>NC_088169.1:1467650-1810523 GCF_028769735.1 Zonotrichia leucophrys gambelii
GGTCTGAGGCAGGCATGTAAATTCCCAGGAAAAATCCCATTTCCTTGCCAGGCTCCCTGCCCTCACAGCGCTGCCTGCCTGAGCAGCCTCCAGGTAAATTGCTTCATTGGGCACTGAGGATCCAAAGAGATCAGGAAATATTTCTGGGCTTTCAGGTTTGTGCACAGCCCCCCCAGCCCATGCAGTGCCAGCTGTGCCCACCTTGTGCCCAGCCCAGAGCACTCAGTGCCACCTCCAGGGCACACCTGCAGGGATGGGCACTGCAAAGCTCCCTGGGCAGCCCCTGCCAAGGCCTGAGCTCCCTTTCCATGGGCAAATTGCTGCTGCTGTCCCAGCTGAGCCTGCCCTGGCCCAGCCTGAGGCCGCTCCCTCTGCTCCTGTCCCTGTTCCCCGCTGTCCCTCTGCAGACAGTGACACGGGGCTCTCGCGACGCGGTTTCGCCGGGATTTGCAGCGTCCCGCTCCCGGCAGAACCGGCCCCGTTTCCCAGCACAGAGCCGATAACGCCGGCGGTGGCCGGGCAGGCTGGTCCTGCTGACCCCGCTGTCCCCACAGGGCACTCCCGGGGCCGCTCGGTCCCTCACAGCCCCCGCGGAGCCGCGCCGGGCTCGGGGCAGCGCGGAGGCACCGCCGCCTCAGGCGCCCCTCGCTGCCGCTCCCCATGAGGGCACCGCCGCCCGCCGTGCCCGCGGCCAGGCGGCAGCGGGAGCTCGCTCCGTCCCTCCGTCCCTCCCCGGCGGACTCACCGAGGAGCAGGAACCCGCTGCAGAGCGCGGCCCGCAGCGCGGCGGCCATGGCGGCTCCCTCAGCCGCGGCGGGGCGGCCGCGCCATGGCAGCGGGAACGGGGCCGCCCCGGCACCCCGAACCTTCCGCTTCCCCACAGGGCAGGTCGGGCACGGGGAACGCCGGGAGGCCCAGCACCCCGAACCTTCCGCTTCCCCACGGGGCGGGCACCGGCAACGCCGAAGCGGAGCCCCGGCACCCCGAGCCTTCCACTTCCCCACAGGGCGGGCACTGGGAGCCTTGGCACCGCGAACCTTCCGCTTCCCCACAGGGCAGGGCGGGCACCCGGAGCCCCGGCACCCCGAGCCTTCCACTTCCCCACAGGGCGGGCACTGGGAGCCTTGGCACCGCGAACCTTCCGCTTCCCCACAGGGCAGGGCGGGCACCCGGAGCCCGCACCCGAGCCTTCCACTTCCCCACAGGGCGGGCACTGGGAGCCTTGGCACCGCGAACCTTCCGCTTCCCCACAGGGCAGGGCGGGCACCGGGCATGGCGGCGGCCCCGGGCCTGAGGGCTCCCCCTCACACACCGGGTCTCTTTCCCCTCACACATCAGGGCTGTTCACACCAATTTTAAATTGCTCATTCGGATTTTAAATGTCATAAAAATATTTTAATATGAATCAGTAATTGTACAAAATGATACAAAAATAAATTCAAGAAGTGCATTAATGCCTCGATCCACTCTTTTGTCAGCTGAGTGTTCATGTCTCTGCCCCCATTATTCCACTTGATCAGTGCTCTCTGCACAAATACAGTATCCAGCCAGCAGAACAGGTTTCACAAAAATCCAGTGACAGAGATAAAGAATAAAAAAATGGTAAAAGTGGTCTGGTTGGGAGACCAACCTCCCATTGTCCCAGGCTGCTCCAGCCCCAGTGCCCAGCCTGGCCTTGGGCACTGCCAGGGATGCAGGGGCAGCCCCAGCTGCTCTGGGCACCCTGTGCCAGGGCCTGCCCACCCTGCCAGGGAACAATTCCCCATTGCCCAGATCCCAGCCAGCCCTGCCCTCTGGCACTGGCAGCCATTCCCTGGGTGCTGTCCCTGCAGGCCTTGGAAATTGTCTCTCCCCATCCTCACAGGGAACAATTTCTAATCCAAAATTGCCCTCTGTCAGTTTGAAGCCATTCCCTCTTGTCCTGTCCCTCCACAGCTCCTCCTTTGGAGCCCCTTTGGGCACAGAAGGAGCTCTAAGGTCTCTCTGGATGCTTCTCCAGACAAACACCCCCAGCTTTCTGCAGGAGCCCACACCACAGGATGTTAATAAAAAGACAAGATCTGAGTGTTCAGTCCAGAAATAAGAGTTGGACAACACTGATTCCTATGTTATAAAGTAAAAGCAGTTCTCCCTTCTTCATCTCCTCATGTAGCCCGTTACTTGCTCTGAGTCTGAGTCCAAAGAGTCGCTTTCCTCAGAGGAAGAGGAGGAGTTTTGCCACTCGTGGAAGTCATTAGCACAAGGTGCTCCCTGCCCACTTGCCGTGTCCTGCAGCAGCTTTGCCTGCCCACCATGAGCAGAGTGCCAGTCCCCTGCATCCTCCTGGGCTGGGGGAGCAGCTGCAGGGCCGTGCCCATCCTGCTCCAGGGTGCCCAGCAGCACCGTCTGCAGGCTGATGGTGAAGCACCCACCGTCCCCCTGGGGCTCAGGGCTGTCCCCACACAGAGGGCTCAGCAGCTGGCTCCCCGTGTCCCTGTCCCCTGCAGGGTGGCCCTGGGGCTCCTGGGGCTCAGCAGCTGCCGTGTGCCCAGCCTGGGGGCTGCTGGGCTCACAGGTGCTGCCCACTGAGTACTGCTCTGGGCTAATGGGGGCGTCACAGCCCCGGGGGACACTGCCCCTGCCCAGCCTGCCCCGCCGCGTGTAGTCGTGGTCACACGGGGCACTGCTGTCACTGTCACTGCTGTCACTGTCACTGTCATCACTGGCACTGCCTGTGCAGCCCCTGGCCTTGCTCTTCACCTCTCTGAGGATGATCTCCACTGAGTTCAGTTCCACTCTTTCTGACACGGACACCCACGGGGAGTAGGCCAACTTCCTGATGAACGCCTGGAGAATTAAAGGAATTAAATAATCAGCCACTTTTGCACATATGCACACAACACAATGAAAAAAAACTCCAAATAACCTCCAGCCATGAGGCTGTCAAACAAATGCGTCCTTCTGTGCCACACTTTGGGCTTTTTCTGCAGAGTTCAGGGTATCTAGGTATCCTAGGCTGACTATATGATATGATGCTTTTATCTCCCAAATTTGCCCTAAACCAGGACAAATACAATTGTTCCTTCTTTTTCATTCCTGAACATCACAGAACCCTTGAAAGGTTTGAGTGAGAAGGGGTCTTAAAAAATCATCACATTCCAATCCCCTGCCATGGCAGGGACACCTCCCACTGTTCCCAATGTCCAGCCTGGCACTGCTGGGCACTGCCAGGGATGCAGGGCCTGCCCACCCTGCCAGGGTGAGCTGAGTCTTGTCACTCTCCCAACTCTTGCAGTCACCTCTATCACAGCTGAGCAATTTTAATGTCCTTTAGAAATTATCTTTTGAAGCAATTTTCACAATTTTAACATCCCAAGCCCTGTATTCCCCCTGCACTTCAGAGGATTATTCAATATTTGAAGCATTCATCAAGTTGACAATAAAAAATAAATAAACCTTAGATATTCCTTAGTAATGTGTTCAGCAATTGTTGGGATGTGAGTGATGACAAGGACATGATAAGCAAAGGACAGAAACACGTGGAAGAAGTCTTAGAAAAAAGTGACACCCATTTGCTCTGGATATGTTTGTAGAAAATGGAAAATATTTGTGCTGAAAAACCCTACAGAATTAAATGTAAAAGAAATCAGAGACTCTAAAAAAAAGAACAAGTAAAAAAAGATAAAAGATAGAAACAAGAAATCTTGTTATTTGTGACTGAAATTTAGTGGCACAATTATTTGTGAATGACATTATCCATTTAAATTCAATCTATGGAAATAAACTAGCTGGCTCTGGAGTGGCTCCCTCTGTGCTTGATCACAGAGAAAGTCCAAGAGAGATTATTTTATTATTATTATGAAACAGTGGAACAACTCCTCCAGTCTCTCCTCACAGGGCAGCTTCTCCAGCCCTCTGCTCACCCCCTGGATGCTCCCCCTGAGCAGGGTGGGATGATCCTCTCTGTAACTTGTCACAGAAATAGCAAGGAGTGGTTTTGAACATTTGTTCTGAAGATCAGACAAAGCTTGGCAGCCTAGAGAGCATCTTGGACTGAGGTAAACTACAAATGCAAGCACTCTGTGCTGTTACAGAACTTGTACCTAAAGCACAGGGCTGGAAATCCCAGCTGTTAAACCTCCTCTGAGAGCTGTTACATACCAGGCTCTGAGGAAGGGAGAACTTTGGGAAAATGCAACCTGCTGCATGCACACACTTCAGGACTGCAGCAATGATCAGCGCGACACAGACGGCACCTGCCACTGCAGCTTCATGGTACCCTGGAGTGAAAAAACCAAATAAACACACATGGAGGAAGTGTCCCACCACCACATTCCAGATCTGGCAGTCACAACAGCTAGCAGGAATCCCCAATAATTTTGGTCAGAAGGGATCTGTGAAAGTTAAAGTCAGAACAAGACCAAATCCCAAATTAGCTTCAGGAGTTACAAAAGAAGTGACTCCATCTTTCTGCTGAGCTAGTGGAGATCTGTATGGTTCAGGGGACTGCCAAGAGATTCGTTCCCTTAAAGTGCTGGGGTTTATATTTCACTCCTAAATACCCACAATGGTTCTCTCTTGGGATGTTTCTCTCTGCCAGTGAGAGGCAGCACCCAGGGAGCAGCTGGAGCTGGGCCTGGAGGGATTTAGGTTGGGTTTCAGGGCAAGGTTCTTGCCCAGAGGGTGCTGGCACTGCCCAGGGAATGGGCACGGCCCCGAGGCTGCCACAGCTCCAGGAGCCTTTGGGATGCCCAGGCTGGGCTTGGTGGGCTCTGGGCTGGCAGGGCTGGCACTGGGGGTCCCTGCAGCTCAGGACATTCTGGAATTCTGTGATCATTTGTTTTTCAGGACTGAACTGTAAATGTCCCTACACCAAAGAACACAGTGCACACCCAGCCCAGCCCCCTGCCCACAGCCCCATCACCTTGCTGAGCCTCTGAGTCTGCAGTGACACATTTCCAGGGGGAGGGCACAGAATTCTTGTTCAGGGATGCAGTGACCCCCACGGACAGGCAGTAATTCCTGCTGGGATACAACTCCTCAATGACAACACTGAACACCTCCTCAGTGGTTCTCTGCCGTGGCCTCTGCCATGAAAAAACAATGGTTTGAAGTCAGTGATTGGCTGGAAGAGCCCCTGCTCCCTCCCCCTGACCTGCCCCCTGCAGGAAAAGGAAGCTCAGATTCTGCTGGCCATGCTCTCTCTTTTCTTCTAAGAAATCTATTTCTATGTTTTCTTTTGCTTCCATCCACATATTTGGTTTTGGGAGCCTGTTAACCACCAGAGCCATTTCATGCCCTCTATGTCCCTCCTTTAAAGCACAACTATTCCCAAATTTCCCTACCTTGTGCTCTCCATCCTGTGACTTCAGGGTGATATCATAATCCAGCTCTTGATAGATATCAATTAAAGACTGCAGCTTCCCATTCTGTCTGAAGTGAGAGGCTGGCAGCTTTATGGTGACATTGAGGCAGTTTGGACAGGAAGTGACATTCACTTCTGGTGGTCCCAGAATTGCTGTTGGAAAACAAGAGAGAGGAAAAAAATGATGGAAAAATACAGTTCTACTTTATCCAGGACAATTCCATTTCTGTGATGCACACAGGGCTGGCTCAGCACACTCCAGAGAGGTCACTGCTGTAAATCCACAAGGCCTTGCAACATTTAACCTCCACAGCCAAACCATCATTTCCCACAGGGCCAGACTTCAAAGGAAAAGGAGTGGAAGGAAGAAGCAGAAAGGGAATAGAGGCTTTACTCCAGCTTCACAGAGATGTGATCTTTGTGTCTACATGAGATTAAAGCTGAGGTTAAAGTACAGAACAGAATCCTGGAATGGTTTGGGTTGGGAAGAACCTCAGAGCCCACCCAGTGCCACCCCTGCCATGGCAGGGACACCTCCCACTGACCCAGTGTCCAGCCTGGCCCTGGGCACTGCCAGGGATGCAGGGGCAGCCCCAGCTGCTCTGGGAATTCCAGCCCAGCCCCTGCCCACCCTGCCAGGGAACAATTCCCAATATCCATGTAACCCTGCTCTCCTTCAGCTAAAACCCATTCCCCCTTGTCCTGCCCTTTTTATTAAACCAACTGCAGGGACAGCAGGGCTCCTCCTCAGGATGTTCTTCTTCAGTTCTCCTTGTCCCATTCTCCCCATTCCCTCTGTGCTCCCTCATTGCTGACCCTGCAAGGGGACACAGCAGCTGCCTCTGCTGAGCTCAGAGCAAACACCATCACTTCATCCTCCACAGCTCTCCAGCTGCTGCTCAACATCTCTTAGCTCTGTGAGCTCACAACTCCCTTTTCAGCAGAGCCAAGGGTGAAGCCACCTCTGGCAATAAAGACAAGGGCAGATGGATTGTTTGTCCATCAATCTCTTCCCTACACCTTATGCAGACCTGGCACTATTAAACTCAACATTCACTATTTGAACACACAAATACAATGTTGCTCTTTAAGTTATGTAGCTTACACAGTCAAGAGATTTTTACTTGGTGTTTGTCAATGCACAACTGTATTTTCTTTATAATTGTAATGTATTTATTTCAAAACCAGAGCCTCATTCCTTTATCAGAACTACAAATCAGGACTACACATAAATACTACATACAAATAGCCACCAACACAGTCAGTGTGGAGTCTTACAGCAAAGCTAACAGAACACAATTCAGGATCAGCTGCTAATGAAAACTACAAAAAGAAGAAATGCAGAGACAGAACTTACTCTCAGTGAATGGCACAAAACGCAGCAGAGAAGAATTGAGCAGCTGAGCTCCTCCAACGCTCTG
Organism: Zonotrichia leucophrys gambelii; assembly: GCF_028769735.1. NCBI lineage: Eukaryota > Metazoa > Chordata > Aves > Passeriformes > Passerellidae > Zonotrichia > Zonotrichia leucophrys. Next base: position 1,474,416 of record NC_088169.1, read on the forward strand.
AACAAATACAGAATACTCAGTATAGATGGCCTTGAACTCCTCTGTCAGCTCACAGGAGAGCTGGGCGATGCCTGAACACTGCTGAGCACTCATCCAGTCCTGGCTCCTGCAGGAAAGAGCAAGAGTCTCACTCCTCTGATGTGAGAAGGCATGGCAGTGTGAGGAGAGCATCTCAGGGGAAAAAAAACTCAGAAAAACTAAGAAAAAAACCAAGAAAAACAGAGAAAACCTCAGCCTTATTATTTTCAGTGATCCCTGGTGCTGGCAAAGCCCCCCCAGCCCATGCAGTGCCAGCTGTGCCCCATGGGCACCTTGTGCCCAGCCCAGAGCACTCAGTGCCACCTCCAGGGGACACCTGCAGGGATGGGCACTGCAAAGCTCCCTCCTCTTTGGGTCAATAACCACAAAAGCAGAATTTGTGCCTTATTTTGTGTGACTTGCCTGTAGTCTTTGTAGAGCACGTTGTAGGATGCTGGCACAGCTGGGTCATGCTCTGCCTGCCAGGACAAAATGTGCTGGAAATTGTGGGAGTCCATCTGGAGGTTGTAAGGAAGCCCCTTTCTCTCTAGAAAGGAAAAAATAACACAAAAAAAAAACCAACAAACAACTCTGAGCTCTGCAACCATTCTAATAAATAAACAAAGCCATTTAGAGCAGCTCAGGATTTGCCCCAAAAAGCAGCCACAGGGGAGAGCTCAGCACAGCAGACACAGCAATGCAAAGCACTGTGCACATGGATTACATTTCTCTAAGTTCTTTCTCCAAAGAGCATGAAGTTCAAAATGATGATGGGTGAGGATGTGCAAGCTATGAAATGTGTTAGGAAAAGCATTTTAGAGATGGTAACACTCTTACCAGGCAGGCTGCAAACAGCTGCAGACAGAAAGGTGAGGCACACTGGAAAGTGAAACTCTGTATTAATGCTTTGGTGTATCCATCCACAGCACCTGACTTTTACTGTAATTACTCATTTGCAACAATTGGTTCATACCCAGCACTCCCTGCTGGAACTGCTACTTTCTTTCACCCCTTCCTAGAGTTTCCCACCCTTTCCCTGCTCCTCCAGAGCCTGGGAGAAGTGTCCATGAACCTGGGGCTCCAAGGAGGAGCTGCCTCCTGGATCCCTCCCCGTGAGGTTCAGGATTCAGGGTCAGCAAAACCACCCAAGGTGTTCTCATCAAATCATCTCTCAGAGGACTCTGACTCTATTCAAACACCTTTTCAAGCCATCCCAAGAATTTTAGGGCTGATCTGGGAAAATATTCCATGTTGTCTTCATAGACCCCAGCAGGGTTTGGGTTGGAAGGGACCTTAAAGAGCACCCAATGCCACCCCTGCCATGGCAGGGACTCCTCCCACTGTGCCAGGCTGCTGCCAGCTGGCCTTGGGCACTGCCAGGGACCCAGGGGCAGCCCCAGCTTCCCTGGGCAATCCTGCATTCCAGAGGTTCCTCCATGTTCCTGTAGAACCTCCCCAGCAGCCTGTGACCCACCCTGGCTCTCACTGCATCCAGGATTCTTTTCCTTGACCAACCCAGCTTCTCATCATTCCCATCTTTTCAACACAGCGCCTCCAAACACTTGAAGGTTTTGTTCTGACCCCTCTAATTTTCTTTTTTCTCAAGACCCTTCAGCCTCCCTTTTGCTTTGAGTGCAACAAAGAGAAACTTCCTGTTCTTGTTTTAAGGCGTTTTTGTGGTCATGCCTCTGACTCAGGAAATGCTGACTCCCACACCCAGTTGGCCAAAGCAGTCACTGCTTTAATTCCAAACACATTTCTGTTTTACATAAACTCCATGGGAAAATCTGGACAGTTCCTTCCTTATCTTCCCTAAAACTCTGTTTTGTCTTGACCTGTTGTTTTAAAAAGATGTGCCACAGTCAGCATGACTATGAAAAGAGAAATCTGGGCCTTGAATTAGAAAATTTGAACAATCTTTATGTAGATTCATAAATCATGGGTTTAACTGCAGCTAAATGTAGAACAATGGATTTCTTACCAGCTAGGAAATCACCCATTTGGAAAAAAAGTCCAGTGGGGATAAATCAAGCAATATTTCAGCTACTATTATTATTATTATTATCTGAACGCAAGCTCAGATTTGTAATAAATTGTGTCTGCTGAATTGCTGCTGCATTCCAGTTAGCATTATTTGATTTTTCAATGCCTCTTCTGCATCCAAACCAAATTCCTTTCAGTTCAGAGCTCAAACTGCCTCTGAACTTTGTTTCAACAAACAAGTTTAGCAAAGGAAGTTGAACAGTTGCAAAACTGTTTGTGCTACACTCTTACAAAGGAGACACGGCCAAGATAAATATCTGAGAACGAGTAACTGGGAGCGTTCAGCCTGGGGAAACAGGGATGGTCTGGAATCTGCCTGGGGAATCCTCTGCAGCATCTTTGAGTTTCTACCACCCTGGCAGTGTCCCAGGCCAGGCTGGACACTGGGGCTGGGACAGGGGGAGGTGTCCCTGCCATGGCAGGGGTGGCACTGGGTGGGCTCTGAGGTCCCTCCCAACCCAAACCAGTCTGGGGTTCTGGGATGATGATCTGACCCTTTTTACAGAATTAAAGGACCCTAACTTGTCCGGTTTATCTCGGCTGTTTGAGGGGCCTGGGAGGCCCGGAGGTGGCCCGGAGGTGGCCTTGGAGCACCCGCGTATCAAAGGACGAGAAGAGGCTTCAGTTCTTCTTTCTGGTTTTATGTTTATTAATTGTTTATCTAAAAGATGTTCTTTCAGCTCAACAGAGATCCGCACAGCAGTCAGCCATGGGCACACAGTGCCGTCCCACGGACCGCCACGTATCTTTATACCCTAGTTACGTATACAATATTTATCATTTTTCCCCAATACCATCTATTCTTATAACTCGGTGTACTCTTAGTAATAACCAATCCAAAGGTGCCACCGTGGCCAAAGAAGATGGAGGAGAGAAGGAAGAAGAAGGAGGGTAGGACACACCCCAATTCCTCCATCTTACTCCTCTAAACCCCCCTGTACATAAATCTTAAACCTTGTGTCTCACCCTCTAATTAACTAATCCCTTCACCATTCACCCGGTGAAGCCCTCATCCTTGTCGTCTCCTGTGCAGGGTTAAAGTCCAGCTACCAGACACTTCTGGCAACATTCCAGGACTCCCGAGACCCCCAAAGTGGTCTCGGAGGCTCAGCATCTCAGGGCTGAGATTTTGAGATCCGACATCTCCCCCTTCTGTTTGCCCCAAGAAAACCTCTTTTACAATCCAATTCATGGCATCTGGGACGACATGGATGAGGACTAGGAAAGCTATTACAATATAAAATCCTAAACTATTAAAACATAAAATCCTACCCTTAAAATTCTTCTCCAAATGGGAGAAATGTCAAAGAAATCTGCCCTTAAAATTCCTCTCCAAATGGGAGAAGTGTCAAAGAAATCTACCAGCTGATCAATATATGATCCTTTGTCAGTTTTCCCTATAATAGGTAAATTTACTCTATTGCCTATTGCAATTCAAGACTTTAAGGAGAAAACTTCCCAGTCTTTCGTTCTTATACAGAAATATTCAAGACCCCAAAGAGAAAAACCCCCCAGAGTCTTTCGTTTCTCTTGTTTCTCTTCTGAGTTGTCCTTTGCAGTCTGAGTCCCGACTTTTGTCTGAGTATTCGTTTCTTCTTATATCTTGTTGAGGAAAATCGTTGCATAGTTGCATCCTTGTTACGAAATGATGCTGTAGCTCTGCTGAACCGATCTGGCATGTCGTGCACTCAGGGGTTACCTAGTTTTTGATTCAACTGACAATAGGGTTAGAAAACACACAAGCCTCCCCAGGAGGGGAGAGGCTTAGGACCCCGAGGGTTTTTACCAAAGGCACCAAGTCTGGAGAGGGCCCCTCCTCGCCTGAGACGTCACCGGGGGTCTGGCCCGCCCCCGCCCGCGCTCGGCGCATGCGTGCTTTCCGAGCTGCTCTGTGTCTCTCCCGAGGTAATTTTTTTCTCTCCCTTTTTATTCCGCCTCTGAATTTTCCCCCCTCGGTCTGCCCCTGACTGTCTCCTCCTCCTCCGACGCTGTGTGTGTGTGTGGCCTTTCGTCAGCGTGTGTGGCCGCTCCCGCCTGCACCCGCGCTCTGCCGCGACTCGCACCGGGTTTTTTTTTTTTTTTTTTGCGTCACAACCGCGCGCCTCCCGCGTCTCCCGCAGCTTTTCTGGGATTGCGCAATTTCCCCCATGCCGCTGCATGGGTCAGACGCCCCGGCTGCGCTGGCATGTGACTTCTGCCCCGGGTTCTTGCGAGTTTTGCCTGCCGCGCGCGTTTCTGCTACCTTGCCGGCCCCCGGGGCCGCTGCACCCCCCGGCCCTGAGCTTAGCAAAGCCGTATCTGAACACGCGTCTTTTTTTTTTTTTTTTTCCTGGAGCCTTGCTCCCCTCTCTCTTTCAGAGAGTCCCCCCCCCGGACGTCTGGTGCGTCTCGGGGTTATTTCTTCCTGGCCTTTTAAGGCCAGAGCTAATTTTTTCCGGAGTCTTGCATTGCTCCCCCCTTTTGAGGGCCCCCCCCCGGACGTCTGGTGCGTCTCGGGGGTCTTCCTGGCCTTTTAAGGCCAGAGCTAATAATTTTTTGTATGTTTGTGTCACACCTTATAAGGTGGACAAAATTTCCCGTTGTTCCTGGGAAGGTGTGCCTCCCATGTTCTTATTTTCAGGCTTTCTTACCAAATCTGTCGCCAGAGCAGTCTGGACGTCTCGATCTGTCCAGCAGATCACGAGAGGTGGACCCAGGGCGCCTTCTGGTTCCAGTCCGGGCTGTTCTGCTACGAATATTCTTCGGCAGAAACTGAGAGGTGGATTTCTCAGTGACTGCTGGTTTTTTTCTGCAGTCTCTGCTGGCTTTTTTTTTTCTTCTTCTCTCTCTTTTTCTTCAGGGCTTTGAAGGTGGTGGTGGTCCCCCCGAAAGGTTGTGGTGGTCAGAGCTCACCCAGTGGAAGCCAAATGTCCGGTTTATCTTCCCCCGAAAGGTTGTGGTGGTTCTGGTCCGCCCAGGGAACGCCAATTGTCTGGGTTTATCTTCTGTTGTTTGAGGGGCCTGGGAGGCCCGGAGGTGGCCTTGGAGCACCCGCGTATCAAAGGACGAGAAGAGGCTTCAGTTCTTCTTTCTGGTTTTATGTTTATTAATTGTTTATCTAAAAGATGTTCTTTCAGCTCAACAGAGATCCGCACAGCAGTCAGCCATGGGCACACAGTGCCGTCCCACGGACCGCCACGTATCTTTATACCCCTAGTTACGTATACAATATTTATCATTTTTCCCCAATACCATCTATTCTTATAACTCGGTGTACTCTTAGTAATAACCAATCCAAAGGTGCCACCGTGGCCAAAGAAGATGGAGGAGAGAAGGAAGAAGAAGGAGGGTAGGACACACCCCAATTCCTCCATCTTACTCCTCTAAACCCCCCTGTACATAAATCTTAAACCTTGTGTCTCACCCTCTAATTAACTAATCCCTTCACCATTCACCCGGTGAAGCCCTCATCCTTGTCGTCTCCTGTGCAGGGTTAAAGTCCAGCTACCAGACACTTCTGGCAACATTCCAGGACTCCCGAGACCCCAAAGTGGTCTCGGAGGCTCAGCATCTCAGGGCTGAGATTTTGAGATCCGACACTAACTAACAAATCCCCTTCTCACAACAAGTACAGCTCAGCCAAACTGAGCTTGTTTCACCTGCTGATCCAGAAACTGAGGAGTGCCGGAAAAACTCAGATTAAAAAAATAAAAACCCTCACATGTACCTGAGAGTTCCTGGGCTTGCAGGGAGGCAGAACCATGGGATGGAATGGCCTGGAAGGGACCTAAAGCCCACTCTGGGGCCAGAGTCACCAGTCCAGGCATGGAGGAATCAGGCATGAATCCCAGACTAACTTGGGTTGGGAGTGACCCCAAAACTTATCCATTCCCATTGCTGCCATGGCAGGGACACCTCCCACTGTCCCCAGTGCCCAGCCTGGCCTTGGGCACTGCCAGGGATGCAGGGGCAGCCCCAGCTGCTCTGGGCACCCTGTGCCAGGGCCTGCCCACCCTGCCAGGGAACAATTCCTCATTCCCAAGATGCCATCAAATCCTACTTTGAAGCCATTCCCTGGGTGCTGTCCCTGCATCCTTGTCCCCAGTCCCTCTGCAGCTCTCCTGGAGCCCCTCAGGCCCTGCCAGGGGCTCTGAGCTCTCCCTGCAGCTTTCCCTTCCCCACGTTGAGCATTCCCAGCTCTCCCAGCCTGGCTCCAGCCCTGCTCATGGTTTATGCACAGAATGGAGCAGGCAGGGGTAGCACCAGAGATCCTTACTCTGGGAATTACTCCAGGGAGGTTCTACAATACCATGATGGTCTCTCACTTCATTAACTCAGCAGGATTATTAATGAATTAATGAGCCCCCTGCAGTGCTGCTCTCTACCCCAAAGGTTCAGGTACTCACCAAGCTGACACAGAGGCATTGGCACATCCATTGGCGTTCCCATGGACATTAACAAACAAACCTCTCTGCTTGCAAAAGGAACATTTTGCTTCTGCTCCTACAAACATGAAAAACAAGCACATTTTACTAAACGATGACAGTAAATTACCTAGTAAATCACTTTTAACTAACCCAAGGTTCCTGTACAGAATTGTTTTACCCTCTCCAGTGGCTGAGGGAGGGCAGTGGTACTGAAAGAGTTACTGGAGCACTGATCTTTATCATTTAATGGCAATTTTGGTCCATTTCCATGGCAACAGCCCTTTCCTTTTTCTTTTTCCACATGGAATGGGCTCCTACCACTTCAAATAAAGCAGAAACCACTGTAAAATTATTTATATTAACTTTGCATTTACATAGTATCTGAAAATTCAATGCCACTCACTCCAACTTCATTACCACAATGAAAACAAACTTTGCTTGGCTTTGTTTGAAATAAACTCATCACCATTGGAGGAATTGTTTCCAAAAAGGGAAAAGATCAACAGAGCACTTAGGAAAATATTAATTACAAAGAAGTTATGAAGTTTGTTACAATTTTTTAATGCATAAGATCTATTAAAATAATCCTTCTCTTCACTGTTATTTTGTACTCTATTTAACACCACCATAACATTAATATCCACAGGATGTGGTTTTGAGTTAGCTGGGCAAAGGTGCATCTATTTCTAAAGAATCTTCCCCCCAGCTTTAACAAAAATTAACTGCTTTTTAATTTAACACTATTTGCAAATACAACTGGAATTATTTTTCTGCAAAACAACCAGCTTAAAATCATGCCAGAGCACACTCTATATATGACTATATATTAATATATAACCCTGTATATTCATATATTAACACAGGATAGAAGCAATCTGTTAAAGCCAAGTGAACTAAACCCTTTATCTGAGAAGTCAATCTCCCAGTGCTCAGAGTGCAGGAAGGCGCTGGGTACGTGTTAGGAACTTGGATCTGTGCAAGTGACAGTCCCAGAGCCTCAGGGGATGCTCTCCTCCCCTCACTCTGCTCATTCACTCAGGCAGAATTCATTCCAAAGAGCAGCTGCACCTGCAGGCTGGGACTTTGCAGGTTGTTCAGAGAGTTCCCTTCAGGAGCAGCCCTGGGCACGCTGCATTCCCGTGGTAAATGATTTCCTTTCCCTGATAAGCCCTCAGCTCCCCCAGGCCCTGTCTGCAGCACTCCCTGTGTACCTGGGATCCTGGCTGGCCATGCTGCAGGGATATCACTGGCAATGATCCCACTCTGGGAACCACACCAGGCTCCTGGCGGCCTCTGGCTGCTGAGCAAAGGAGGCTCCCACATGAGGCACACTCAGAGCCAGGTTACTTCTTCAGCACCTTCCACTGCCTGGGAAAATGTGATAAAATGTGCTCATCTCCAGGATTCTAAAGCTGGATGTCCTCTGCAGATCTACCACTGCCAGGGAGATTCCAGGGGAAAACCATTTCTGTCAGAACTCTGGTGAGCTTTTGTTGGTCCTCCTCTTCAGAGCTGCAGCAATCCCTGTGGAGAAGCCATGGAGAGAGCAGTGAGTGCAGCAGTGAGTGCAGCCTCATGTCACTCTCTGACTCATAAAATCATGGAATCACAAAAGGTTTGGGCTGGAGGGACCCCAAATCCCACCCAGTGCCACCCCTGCCATGGCAGGGACACCTCCCACTGTCCCCAGTGTCCAGCCTGGCCTTGGGCACTGCCAGGGATGCAGGGGCAGCCCCAGCTGCTCTGGGCACCCTGTGCCAGGGCCTGCCCACCCTGCCAGGGAACAATTCCTCATTGCCCAGATCCCACCCAGCCCTGCCCTCTGGCACTGGCAGCCATTCCCTGGGTGCTGTCCCTGCATCCTTGTCCCCAGTCCCTCTGCAGCTCTCCTGGAGCCCTTCAGGCCCTGCCAGGGGCTCTGAGCTCTCCCTGCAGCTTCTCCTCTCCTGGGATCAGTTTAGTGGCTCTCAGGTTCAGGCTGGATGGGGTTATATTTGCTCCCAATCAGAAAAGAAAAAATAAAAAAGCAGCTTTGAAGTCTTGAAAGTCAGTGGCTCATATTTCAGAAAAGCTCTCCCCCAGTTCTCTGAAAGAAGCAGATGGTCTATTTACTTACATAAATCAGCTTATGGGAATACTGAGAGAGGCAGAGACCTGACTGACAGCAGGGAAGTCTGCAGAGGAACATTCTGAGCCTGCACAGGGAGCTCTGAGCCCACCCAGCCCAGCCCTGCCCAGGCAGGGTCACTGCAGCAGGGACACAGGAACGTGCCCAGGGGGTTTGGGATGTCTCCAGAGACTCCAGCCCCTCCCTGGGCAGCTGCTCCAGGGCTCTGCCCCTCCAGGGAAGGAAGCTCTGCCTCAGGCTGGGCTGCAATTGTTGTGTTTTAGTTCCTGGCCATTGCTGCTCATCCTGCCACTGGCACCACTGAGCAGAGTCTGGCACTATCCTGACACCCTTGGAGCTCCATAAAATCCTGAATCCTCCCGAGCCAGGGAACCACACCGTGCCTGTAGCATTATTCCCACCCTGGACTGGGTGACTTTGGATAAACCACTTCTAACGACATGGAAATCACTTAACCTCCATAACCCACGGCCATTACCAACAGCCCTTATCCCATGGGCAGCCACAGTGCTGGGGAGGAGACACCTCAGGCTGAGCCAGGGCAGGCTCAGCTGGGACAGCAGCAGCAATTTGCCCATGGAAAGGGAGCTCAGGCCTTGGCAAGGGCTGCCCAGGGAGCTTTGCAGTGCCCATCCCTGCAGGTGTGCAGGTGCCCATCCCTTTGCAGTGCCCATCCCTGCAGTGCCCTGGAGGTGGCACTGAGTGCTCTGGGCTGGGGACAAGGTGCCCATTGGGCACAGCTGGCACTGCATGGGCTGGCAGGGCTGTGCCAGCCCCAGGGATTTGGGACACAGCAAACCACGCCTGGGACAAGGGGGCGCTGCGGCCCTCACCAGCCGCTGTTCCGCCTACCATCAGCCCTTGGTGCGATCCCCACACCAAACCCTCCCCAGGCACCTCCCGGGCCATGGCCGGGGCCAATGCAGCGAGCGGGACGCTGCCAAGGGCGAACCCGGTGGGGTTCTGGGGAACCGTGTGCGGTTCAGGGGGCTCCCCATGGGCCCGAGCCCCACCCGGCTCCAGCAGAGCCCCCCAGGAATGCCCGGGCAGGGCCCAGACCGCTCCCCTCAGCCGGGGGAAGGAGCGCGCCCCGCTCCCCTCAGGGAACCGCTCCATTGGCACCGCAGGGCCGCGCCCGGGGACAGCGGGGGGACATGGCACCGCACACACCCACACCTGCCAGCCGTACCTCGCGGCGGGGAACGCCCAGGAGCTCCGCTGCGGCTCCTCATCGCTGTTGGCCGCGTCTATCGCCCTTTATCAATGCGACCGACGCCCATCGATCCCAGCGATACCACCCACTCCATCGCCTAGCGGAAAATGGCGGCGGGGATGGCAGGGTGTTAGCCACGCCCCCACACAGACCACGCCCATAAGTGACTAGACCACGCCCCATGCAGTCAAACCACGCCCCAATCACTCACCTACCACGCCTTCATCTCACAAAGCCCCGCCCCTTCCCCTCAGGCCCCGCCCAGCGGCGCCTTGGCGGCGCTTCCTGAGGGCCCCGCTCTCTCCCCGCACTCGCGGAAAGGCATTTGCTGCCTTTAGTTCGGTTCCTGCCTTTATTTCCGTTCCTGCCTTAATATTTGAGTTTCTGTTTTTATTTGCGTTCCTGCCTTTATTTCTGTTTCTGTCACTCGTCCGGCCCCGCTCCTCCCCCGGCTCTGCGGTGTTCGCTGACGAGAAAGCGGCGGGAGCGGTGGCTGATCCCCTGCCGCGGTTACAGAGCAGGTTTGGGATGGAAGGGACCTTAAACGCCACCCAGTGCCACCCTGCCATGGCAGGGACACCTCCCACTGTGCCAGCCTGCTCCCAGCCCCGATGCCAACCTGGCCTTGGGCACTGCCAGGGATCCCGGAGACACCATCGCCTGCACTTCCCTCTGAAGGTGTGAAAAACGCCAGTCACTTGTTTTTAAAATGTTAAAAGTTTAATAGTAATAAAATGCTTATAAAAATAGTAATACAATTGGAATAATAATAATTTGGACTAGGACAATCCAATAATTTGGACTAGGACAATATGAGACAATAGAAACAAAGAGTTATGGACAGCCCGGGTACCTTTTCTGGGCAAAATTATACCGAAAAAGGACCCACGTTAACAGAGGATTAACCCTTAAAAACAATAACCTGTTGCATATTCATACAGCTCATCCATGATGCATAAATTCCATTCAAACACAGGATTCTGGCTGGGCAGTGTCAGCTCCTTCCTCTGAATCCTGATGGCGTCTCCAGGGCTGAGTGAGGCAGGAAGAAGTTCATTTCTCCTGATAATGGAGCAATAAATTCTCTTTCTCTGAAAGATTCAGGTGTCCTGTGGCTGCTATCTTGGTGTGTCCTTTCTTTGAAAAGTATCTTACATAGCATAGTTTCTATTTTAACATTTTGTTATAACCTAAAACTATATTTAACACACTACTTAAGAGAATTAATACAGCATTACTTTCTAACACAGCATATATAATATTCATTTGAATATTTGCAAAAAGTCAATAATGAAATAGGCATTTTTCACAGAAGGGATTGTCCCGCTCTGCTCTGGGCTGGGGCAGCCTCACCCCCAGTGCTGGGACAGCTCTGGCTGTGTCAATGAGAGATCAGAAGCTGCTGGAAAGGGCCCAGAGCAGGGGCACGGGGCTGGGGCAGGGTCAGGAGGGCCCCGAGGTGCCCTGGGCAGCCCAGGCTGGAGCAGCCTGAGCTCAGAGCTCCCCGGGGCTGCAGCTCCTCCCGAGGGGCAGCGCAGGGACAGCTCCGAGCTCTGCTCTGGGACAGGGACAGCGCCAGGGAGCGCCTGGGGCCGGGCCAGGCCAGCTCAGGCTGCACAGCAGGGAAAGGTTCTTGCCCACAGGGTGCTGGCACTGCCCAGGCTGCCCAGGGAATGGGCACGGCCCCGAGGCTGCCACAGCTCCAGGAGCCTTTGGCCAGCGCTGCCAGGGATGCCCAGGCTGGGCTTGGTGGGCTCTGGGCAGGGCAGGGCTGGCACTGGGGGGTCCCTGGGGGTCCCTCCAGCTCAGGACATTCTGGGATTCTGTGATTCACTGTTCACCCTGTGCCAGGGCCTGCCCACCCTCCCAGGATGGAGCAGAACTCCTAATCCCAGTTCTACTGTCTCTGAATCCTACCTTTTACAACTTTCCCAAAACCCTCTAATTTTAAAGCTTCCCACATTCCTGATTCCCAATCTCCCACCCAGCCCTGCCCTCTGGCACTGGCAGCCATTCCCTGGGTGCTGTCCCTGTCCCCCTGCAGCTCTCCTGGAGCCCTTTCAGGCTCTTCCTTCCCCCCAGAGCATCCCAGGGTGCATCCCCAGCCCAGGCTGTGCTGTCCCTGGTGGGTCTGACCCTCCAGGGCTGCTCCTGCCCTGCCAGGCTGGTGAGGAGGGCTCAGGCCATGGCAGTGCCTGCAGAGCTGCCTGGGCAGGGCAGGAGGTGTTGGGGAAACAGCTGAAATGCTGAATTTCCTGCTCGCTGCAGCCTCTTTTCTCAGTTGCAACACAGAATTAGAGAAAACAACCTGGAGAGCTCACTGTGATTTCCCCGGCACAGTGAATCCGGTCTGATTTAAAACCCAGAATTGTGGAGTTGGTTTGGCTGGGAGGGAGCCCAAAGCTCGGAGCGTCCCCTTTGCTCTCAGCAGAGAGGGTTTGCTCTTTGTGGGGAGCAATGGCACAAACATTTCCTTCTGTGGTTTAGTGTCTGATGTCTGAATTTGGAGCAGACATCTGATTTCTGCTGAAAACCTCTTCTTGCGCAGCCTGAAACATCCTGTTTTTACTGCTCCTCCACCAGACAGACCTTTTGTCCGTGGTGTTGTCACCGTGGATTTCAGCTTGCAGAATAATCGCCACAGTACTTGGTAAAAGTGGCCCTTTTCAAAGAGATGGAGAACAAAAAATACACGTTTATATTTTTGCTGTCTTGATTTTTTTCTCTGTGGGCTCTTCTGAAACTTCAGTGCATCCAAAACTAGGAGTGGCTGCTCCTTCCCTCCAATTTTTTTAAAATTTGTGTACAGTCCTATTTATTTTTCTTTTTTGCATGTTCATGTTTTGCAATCTTGGCTCAGAAAGAAATAAAAAATGTGCAAGATTTTGAGAAGTATTTCTCTATGTTTTCCCAATTAAAAAAACTGGAATGTGTCTCTTTTTGGCCTGAAGGTGATGCTGTTTCTCTAGGAAAAACTACTGGAAAAGCCTTTGGGAAGTCTGGTGGGAGCTACTTGTGTTAAAATTCAGTATACACGGATTTATGCTCTTTGTCTTGGCAAGTTTTCATCAACCCTTTGGAAGACTGAGTTCTGTCTGAGCATCAGCTCAGTTTATTAAACCTCCCAGTGTGTCACGGATCAGCACACTCAAAATAAAAGCCGGCAATTAATTTTTTTAAAATTATTATCATTATTTTTAATGCACGCCCTTCCTGTGCTCTGCTGTGCTGCCAGGTTCGTGGTGGCCCAGCTGTGCTTTCTGTCCCCACAAAAGCTGCTTTCGCTTGTTTGTTTTGGGAGATTTCCTGTGCAAGGCTGGAGCCACAGCAGCCCTGTGCGGTTTCTCCAGCACACCCCTCATGCCTGTCCCTTTCTGCCCCTCTGGGCTTTGTCTCCAGCTCTCACCGGGCACATTTCTGCTCCCTTTGTTGGCTCTGAAACCTGATGGGACCCTTCTGTGTGCTGAGAACTCTCTTGTTTTGGGCAGGGTTGTTTGAAATCCCTTCCAGGCTCAGGTTCCTCGCTGGCAGGGTGGGCAGGCCCTGGCACAGGGTGCCCAGAGCAGCTGGGGCTGCCCCTGCATCCCTGGCAGTGCCCAAGGCCAGGCTGGGCACTGTTGATGCTGTGGGAAGGCTGACCTAGAGCAGAGACTGGACAGAGGTGAAGAATAAAGTAGGGATTTATTAAATTTATGTGTGGGAGAGGTTTTACAGTGATTTCTGTGAGGAGAGAGAAGTTTGATCCGTGTTCACCCCTGAAAGAATTTCCTGCCAAGGTCATTGACATAGAAACCATGAAATAAAGAAGGAGAAAAAAGAGAAACCTGAGAAACCTGCACCTGCCTGCTCCAATGAGCACTTCGTTTTTGTGACCAATGAGTAAAGTGTAAACTTCGAGCTTTGTAAGAATGTGTAAAAAGCATCCATGCTAGTATAAAAACAGCTTGAAGCCTTCTGAAAATGGAGTGTGTGGCTTTGTATTGTCTCCATCTCAACTACAACATCCATGGCTGCACCTTGGGCAGCACCAGAGCCCAGCCAGGGCTGCACCCAAGATGAACCAAAATGGCCCCAAAATGCACGGCCGGGCATTAAGTATTAAGTATTTAATAACAGACAACTATCTAACAATAGTAAACAACTAACAATAATAAACATCTAAAATAGTAAACATCTAACAAGAGAAATATCTAACAGTAAGTAAATATCTCACACTAGATAAATATCTAGTAACAGTAAATATCTAACAGTAAATATCTAACCCTAGATAAAGTTCTAACCACAGAAAATAGCTAACAACAGTAAGCACCCTGGGACAGTGGAAGGTGTCCCTGCCCGTGGCAGAGGTGGAATTAAGTAATTAAATGATCACTGAGTTCCCTCCAACCCAAAATATTCTACATTTCTATGATTCCACGACTCTTTAACCCAAGTTTTGTGTGAATTTGTGGCACCTCAGTGAAGCCAACAAAGCTTACAGGGGTGCAGAATCTCTGGTGATTTACACTCATTAAAAACCAGCACGGAGCTAAAAGACCATCAAATGCTTTCTGGGGCTGCTAAAATTCCTAACTGGTCTGTGTTTTTTTGTGATTACTCTGTTTCAGGGTAACTTTAATCGTGGCTGGTAAAGAGCTGCAGGAGCTGCACAATCCTGGCTATGACACATCATTGCCTGGGTGGCACTGCTGGAACTGAGAATTTCAGATTTTTACTGAGAATTCCAGATTTTTACTGAGAATTCCAGACTTTCTGTGCTGCCAGGCACTGACCCCCAGAGAACACTGCATTGACCTGAGGGCCTGGAGAAGCTTCCAGAATGGAATGACAGAGCTGGGATTGTGGTTGTGGAGTTTGGATAGAAGTGTGTGATATCACAGGGTGGGAAACTCAGAGTGTTATAGATGCATATTACAATATTGGCTTTTCACAGATATTGAAATGGATTTTATATGTGTGGTGTTAAAGTAACTTTGTTATAAATATATAAATTTTATTTCTGTTATTGGGCATAGTAATGAAATAGCTCTGCTTGTATTAAAATGTCTATTTAGATAACATCCAATAAACATAAAATGAGAACACCTGCTACAAATATGCTAACTATTAACACTCACCATCTAAAGACAGTGCAGACTAAGGCCTAGAAACTGGAAGTGACAAGAACAGACTAAAACTACAACCAAATAATATGCATACTCTAAACAGGCAGACCTAAAGAGGAACCATCCTAAACAACTCTTGAAACATGCAAACTAAATTTGAAGGAAAAGTTCACTATACATAAAAGTCTATAAATATACAGCAGGCTAATATAATGAGAAAAGCATTTAAGGAATATCCCCAAAAATACCAGTGTGCTCTTGGCTAAGTGCCAAAATACACCTGGTTGTAATAACCTTTGCTTTATGGTCCTTATCTCCTATTAGCCTTTATTATCTTTTTAATTTTCACAGGAGAGTGAACGTGGTTTTCACATGGAGTTTAAGGGTTTAGAATAGATATTTAATAATATACAGTTAGAATACAGTAATAGACAGAAAGCAAGATGGAGGTTTTGGGGTGGAGGTTGGTCCTTCTTCTTCACCTTCTTCTTCTTCTTCTTCTTCTTCTTCTTCTTCTTCTTCTTCTTCTTCTCCTCCACTTTCTCCTTCTCCTTCTCCTTCTCCTTCTTCTTTTTCTTCTTTTTTTCTTTTTCTTCTTTTTCTTCTTCACCTTTTTCCCCTTCTTCTCCATGGGTTTGGGTGGTTTTGTGTCATTGGATAAAAAAGTCCCGATTGTGGGCATGGGTGGTTGGGTATTGGGTTAAAAGTAAAAACAATTTAGGTGCCATTTCTTAATTGGACAGTTTTTTATTATTATTATTTAAAGGTCTTAAAAGGCCTTGTAGAGAGAGAGACAGGGCTCCATTTTTAGTTTGTTGGAGTGAAGTGCTGCAGAACTCAGGGTTTGTGAGGCTGTGACAGAGACAAGAACTGATAAACATCTGAGTGCCAGCAAGAAATTCTGTCTCACACATTGAATCCCAGCCTGGCAAACAGAAGTTAAGGCTCCACACGGCCCCAGTGGTTTCCAGGGCTCTCAGACAAATACAAACACAGGAACATGCAACCAGTGCTCCCCAAAGCAGATCCTGCCCCAGCTGGGGTTTCACAGCCCCTGGGCCTTGAATCTCCATGGGCTAATCAATATGGATGGCAATTGTTCTCAGTGCACACACCAGATGAAATAATAATTTCTGTTTCTCTGCTCTGCTCTGCCTCCTCACGCAGGTGGAGCACAGAAATAGCAAGATTATTTTCTAGCAGTGCTGGTGGAGCAGTTGGATTTATTTTGCTCCATAAGAGAATGTGAGAAATGAATTTGTAGGAAATTAGGAAAAAATGTGTGGAAAGTAAAAAAAGAACTAAATCTGACAGGATCGGGAGGAGGATGCTGGAAAATCCGAATCCCCTTGGTTTGGGGGACCTGTGAAGACTGGACCTCAGGGGGATTTATTTATATTTTCTCTTTTGTAAACTCCTGGGAAGCTGGTGGATTTCCAGTCCTGGGAAGTTTTTCCTCAGGATTTGACAGACTGGCAGGGAATGCACATGAGCCAGCCCGTGGGGGCTGAATAAAGGGGGATGGAATTTCAGGTTTCATTCCGCTGGGCACAGATTTCATTTATGTGGACACAGATTTCATTTCTGTGGGCCCAGATTTCATTTCATTTCTGTGGGCACAGGTCTCATTTCTGGTGGGCACAAATTTAATTTCTGAGGGCACAGATTTAATTTCTGTGAGCACAGATTTCATTTATGTGGACACAGATTTCATTTATGTGGGCACCGATTTCATTCCTGTGGGCACAGATTTCATTTCTGGTAGGTACAGATTTCATTTCATTTCTGTGGGCACAGGTCTCATTTCTGGTGGGCACAAATTTAATTTCTGAGGGCACAGATTTCATTTCTATGGGCACAGATTTAATTTCTGTGGGCACAGATTTCATTTCTGTGGGCACAGATTTCATTTCTGGTGGGCACAGATTTCATTTCTGTGGGCACAGATTTCATTTCTGTGGGCACAGATTTAATTTCTGTGGGCACAGATTTCATTTCTGTGGGCACAGATTTCATTTCTATGGGCACAGATTTAATTTCTGTGAGCACAGATTTCATTTCTGTGGGCACAGATTTCATTTCTGTGGGCACAGATTTCATTTTTGTGGGCCCAGATTTCATTCCTGTGAGCACAGATTTCATTCCTGGTGGGCACAGATTTCATTTCTGGTGGGCCCAGATTTCATTTCTGTGGGCACAGATTTCATTTCTATGGGCACAGATTTAATTTCTGTGGGCACAGATTTCATTTCTGGTGGGCACAGATTTCATTTCTGTGGGCACAGATTTCATTTCTGTGGGCACAAATTTCATTTCTGTGGGAATCTCCATCCTGGGAGTGGCACAGGAACCTTGAGCCCCCCTGTTTGAGCCGTGCCCTCCCTCGATGCTCTCCTGGCTGTAAATAACCAACAATGGCACAGTTTGTTTTTTGGGGTATTTTTCTTGCTTTAGTTTCTGTTTGGTTTTGGGTTTTTATTTCTTTTTCTTTCCTGCGGCTCATTAACCTGTTATTTCCCCCCAAATCCGAGGTCTTTGCCACTCTTTTTAGTCTCATGGAGGGCAGCAAAACCGCCGCTGCAGCAAGATTTGGTGGTTTCCCTTCCCCATTGTGGGGTTTTTTTGCTGGAAGGAGCATTTTGGCCACAGCAGGACCCAGAGTGCTCAGGCCATGGCACTCAGTGGCTGCAGCAATCCAGAGTGACCTGGGAATTTCACCTTTCCCTCATTTTAGCAGAACAGGGTGAACACTTACAGGCCTTGAGAGGAAAATCATTGTTTAGCCTGATTCCTGCTTTTTATTTTGAGGGAATCCTGCAGAGTTTTGCCAGAAGATGGCAATTGGAAACACTCCTTGTGAAACTCCTCCTTTAATTTTACAATCTGAAACACCTCCTCATAAAAGGATTTATTGTAGTGGGGACGTGTTGTTAATTATCATTAGACCCCTGCTTTTGATTAATGCTGCTAATTAGTTTCTGCCCTTGACTTTTTCCAATTAAGGAGGGGATGCCTTGGTGCTGAGCACGTGGGCAGATTCCCTAATTAGAGGAGAGGAACTCTCTTTGTAGGTGATGATTGGAACTTTCAGGAGTTGCTGGAGGGAGGTTTTAGGGTTTAACAGGAGGTTCACACAGTAGGTATTCCTATATAAATTTGGAGTTAAGGAATATTGATTCAGAAATGCTATGGAATAGGATAGATATCGCTGAGAGAGAAATGAAGTTTAAAAAAAAAGTTTTAAAGTTTTTTTGGTCTTACAAATAAGAGTAGATACTTTGGAGAAATAGAACTGTGAAAGATATATTGTAGTGGGACCATGAGGTCATCTGCTATATATGTATAATATTAAATATGTACTATATATATATTACATGTTTATATATTGTATATATTTAATATGTACATATATATATACACATATATATGTGTATATGAATATATATGTACATATTAAATATGTACTATATATGTACACATATATATTACAATATATATATTACATAAAGTACATATATACGTACTATATACATAGTTTTATATTATTAACTAATAATTTTAGTTTCAGTTTAGTTTTAGATTATTAACGTCAGATTAGTTTTAGATTATTAACTTTAAGGCATTTACATCATGGTGTGGCAAAAGCTGATAGGCCAAGAAACACTTACAGTGCATTGTAATTAGGAAATAATTGGCTTCTGATTGTGAATTATAGCATCTGTATTGCCTATCCCTTGACATGAGATTGAAAATGGAATAAAAGTTTGTAAAACTTTTAAGTCACCAACTTCCCATGTGGCAACGTGTGGGAGCTGCAGGAAGCTCCTGTGCGATTTTTGTTGATTTACATTGAGCATTTATTCCAAACCAGCAGGTTTAGGGCCACTTATATTTGTAAAGCAGTTATAATATAATTATAATATATCATTGTAATTACAATTGCAATTACAAATACAATTACAATTATATGTTATATATAATATATGTTATAAATAATATATGCTATATATAATATATGTCATATATAATATATAATATATGATATATAATATATAATATATGATATATAATATATAATATATGTCATATATAATATGTCATATATACTATATACTATATACTATATGCTATATGCTATATACTATATACTATATACTATATACTACATATTACATATTATATATTATAAATTATATACAATTATTTTAATATATTTTATATATTATAATTATACATATATAAATTATTTTACATAACACTTTATTTTTATAATTGTAAAGCATTCACATCATGCTAAATGCACTTTGTTTCATTTAGTGCATTGAAATGTTGCAGCCATGTATTTTCACAGCTGATTTTGGTGATATAAATTTGGATGGCCAGAGGGGGCACTCCATCAGAGAGCACTTGGAATTCTGTGTCTGGAATCCCCTCTCAGAGTGCTCCTGAGCTGATGCTGCCCTGCAGTGGAATTTCCTCACCCTGCACATAAAACCAGGAAACCTCGTGGTCCTTGTTGGCACCAACATCTCCCTTCACACTTCTCCACAATGGGGGAAATCCAGAGAGGATCAAAATAAATAAAGGGACTGATCATTTCCAAAGCTGGAGCTTTGTAGATCCTGGACTTCAAAAGCATAAAATCTTATCTTTATTTTAGAGTAACACTAAGAACATCTCTTTGCTTTGGAAATAATTTTCCCCCTTATTTTTATTTACTTTTGATGTTGTATCCTTGGACCTGGGAGATGTTGGTCCTGTCCTTTCTCTCCAATTAATTTCTCTCCAATTTCTATCTAGAATTTCTCTCCAATTTCTCTAAAATTTCTCTCAAATTTCTCTCAGATTTCTCTCCTTCCCTGTGCCCCAAATTCTTCTCTGGGATATGACAATAACAATTCTACCTTTGAAAAAAGACTTTTCTCTCTTTAGCACTGTTTGATCCCAGTTCTGCTTTGTGAATAATTTTTTCAGCTGTTCCATCAGGTGAGGTCTGCCTAAAAATGTAAAAATTTGGTAAAAATAAATGGGATAAACAATGGGATAAAAAAATGGGATAAAAGTATTTCTCAGAGTCTGTGGGGGAGTTCCCTGCACGTGTAATCAAGGCATTATATTTATAATCTGTTTATTTTTAATCCTCTCCACACCTATAAGTGGCTCAAATAACTCAAATAACTGTGGCCTCTTGTGTTGCCCAAACCAAAGAAAATGTATCTCAGATTATCAATAATTTTTTCATCACTGAAACTGTCACAACACATTGCAAAAGCCTGGATTCAAAACAACCCACAGCAGGTTTTTGAGAAAATGGGTTGGGATGGCTTTGTACTTGGAATATTTCATAGGATTCAAGAAAAAAAACCTCTTTATGGAGGGAGGAAGTATTAATTTCAGTAGTTGTATTTCATTTTTGGTTTGGTTTAGTGGTGGGGGTTTTTTTGGGTTTTTTGTTTTTGTTGGGGGTTTTTTGTTTGTTTTTTGTTTATTTTGTGCAATTGAATTTTGTTCCTGGGGGGAAATGTGCTTTAATTAAAAGATAAAGAAGAAATTATTATTATATTATATTATATTATATTATATTATATTATATTATATTACAGTATAGTATAATATAGTATAATATAGTATAATATAGTATAATATAGTATAATAAAATAATTAAGTAGCCATCAAATAGAATCAAAATAAAAATATAGAAATAAAATGACACATAATAATAATATATTATAATATATAATAAAAATATAAATGAAATAATTAAGTAGCCTTCTAATAAAATAAAAATAGAAACAAAAATACATAAATAAAATAATAATATGTAATAATATATATGATAATAATATCTAATAAAAATATAAATAAAATACTTAATTAGCCTTCTAATAAAATAAAATCCTCCTCATCATTCCTCCCTCGTTGGAGCATTCCCTGCAAACACTCCAGCCCTTCACCTTTGTCCTGTGAGCCAAACACACCCAGCTCTCCTGGAGGCTGCAGTGCCACCAGAATATTCCGTGGAGCTGTTTGGGTTTCCAGAGCCGGCCCCCGGCCCCTCATTTCCATCCAGCCCTCCCTTAAATGCAGATTTGCAGGAGGGCTGGAGCACAAATCCCATAACAATGGGTGGGATTTGTGGGAGCTGTCCCCTCGGAGGACGGCAGAGCATTAACTCCTCGTGGGTGAATGTGTTATTGACTCGGAGCAAACAGCTCCTTTGAAAGGCCCTACAAAGTGCTAGTGGCCAATAATCCACAGCAAACACACAAAGAACGACACTGTGACAGTCGGGACAAAAGGGACACGCAGGGGTACAGATAATGAATCATTAATGACCTGTGCTGCTCCCGGGGGCTGCCTGAGGGAGCTGAGGGGAGGCTGCGGCTCCTGCACGGCTGGGGACAGCGGGCTGCCTCTGGGGACACTGAGGATGGCTCCTTTCCTTTCCTTGGGGATGGTTCCTCTCCCTGGGGATGGTTCCTTTCCTTTCCCTGGGAATGGTTCCTTTCCCTGGGGATGGCTCCTCTCCCTGGGGATGGTTCCTTTCCCTGGGGATGGTTCCTTTCCTTTCCTTGGGGATGGTTCCTCTCCCTGGGGATGGCTCCTTTCCTTTCCCTGGGGATGGTTCCTTTCCTTTCCCTGGGGATGGTTCCTTTCCCTGGGGATGGTTCCTCTCCCTGGGGATGGTTCCTTTCCTTTCCCTGGGGATGGTTCCTTTCCTTTCCCTGGGGATGGTTCCTCTCCCTGGGGATGGTTCCTCTCCCTGGGGATGGTTCCTTTCCTTTCCCTGGGAATGGTTCCTTTCCCTGGGGATGGTTCCTCTCCCTGGGGATGGTTCCTTTCCTTTCCCTGGGGATGGTTCCTTTCCTTTCCCTGGGATTGGTTCCTTTCCCTGGGGATGGTTCCTTTCCCTGGGGATGGTTCCTTTCCTTTCCCTGGGGATGGTTCCTTTCCTTTCCCTGGGAATGGTTCCTCTCCCTGGGGATGGTTCCTTTCCTCTCCCTCAGGATGTGGTTCCCTCCCGCATTCCCAGATCCAGAGATCTTCCCAAGGCTCCAACCACGGCCTTGTGCCACAAGGTTGTGATTTGAAAGGCAAGGCCAGCAACAGAGAGCTGGGGAAAGGAAAAGGCCTTCCCTTCCCTTCCCTTCCCTTCCCTTCCCTTCCCTTCCCTTCCCTTCCCTTCCCTTCCCTTCCCTTCCCTTCCCTTCCCTTCCTTCCCTTCCCTTCCCTTCCCTTCCTTCCCTTCCCTTCCTTCCTTCCCTTCCCTTCCCTTCCCTTCCCTTCCCTTCCCTTCCTTCCCTTCCCTTCCCTTCCCTTCCCTTCCCTTCCCTTCCCTTCCCTTCCCTTCCCTTCCCTTCCCTTCCCTTCCTTCCCTTCCCTTCCCTTCCCTTCCCTTCCTTCCCTTCCCAACCCTTCCCTTCCCAACCCTTCCCTTCCCTTCCCTTCCCTTCCCTTCCCTTCCCTTCCCTTCCCTTCCCTTCCCTTCCCTTCATCTGCTCATCCCATAAATCTGGGCTCTGCTCACCTGCATTTAACAGAGGAGAGAAGGGAATATTCCTCATTTTTAATTAGCATAAAACATCAGCAGCTATTTAATATTCATTCAGCATCATAGAAATCTCCTGATTTACCTGAACAGAAAACCCCAGACACTCAAAGTGACTCGGCTACTCTTTAAATGCAAAGATCAGATCAACTCCCAGATTCCTGATTTTGTGGGGAAAAGAGAACCTCAAGCCCTTTATGACTGTGCAATGACCCTGAGCCATCCCCAAGGGAGACTCCAGAGCTGCCATATTCCTAAATAGTGGGGAGGAATACAGAATCCCAGAGAGGACAATCAGAGGGTCACACAAGGTTTGGGTTGGGAGGGCCCTCAGTGCCCACCCAGTGCCACCCCTGCCATGGCAGGGACACCTCTCACTGTCCCCAGTGTCCAGCCTGGCCTTGGGCACTGCCAGGGATGGGGACCCCAAAGCTCCCTGGGCAGCCCCTGCCAAGGCCTGCCCACCCTATCCAAGGGGAAATCCCTCCTGAGAAACCCCCTGACTCCTCCCATACATCCATGCCATTCCTTTACCATTTCCAGTTTGTAAATTTAGGATTTCCAAGCAGGCCAGTGTGAGGTGAGGGCAGGAAAGGACTGAGAGCCATTATTTAAAGGCAAACCCACCCTGGTTCCCTTATTTAGGAATTCAGATGTGTGAGGGACTTTGAGACTCTCCTCAAAATGATTTTATTTAAGCTGAGGAAAAGGTGAAGGACAAAAGTGAGACAGTGCCTGTGAGTCTGAAAGGTGGCAGATGCTCGGTGTGAAACAGGGGCACTGCTGCAGCCAGGGCTGACAACCAACAGCTCCTGCAATTTTGGGATGAATTGCCAATGGTGCTGCAGTGCCCATCCCTGCAGGTGTCCCCTGGAGGTGGCACTGAGTGCTCTGGGCTGGGGACAAGGTGGGCACAGCTGGCACTGCATGGGCTGGCAGGACTGTGCCAGAATCCTCAGGGATTTGGGGGTTGCGTGAAAGAGGCACATGGGGACTCACTGATGGTTCTGGTGCCTGTGGGATGGGAGATGAGGAGGAGATTCTCCTCTGCTGAGGTGAGGAGCCTCCCTCCATCCCTCCCTGAATCCCTGGAGCTCCTTGGCTCCATCCCTCCCTCAATCCCTGCACCTCCTTGGCTCCATCCCTCCCTCAATCCCTGCACCTCCTTGGCTCCATCCCTCCCTGAATCCCTGGAGCTCCTTGGCTCCATCCCTCCCTGAATCCCCGAGTGCTCCTTGGCTCCATCCCTCCCTGAATCCCTGCAGCTCCTTGGCTCCATCCCTCCCTGAATCCCTGCAGCTCCTTGGCTCCATCCCTCCCTCAATCCCCAAGTGCTCCTTGGCTCCATCCCTCCCTGAATCCCTGAGTGCTCCTTGGCTCCATCCCTCCCTGAATCCCCGGAGCTCCTTGGCTCCATCCCTCCCTCAATCCCTGGAGCTCCTTGGCTCCATCCCTCCCTGAATCCCTGCAGCTCCTTGGCTCCATCCCTCCCTGAATCCCTGCAGCTCCTTGGCTCCATCCCTCCCCGAATCCCTGAGTGCTCCTTGGCTCCATCCCTCCCTCAATCCCTGGAGCTCCTTGGCTCCATCCCTCCCTGAATCCCTGCAGCTCCTTGGCTCCATCCCTCCCCATCTGCCTTGGAGCTCCCAAATCCACTCTGCAGCTCCTGCCTTTGCCGAAGCAGGGACAGGCACAGCAGAGCCACTGCAGGTGACACATCCCAGGCAGCGTTTTCCTGGCACGGTTTCAGCTCCAGGGCCACTCTTGCTGCTTGCCCTGTCCTTGTCCTGGGGGGTGTCCCCAGTGCTGGGGACACTGAGGTGTCAGCAGTGATGGGAGGAGCACCGGGACACAGCACAGGTGACATCCCGGGCTGGGTGGCAGCAGTGATAGGAGGAGCACAGGTGACAGGGACACAGCACAGGTGACAGGGACACAGCACAGGTGACAGTGTGGGCTGGCCACAGGGACACAGCACAGGTGACATCCTGGGCTGGGTGGCAGCAGGGGTGGGAGGAGCACAGGGACACAGCACAGGTGACGTCCCAGGCTGGCCACAGGGACACAGCACAGGTGACATCCCAGGCTGGGTGGCAACAGTGATGGGAAGAGCACAGGTGACAGGGACAAAACACAGGTGACATCCTGGGCTGGGTGGCAGCAGTAATGGGAGGAGCACAGGTGACAGGGACACAGCACAGGTGACATTGTGGGCTGGCCACAGGGACATGGCACAGGTGACATCCGGGACTGGGGTATAACAGTGATGGGAAGAGCACAGGTGACAGGGACAGAGCACAGGTGACAGGGACACGGCACAGGTGACATCCGGGAGTGGGGTATAACAGTGATGGGAAGAGCACAGGTGACAGGGACACAGCACAGGTGACATTGTGGGCTGGCCACAGGGATATGGCACAGGTGACATCCCCGCCTGGGGTATAACAGTGATGGGAAGAGCACAGGTGACAGGGACACAGCACAGGTGACAGGGACACGGCACAGGTGACAGGGAAAGAGCACAGGTGACAGGGACAGAGCACAGGTGACAGGGACATGGCACAGGTGACATCCAGGAGTGGGGTATAACAGTGATGGGAAGAGCACAGGTGACAGGGACAGAGCACAGGTGACATCCCGGGCTGGCCATGCCCTGCTGATCCCAAGGCTTTTCCTGGCCAGAGAGGTCCCTGGGCCATGGGGTGGCCATGCCAGCCCCCATCTGTTCAGGGACATTCAGTGAGCTCTGCCCTCCCCCTGGCAGGCGGGCAGGAGCTCCCACGGGCTGTGCCAGGGGATGGACGGGCAGTGCCCCGTGCCAGGGAACGTTCCTGTGCCTTCCCTGCGGCCTTAGAGCCACCCCACACTGCCCTGGGCTGGAGTGAGCCTGGATAACGGGTGTGTAAAATAAATAAATACTAATTAAACCCAGGTAACAGGTGTATTAAATAAAGAAATAATAAATAAACTTGGATAATGTTTTTTTCTAAATAAAAAAAAAATAAACCCGGGTAATGGGTGTATAAAATAAATAATAAATAAATAAACCTGGATAACAGGTGTATAAAATAAATAGTAAATAAACCCAGGTAATGGGTGTATAAAATAAATAATAAATAAATAAACCTGGATAACAGGTGTATAAAATAAATAGTAAATAAACCCTGATAAGGGGTGTATAAAATAAATAGTAAATAAACCCGGATAACAGGTGTAAAAAATAAAAATAAATAAATAAACTCGGATAACATGTTTGTAAAAGAAATAAATAGTAAATAAACCTGGCTAACGGGTGTATGAAATAAATTAATTATAAATAAACACGGATAATGTGTGTATAAAATAAATAATTAATAAGTAAATAAACCCGGGTAATGGATGTATGAAATAAATAGTAAATAAACCTGGATAACGGGTGTGTAAAAGAAATAAGTAATGAATAAACCCAGATTATGGGTGTCTAAAAACCTGGGTGGGTCACAGCAGATTTTGCACCACGGGGCTCATGCAGAAACACAAGAGCACTCTCAACGGGAAAAGATTCGATTCCAAAATTTATTTATCTAAAACCAGAACAATTGAATTTTTAGTGTAATCCAGTTGCCCATTCTCTGCCGTGCGTTTCCCTTTCCCTGGGAATAGGTTGGGAATGAAACGATTCCGTGGGAGGTGTTGGGATCCCACCGGCAACCGTCAGCACATGTTCTGAATGAATAAAATCAGGACATTCCTGCCAAGTAGTTCCACAAATGCTCAAATATCGTCAAACAAAGACTTAATCTGGGCTCAAAGACACGTATCTCAGCAGATGTGTGTAAACCAGCCCAAACCCCCTGGGAGCAGTACTTAGGAGTTATTCTTAGGCGTTGGAAGGACAAGGATGGTCCATCTGTGAATTTATTACACGAGATGAGAAGCATCAGATGAAAGTCATTGCTGGCCTGGAGGACAGCCTGGTTTGATTTTTCAGGAAGTTTAGAGGTCATTCCTAAAACCTCAGTTTAATTACAGCAGAATCGCTCAGAATCGGAGCAGGAAATGCCGTGTGGAGCCTCTCCTCTCCCGGGGTGTGGCACAGGTAATTCTGCTGCTGGATTCAGTGGGGCCAGCGTTTTCTGGAGGGACTGGAGCAGTACAGAAGCTTTTTCTGGCTGTTATGATATTTCCTCCCTTGTCAGAAAAAATAACTGGCAGAGGCATAAATGTTTGTGGGATTGATGATTTAAAAAGGTGTGGAAGGATCCTGGTGCAAAAAGTCTCTGTGGTACAGAATGTCAAATATTATGGGGGATTTAAAAATTTTCTGTACAAGGTGTCAGATAAGAAAATTAAATATGAAACCACCTGGAATTGTAGCATTTAAAAATCCTCTTAGACCTGGAGCTTTTTAGAAACCTCAGGGAAGAAAGGGTTTGGAATAATGCTTCCTTCTGTATCCACAAAAGCCTGGGGGAAGGATGGGACTGTGGGAAGATTTCCACACCTCAGGGCTCTGGGAATGGGAACCAAACCAGGATTTTAACCTGATTGCAAAGGGCGTGCTGCCTTTGGAGACCAAATCAGTGCTAAGGGTTCAGGTGGGGTTTGGTCAAAGAAATATAAACAGATGCCAAATCCCTGGGGCTGGCACAGCCCTGCCAGCCCATGCAGTGCCAGCTGTGCCCCAGGGGCACCTTGTGCCCAGCCCAGAGCACTCAGTGCCACCTCCAGGGCACACCTGCAGGGATGGGCACTGCAAAGCTCCCTGGGCAGCCCCTGCCAAGGCCTGAGCTCCCTTTCCATGGGCAAATTGCTGCTGCTGTCCCAGCTGAGCCTGCCCTGGCCCAGCCTGAGGCCGCTCCCTCTGCTCCTGTCTATAAGAACAGCCTCTGTGCCCCAGTGCCACCAGAACATGGCAGTGGCTTGGGATGGCACCCAGCGGCCACAAGAGATGCGTCCTCATCCCTTTCCCTTGCAAAAGGAGTGGGGTGGAAGCTTCCACCTTAAACCTTGTGTTGGTGAATTACCAAGGATGAAGCTGCCTTTTCAGAAAGGGTTTTTTTTTACTCAGGTGGAATTTGCCCATGGAAAGGGAGCTCAGGCCTTGGCAGGGGCTGCCCAGGGAGCTTTGCAGTGCCCATCCCTGCAGGTGTACCCTGGAGGTGGCACTGAGTGCTCTGGGCTGGGCACAAGGTGCCCACGGGGCACAGCTGGCACTGCATGGGCTGGCAGGGCTGTGCCAGCCCCAGGGATCCCATGGGGCCTTTTCTTTGTACATTTTGCCTGGATATGGAGAACAGGAATTCAGCTCAGTGTCCCTCAATGTTTCTCACACTTCTGTCCTCACTTCTGCTCCTCTGGCAGGAGACAGAGGCAAAGCCCAAGAGCTCACCTGATCCTGCCCCCTCTCAGCTGTGATTCTTCAGCACCAGAATCATCCTGAGACTGAGAAATGGGGAGCAGGAGAAGCTGAGAATGTGGCTGCAGTCATTTTATATATTAAACAAAGTATTTCTATTTTGGAAAAGTTTTTTCAAATCACTCTCAGAGAGAGTCTTTAAATTCTTCACATTGTTTTACTCAGGTGGTTACCTGTGACCAGGGCAGACTTGAAGGAAGCTCAGATGTGTTTTGTGGGGGTTTTTTTGCTTCCATTTAGGTAAAAGCACAAATCACAACGAATTACACCTTCCTCAAAGGCAGAGGCTCAGGAGCAGCCCCGGCTGCAGGCAGAGCATCCCTGGATTTCGGCCGGGAGGGCTGCACCAGTTACACAGGGATGCTGGTCTGAGGTGGGAGGTTTGGGGATCTGCCCGGGAAGCTCCCCCTGTGCCTTGGCTCTCACACTCCCCTCTTGCAGCGCCCGTTTTAGCGCTGCTTTGGGACCCTCGTTGTTGAACCAAACGTTCTTTCCTGTCCCGGGATTCCTGCCCGTCCCTGAGGGCCGGGCCGGGAGTGCCGAGTCCCAGCCTTGAGCGGGGCCGCTGATGGGGGCGACCTCAGCCTGACCCCACAAATCCTCCTCGGTTTGCAGGATCGGGATCTCTCCCTTTCTCTGCAGAGAGCCGGGCAGGCGGTGTTTGCCCATCTCTCCAGGGATTTCCCTGCCCCTTGGGTACATCCCAGCGATCTCTGCTCTGCATGTGGGATGCGCTGAACGCCGCGGATCCCACCGCCGCACGCTGCTATAGATTATTGCAGTGACCTTAGACGGTCACTGTGGTGAGAGAAGGACGAGAATCTTGTTTCTTGATCAGAAGGCTTGATTTATTGATATATGATATATAATACATTATAACTATACTAAAAAGAATAAGAAGAGAAGTTGCAGAGAGCTGCTAAGCTAAGAATAGAATAGAAGGAATGAATAACAAAGTTTTGTGTCTAGGGAATCTGTTTTTGAGCTGCTCCTGTGATTGGCCTTCAATGGTACACATGGAAGATGAGCCAATCACAGGGACACCTGCTACATTTCACAGCAGCTGATAACAATTGTTTACATTCTTCTTCTGGGGCTCTGCTTCCCAGAAGATGGACAAATGTGAAAGAAAAGATTTCTATGAAAAAATGTCTGCGACAATAGAGGATTTATTTTTAATTAAAAAGAGCTTTTTCAAGTGGCTAAGTGGCTTTTTAGCCTGGTCTCAGCCGTTCCCTGCGGCGGGGCCGCTCCGGCGGTGTGCGGGATCCGCGGAGCCGCGCCCCGCACCGAGCGCTGTGTGCTCAATGCTCTGAACAGATTGTGATCAGATCTGATCACACCACCCCGCTACAGATGATTTATTTTTAATAGAAAACCGGTTTTCAGGCGGTTTAAAAGGGGTTTTAGCCCGGTTTTCCCCCCTGCGCTACCCCGGGGCCGCTCCGGCGGTGTGCGGGATCCGCGGAGCCGCGCCCCGCACCGAGCGCTGTGTGCTCAATGCGCTGAACAGATCGTGATCAGATTGTGATCAGATCGGGATCTGATCGCACCACTCTGCTACAGATTATTTATTTTTAATTAAAAAAGCGGTGTTCAGGCCATTTAAGAGGGGTTTTAGCTCTGTGTTCCGCCCTGCGCTGCCGCGGGGCCGCTCTGGCCGTGTGCGGACCCCGTGGAGCCACGTCCCGCCCTGCGTGCACAATGCGTAGCGTGGCACCGATCTGATCACCCCGTGCTGCTACAGATGATTTATTTTTAATAAGAAAGCGGTTTCCAGGCGGTTTAAGAGGGCTTTTAGCCTGCTGTTCTCCCCGGCGCTGCCTCGGGGCCGCTCCAGTGGTGTGCGGGGTCCGCGGAGCCGCGCCCCGCACCGAGCGCTGTGTGCTCAGTGCTCTGAACAGCGCAGATCTGATCACAAGGCCCTGCTACAGATGATTTATTTTTAATAAAAAAGCCGTTTTCAGCCTTGATTTAGGAGGGATTTTAGCCTGGTCTCAGGCGTGCTCTGCCCGGAGCCGCTCCGGCAGTGTGCGGGATCTGCGGAGCCGCGCCGAGCGCTGTGTGCGCAATGCGCGGTGCGGCACAGAGCTGATCACACCGCGCTGATAGAGACGATTTATTTTTAATAAAAAAGCCGCTTTCAGGTGATTTAAGAGGGTTCTGATCACACGGAGCTGATTTATTTTTTAATAAAAAACCCGTTTTCAGCCGTGATTTAGGAGGGGTTTTAGCCCGGTCTCAGCCGTGCCCTGCCGCGGGGCCGCTCTGGTGATGTGCGGGCCCCGTGGAGCCGCGTCCCGCACAGAGCGCTGTGTGCGCTGAATGCCGCGGATCTGATCACACTGCGCTGCTACAGATGATTCCTTTTTAATAAAAAACTGGTTTTCAGGCCATGTTTAGTCCGATGTTCCCCCTGCGCTGCCGCGGGGCCGCTCCGACCGTGTGCGGACCCCGTGGAGCCACGTCCCGCACCGAGTGCGCAACGCACAGTGCGGCACGGATCTGATCACACCGCCCTGCTAGAGATGATTTATTTTTAATAAAAAAGCCGTTTTCAGGCCATTTAAGAGGGATTTTAGCCCAGTGTTCCCCCTGCCCTGCCGCGGGGCCGCTCCGGCGCTGTGCGGGATCCGCGGAGCCGCCCGGAGCACTGCGTGCGCAATGCGCTGAACAGCGCGGATCTGATCATACTGTGCTGCTACCGATGATTTATTTTTAATAAAAAACCGGCTTTCAGGTGATTTAAGAGGGATTTTAGCCTGGTCTCAGCCGTGCCCTGCCGCAGGGCCGCTCCAGCGGTATGCGGAATCCGCGGAGCCGCCCTGAACAGCGCGGACCCCATCACTCCGCGCTGCTCGAGATGATTTATTTTTAATAAAAAAATCCGCTTTCAGGTGATTTCCGAGGGCTTTTAGCCCGGCGTTCCCCCCGGCAGCTGGCGGCTCAGCATGGAGCGGCGCCGTGCCCGGCCCGCGGCAGCTGCGCCTTCAGCTGCTCCTGGGGCAGAGCAGCGGCCCCGGGCCCGGGTCAGCCCGGCCCGCCTGCCAGGGCGGTGTCAAAGTGCCACTCTGTCCCCTGGCTGTCCCCTCCCCGGCCAGGGCGGTGTCAAAGTGCCACTCTGTCCCCGGGCTGTCCCCTCCCGCCAGGGTGGTGTCAAAGTGCCACTCTGTCCCCATGGCTGTCCCCTCCCCAGCCCGGCCAGGGCGGTGTCAAAGTGCCACTCTGTCCCCTGGCTGTCCCCTCCCCGGCCAGGGCGTTATCAAAGTGCCACTCTGTCCCCATGGCTGTCCCCTCCCCGGCTAGGGTGGTGTCAAAGTGCCACTCTGTCCCCATGGCTGTCCCCTCCCCGGCCAGGGCGGTGTCAAAGTGCCACTCTGTCCCCTGGCTGTCCCCTCCCCAGCCAGGGCGGTGTCAAAGTGCCACTCTGTCCCCATGGCTGTCCCCTCCCCGGCCAGGGCGGTGTCAAAGTGCCACTCTGTCCCCATGGCTGTCCCCTCCCCAGCCAGGGTGGTGTCAAAGTGCCACTCTGTCCCCTGGCTGTCCCCTCCCCGGCCAGGGCGGTGTCAAAGTGCCACTCTGTCCCCTGGCTGTCCCCTCCCCGGCCAGGGCGGTGTCAAAGTGCCACTCTGTCCCCTGGCTGTCCCCTCCCCGGCCAGGGCGGTGTCAAAGTGCCACTCTGTCCCTGGCTGTCCCCTCCCCGGCCAGGGCGGTGTCAAAGTGCCACTCTGTCCCCTGGTTGTCTCCTCCCTGGCCAGGGCGGTGTCAAAGTGCCACTCTGTCCCCTCTCCTCTCCAGCCAGGGTGGTGTCAAAGTGCCACTCTGTCCCCTGGCTGTCCCCTCCCCTCTCCAGCCAGGGCGATGTCAAAGTGCCACTCTGTCCCCATGGCTGTCCCCTCCCCGGCCAGGGCGGTGTCAAAGTGCCACTCTGTCCCCATGGCTGTCCCCTCCCAGGCCAGGGTGGTGTCAAAGTGCCACTCGGTCCCCTGGCTGTCCCCTTTCCAGCCAGGGCGGTGTCAAAGTGCCACTCTGTCCCCTGGCTGTCCCCTCCCCGGCCAGGGCATTATCAAAGTGCCACTCGGTCCCCTGGCTGTCCCCTCTCCAGCCAGGGTGGTGTCAAAGTGCCACTCGGTCCCCATGGCTGTCCCCTCCCAGCCAGGGCGGTGTCAAAGTGCCACTCTGTCCCCTGGCTGTCCCCTCCCCGGCCAGGGTGGTGTCAAAGTGCCACTCTGTCCCCTGGCTGTCCCCTCTCCAGCCAGGGTGGTGTCAAAGTGCCACTCTGTCCCCATGGCTGTCCCCTCCCCGGCCAGGGCGGTGTCAAAGTGCCACTCTGTCCCCTGGCTGTCCCCTCCCCTCCCCGGCCAGGGCGGTGTCAAAGTGCCACTCTGTCCCCTGGCTGTCCCCTCCCCAGCCAGGGCGGTGTCAAAGTGCCACTCTGTCCCCATGGCTGTCCCCTCCCCGGCCAGGGCGGTGTCAAAGTGCCACTCTGTCCCCTGGCTGTCCCCTCTCCTCCCCGGCTAGGGCGGTGTCAAAGTGCCACTCTGTCCCCTCTCCTCTCCAGCCAGGGTGGTGTCAAAGTGCCACTCGGTCCCCATGGCTGTCCCCTCCCCGGCCAGGGTGGTGTCAAAGTGGCACTCGGTCCCCATGGCTGTCCCCTCCCCGGCCAGGGCGCTGTCAAAGTGCCACTCGGTCCCCATGGCTGTCCCCTCCCCGGCCAGGGTGGTGTCAAAGTGCCACTCTGTCCCCATGGCTGTCCCCTCCCCGGCCAGGGCGGTGTCAAAGTGCCACTCTGTCCCCATGGCTGTCCCCTCCCCGGCTAGGGCGGTGTCAAAGTGCCACTCTGTCCCCATGGCTGTCCCCTCCCCGGCCAGGGCGGTGTCAAAGTGCCACTCTGTCCCCTGGCTGTCCCCTCCCCGGCCAGGGCGGTGTCAAAGTGCCACTCTGTCCCCTGGCTGTCCCCTCCCCGGCCAGGGCGGTGTCAAAGTGCCACTCTGTCCCCTGGCTGTCCCCTCCCCAGCCAGGGTGGTGTCAAAGTGCCACTCTGTCCCCTGGCTGTCCCCTCCCCGGCTAGGGCGGTGTCAAAGTGCCACTCTGTCCCCATGGCTGTCCCCTCCCCGGCCAGGGCGGTGTCAAAGTGCCACTCTGTCCCCATGGCTGTCCCCTCCCCGGCCCCAGCCCGGCCCGCGGGCATCACGGGCATCAAGGATGCAGCACTTGTACCGAGCTCGGCAGCTCCGGGCACTTCGACTTTTGGAGTTAAAAACTTCACTCAAAGCTCTTTTTTTTTTAGAAAAAAATATATTTTTATATATAATTCCGCTGCAGTTGGTGCGTGTGGCTTTTGCGAGTGATGCAGCAGCAGAGGATCTGCGGGGAGCCGAGTCTCCAAATCTAACAGCACATCACTATTAATTGCTTTTATAAAATTATACTCTGCACGGTGATCAAAATATTTTAGAGAGAGCTTTTGGTGCTGAGGAAAACCTGCCAGAATCTCAGGTGGTGATGCTGATGATCCCTGCCCAGCTCTGAGACTCTCCGTGGTGTTAAATTCCTTTCATCACCAAACGGAGCTGAAACTCCTCGTGGTTCTCGGTGTAACATGGCAAAAATCAGGGGTTTATGCTATAATATTTATATACTATTTATATAATATTTATATAACATGTATACGCTTTTGATATTATATTTATACAATATAAAATACAATATTTCTACAATATTATACAATATGACAATACAATATTATTATACAATATAAAATTACAATATTTATATAATATTTATGCACTATTTCTACAATAAAATACCATATTATATCATATTATTACACAATATTTTTATAATATATAAATATTTGTGTAGTATTTATACAGCATTTATATAATGTATAATATTTATATAATGTTTATTATTTCAGTATGTAGGAATTACCCGCACTGATCTTTTATCTGCACATTGCTGCATCAAAGCCCCGCAGTGAAACATTCAGGAAAGCCTTGGAATTATAAACCCATATTTTGACTTCACCCTTTGACCATTTTCTCCTGCAGAAGTTAATCAGGAGGCTCTAAAGCATCGTAGTGAAATCTTCTGGACACTGCCCAGAGGGTGCTGAGCACATCCTCAGGCACAAAAAGCTTCAACCCTTCCATCCTAAAATATTAAAATGTTTTAAAAATGAAATGTCCTTCTTTTCCTTTGTCAGGACAGTCTTTAACCGAGTAAATAAAACCACAAAAGGGAAATGCAGAGAAATCCTGGGAGAGGCAACAAGAGAAAGCTCTGTGATGGGGCAGCTTTAGGTCTGCATTAAAAAGCAGCTTCTTTGGATCCTCAGCACTGAAGGGGCTCAGGTTTTATTTATGAGGGATCAGTGGGATCTGGAGATCAGGGGGTTCAAGGAATTGCTCCACTGCTGTAGGAACAGAAGGAAAAGGGAAAAGGCCAGTATGGAATGGGTTCAGGGCTTTGTCAGCTCCAGCTGCTCCTGTTGGACCTGTCCTGAGAGCCCGGGCTGGGAGGGCTGTGCTGGGATCCCCTCCCGGCCCAGGGAAGCCCTGGAATTCCCTGAGTTTTCATTCCTGAGCAAAAGCTGAGTGCTCTGGGTTTTTAAAGCCACATTCCCCTTTCTCTCAGCACCCCTGGAATTCTGTGGTGAGATCACCAGCACAGCTCACTCTAATTTAACTGCTGTGCCTTAACCCAGCCCATGCCCTGGAGCTGGGGCTGAGCAGCAGCACCCTCCCCTGCAGATCACATCCCTGATTCCTGGTACCTTCCTCCCTGAACATCATCCAGGAATGCCAGGGGGATGTTGGGAAAATGATCCAGAATTGAGTTTTAGAATTTGTCTGCATCCAGCCCTGGGCCCAGCGCAGGGAGGAGCTGGAGCTGCTGCAGAGCCCAGAGGAGGCTCCAGGATGGGCAGAGGGATGGAGCAGCTCTGCTGGCAGGAAAGGCTGGCACAGCTGGCATTGCTCACCTGCACAGGAGAAGCTTTGGGCTGAGCTCAGGGCGGCCTTGCAGGGCCTGGAGGAGCCCCAGGAAAGCTGGAGAGAGACAATTGCCAGGGGATGCAGGGACAGCACCCAGGGAATGGCTGCCAGTGCCAGAGGGCAGGGCTGGGTGGGATCTGGGCAATGAGGAATTGTTCCCTGGCAGGGTGGGCAGGGCTGGGATGGAATTCCATCCCTGCATCCCTGGCAGTGCCCAAGGCCAGGCTGGACACTGGGGACAGTGGGAGGTGTCCCTGCCATGACAGGAGTGGCACTGGGTGGGATTTAAGGTCCCTCCCCATCCAGACCATTCCATGATTCCGTGATTCCATGATTCTATGACTTTTCCACTGCAAAAGAAAAGAAAAATAAAACCTGTGAGACCCTCCAAGCACCATCCCTAAATCCCTTCGAGCTTTGCCCTGCTGGGGTGCATGGATGGCCTGGTGAAATCGCTGCCAGAGAGGATTTTCCTGCCTGAGGCAGAGCCTGAGATCCATGGCTGGTTCATGCTGCAGTTCTTCCTTTGATTTTTTGGCACCACCTCAGATGGGGACATCCCACCTTCCAGGGGCTCCAGGAAGGTGTGATGTCCCCATCTCCAGGGGACAGGTGTCCTAGAGCTCATAGGAGCCTTTTCTCTGAATCCTGCACTGAATTCCCACCCAGGGAATCCCACCTTGGAATGCCCTGGCTGGGTTCTACCAGAGGATGGAATTTAGGCTGGAAGGGTCCAGCAGGGCCAGCTCTGGGATCAGAGCAAGCTTTGCTCAGGAAGGGCTGGAAAAGCCAGGATGGATCCAGCACAGCTCACTGGGGAATGATTTAACCCAGAAAGGTGACCAAGGGCAGGAGGGGAGGAGTGATGGGGCGAGGAGAGCCCTGGAGCCCGTGGGCAGCGCCTGGAGCTGCAGGGAACGGGATTGGGAAAAGGAGCCTGAGGGATAAAATTGCATTGCAGCCACGGGAAGTGAATTCCCGAGGGAACCATGGTCTGGAACAGCTGTTTCGGGGGAATTCCGATTTTCCATAAGGCAGGATCTCCGTGGAGAATCCTGGAGCAGGGAACCCCTGAGCTCAGGCACGGTGGAGGGATCCTGGTGGAAATAAATTGATCCCGGTGGGTGGAGGACGCCGTGGGATCATAATGAGGGAGGTTTAGCTCAGAAATTGCCCATTTTTTACAATATCTGTGTATTCATAAAAAAAATAACCCCCGGAACACATTCACAGAATATCAGGGAATTTCTTATGAAGGGATCCAGGAAAGCTCTGTTACAATCACGACACGGATGTGCAGGGCACACAAAAACGCCCGAATTTTGCCCTGTTTTCCTTTATGACATCATTTATTGCTACAGCCGATCTGCTTTTCTCTGACATTATTGCCTATTTTTTATCTGGGTTTTTTTGAGGACCATTTTAATTTAATAGCTGAAATTTTAATTCCTCCATACCCTTTTAATTCCTCCACTCCTCAGGACAGGGAGCCGCTTTGCAATGCGTGAAAAAGCTGCGTATTTAAGAGCTCTGGAAATGTGGGGATTTCCCCTTCGGCTCCAGGATGAAGGAGCGGATCCGTTTGGGATTTGTGGGGAGCAAACCCCGGCGGCAGCAGCGGCGATGCCCAAACCCCGGCGGTGCCCAAACCCCGGCGGTGCCCAAACCCCGGCGGTGCCCAAACCCCGGCGGTGCCAGAACTCGGTCCGAGCATCCCCCGGGAACCTGCGGTTCGGTCCTGCCGGGCACGGGGCTCTGCTCCGGGGTCTGCGCTCGGATTCATGGGCTGCCAAACCTCCCAGCTGCGGGAATCCTTGTCCCCGCACGGGCCGGGTGACACCGCGCCGGTACCGGCACAAGCCGGGAGCCGCTGCCCGCTGGAAATTCCCATCCCTCGGGATCGGAGCCCCGGGCCGGCGCTGGAAATTCCTGGTCCCGAGGGTTTCCCGATGGAAATTCCCATCCCGAGGGTCCGGAGCGCCGGGACGGTGCCGGAAATTTCTATCCCTCGGGATCGGAGCTCCAGGACGGTGCTGGCCGCTGGAAACGCCCGTTCCGAAGGGACTGGAGCCCCGGGACAGCGCTGGAAATTCCCGGTCCCTCGGATCCGGAGGCCCAGGCCGGAGCTGGATATTCCCATCCCGAGGGTTCGGAGCTCCTAAACGGTGCTGGAAACGCCCGGTGCCGAGGGTCCGGAGCCCTTGGACGGTGCTGGAAATTCCCATCCCGAGGGTTCGGAGCTCCGGGCCGGCGGTGAAAACCCCCGGTGCCGAGGGTCCGGAGCCCCGGGACGGTGCTGGGAAGTTCCATCCCTCGGGATCGAAGCTCCAAGGCTCCGGGGCCCGGGGAAAGCGCTAGAAATTCCCATCCCTCGGGATCAGAGCCCCGGGACGGTGCTGGCCGCTGTGAATTCCCATCCCTCGGGATCGGAGCCCCGGGACAGCGCTGGAAACTCCATCCCCCGGGATCGGAGCCCGCTGCCGGCGCTGCCCGGCCCTGGCGGGACCACCAGGAGCCCCGAGCCGCAGCTGGGGCCGGCAGGGGCAGCTGGCGGAGCCGGGGCTCAATTAAACAGCCCGAGCTAATGAGGCTGGGCCAGCCCGGCCGCGCGGGGGGCGAGCGGCGGCCACAGAAACACCGGAGGGGCCGGACCCGGACACGGACACGGAACCGGACACGGAACCGGACACGGAACCGGCACCGGCAGCGGCAGCAACAGGTCCGGGCCGGGCCGGTCCCGCCCGCTGAGCTCCGGTTCGGGCCGCGGTTCAGGGGAGAGCTGGGAAGGACATGGCAGAAATTGAAGGTTTGTGGTTTTTCCTAAGGATAAATCAATATCCTGGGGGAAGAAAAGAGGGGATTTTGGGTGGGAAACACGGGAGATTTTATCCCCCCCCGGCACAGGGTGCCCAGAGCAGCTGGGGCTGCCCCTGCATCCCTGGCAGTGCCCAAGGCCAGGCTGGGGCTGGAGCAGCCTGGCACAGTGGGAGGTGTCAGGGCTGGAATTTGGGGATCTTTGAGGTCCCTCCCAACCCAAACCACTCCATGGTTTTGTAACTCCGCGAAAAAACTTCAGGAGTTTTCATGTGGAGGATTCTAAAAATCCTCATATCCAGCGTTACAGTTGGACTCGGTGATCTAAAAGGTCTTTCCAGCCCAAATGGTTCCATGAAGAATTTAATTTCCTTCTCCTCTTAACTGCCCGACACCTTTTCCCTTCCCTGTGTCCTCCCTGCCGAGCAGGGAGAGCTGCAGTGACAATCACAGCCCAACAGAAACCTGAATATCTGCTCTCCAAAATACTGATTGGGCAGTATTCACTGATGGCAGGGAAGCTCAAAGAAAATGCAGATAATTCTAATTTTTTAAGTGAGGTCAATTAAAATGGATGTAAAAGATGTGCTACATATACCCCTCGTCATTTTAGAAAGTAAATTCTATTATTTTTTGTCTTTCTATGTCACTCAGCAGTTTGCAGGTAGAGAAAAGACCAAGATAAGCCCAGAAAGGATTTTTGGTTTTAGCAGGACATAAATCAGCATTTTCCTTTCAATCAACCTCGCCACTTCCAATCCACATTTCCAAATGCTACCTCTTTTAACATTCTTTAAATTTCCTCTATTTAATTTACTTTATTTTTTTAAGTTTTATGTTTAATTTTTCATTCCATTTCATTCATTTTAAGATGCTTTGCAGCTGATTTACAGCTGTGGGTATTCCTGTATGTGTTGGGTGTTTAAAATTCTGCAATAGAGATTTTTCTGCCAAAGTTTAGTTTTCTGTAGAATTGTTTTTTAAAAATAAAAGGTATTTTATTATTTGGAATACCATGGACATTTTTTGGGAGATAACAGTTTAGGCTTGAATGTCCCTTTGTTAATGGCTGTTACTCTTTACCTGCTATGCCTTTAAATGAGCTCAGTGCAAACCCAAATATTTCCTCAGCACTCCAGGGGATTCTCCACTCCCGAGTATTTCTGGCTTAAAATCCCTTGAGCTCTTTTGTTTGCCTGAAGATTTTAGAGGATTGTCCCAAAAAAGGTGACACGGAGATTTTCCCAACGCACCTGTTGCAAAAAGACCATCAGAGACTTTGCCTTTTTCCTGGAAAATGGAATTATGAGGATAAAATGGAGTTTTGTAGGATAGTGCTGAAATCAAAGCCCCGGTTCAAGGCTCCCTGGGGTTCAGATAATCCCAGGATAAAGTGAAAACTTCATGCTCAGTTTTGGGAGGGAATGGTGCTCCTGGACTGACGTGTCCTGTCCAAGCTCTCAGCCAGGACCAAAGGGAGCATTTGGGGTCACGGTGGGATTAAAACAATGGGGCAGCTGTGGGAGAACACTGGAGATGGCCATTGCTGAGCTCTGCCTCGGGGGAGAGGAGGGAAAGGCTCGGGAAGGAAAATTCCCCATGGAAGTTTTATCCCAAGCTCCTGGGAAGGGCCCTGAGGAGCCTGGATAGCGATGGGAGCCCTGGGCTGGGGAAGGGGCTGCTCCCTGTGGGTGCCACGGGAGGGAAAATGGCTCAAATCGTAAAATTGAGGAGGGTTTGGGATGAGCAAGGTGAGCAGGGATCCAGCGAGGAGGAAAAAAAGGGGGAAAATCTCCGAGATGCCGTTGGAAAGTGGTGCTGGGCTGAGGCTGAGCACGGGGCTGTGGCTGCTCTGCTGCCTGATCCTGCCTGGAAACAAATCCCTCTCCTGCCTGGAAAAACATCCCTCTCCTGCCTGCAGGAATAAATCTCTCTCCTTCCTGGAACATCCCTCTCTTCCTCCAGGAACAAATCCCTGTCCTTCCTGCAGGAACACCCTTCTCCTGCCTGGAAAACATTCCTTCTGTTTCCTGCAGGAACATCCCTCTCCTTCCTGCAGGAACATCCTGCTCCTGCCTGGAAAACATTCCTTCTGTTTCCTGCAGGAACATCCCTGTCCTGCCTGGAACATCTCTGTCCTGCCTGCAGGAAAAAATTCCTCTCCAGCCTGGAACATCTTTCTCCTTCCTGCAAGAACATCCCTCTCCTTCCAGGAGGAGCATCCCTACTCCTTTCTGGAGGAACATCCCTTTCCTGCCTGGAAAACATTCCTTCTCCTTCCTGCAGGAACATCTCCTTCCTTCCTGCAGGAACATCCCTTTCCTGCCTGGAAAACATTCCTTCTCCTTCCTGCAGGAACATCTCCTTCCTTCCTGCAGGAACATCCCTCTCCTGCCTGGGACATCCCTGTCCTGCCTGCAGGAACAAATCCCTGTCCTGCAGGACCATCCTGCTCTTTCCTGCAGGAACAAATCCCTGTCCTGCAGGACCATCCTGCTCTTTCCTGCAGGAACAAATCCCTCTCCTGCCTGCAGGACCATCCTGCTCTTTCCTGCAGGACCATCCTGCAGTGCCCAGGGCTCAGGGCAGGCGGTGCCAGCTGATCCAGCTCCACTCCCCACAGGAAACAGGCCAGAGGGGGTGAGGCACTGGATGAGCTCCTGTGCCAGCACCAAGCAGGGATGGGGCAGAAATAATCCTCAACAGCAGAACAGCAGTGGGGCCTGGGCAGGGAACAGGGAGGGGAAATTGCCATAAATCCCAGCCTGAGGGCCAGAGCTGTGTCCTGCAGTGTCCCTGCTCCTGCTCCCTCCATCCCAGACAGGGCAGGGCCACCAAACCGTCCCTCCTGTGGCGCAGCCAGGCTGGGGTGGCACCGCAGGACCTGCTCTGCAGCTCCCAGGCCTTTGGTTTCCTGCAGGACAGCCCAGGAGGAGAAGCCAGGAGCAGTGGGGAGTGCCAGCCCAGCTCTGTGGGGTGGGATCTGACCTGTGGGAGCTTCCCTGCAGGTGCCAGCTTGGGGACACATGGGATTCCATGTCCCCCGTGGGTGGCACAGGTGCAGTGGCTGTGGGGAATTTTCAGTGTCCAGGTTAAAACAACCTCCCAGGCCCCAAGGAATGGAATCCTAATTTCTAACCCAGCTGTCGGGATCATTGATGCATTCCCCTCTCTGCCAGCATGGATTTGATTTCTGTTCCTGTTCCATCCTGGTGGATCCATTGTCAAACTCAGCCAGGCCACTCTTCCAATTTAAGGGAAAAAATGTGGGTGTTTGGTTAAAAATCCCTTTTTGGTGAGAAGATTGGACAGGTTTTACTGCAGAGCTGTTGCCCCCTGAGTGGATTCCAGCACTCTGGGAAAGGAGAGGGAAGGGACTGAGAGAAATGTGTACCACCAGCATAAGGGGCTAAAAAGTAGGAAATGAGTGTTAAATCTCTCTCTCAATGGATAAAAATTTGGAAGATTATAGGGATGAGAATCTGGGAGATGTCGTTGCATTTTGGGAATCAGGTGCTTGCTGTGCACAAGCAATTCCAGATTTATTGGCTGTGCTGATTTACACCAGGGCTGAGCAAGGAGCTGCAAGTTTGGAAGTTATTTGGCAGAAAAAGCAGGAGTGGGAGGGCGTTTGCATCACGTCAAGAGTTGGAATAAATATCTCTGTGTGAGGACAGCATGGAATAAACTCAGCAGAGGGGAGTCCCAGAGCTCTGATCAGAGATTGCAGCTGAGACACAGCAATTCTGGGAGCTCGGGGTGAGTTTTCTGCTCCTGAGGCTCTGTTTTGCAGCAGAACCTTGTGAAAAACAATCCGGGTGATGCTGCAGGAGCTCCCTCGGTGCCATCCCCTCACACACCCTGCGGGCACTGCCCTTCCCCGAGGGAAAACTTCCTTCTGGAAAGGGGAAAATACATCCAGGGCTCCAGACTGAAACAGCAAAGCACGAAGGTTTTAAAGGGATTTAATCAATCACCCCTTCCCCAGCTTCCTCTGCTGCGGACAGCTGAATATCCCCGCGTTTAAACAGCAAACCACGAGGATTTAACCATCCCTTCCCTGCTCATTCCTCTCCTTTGGAGACTTGAAACTCTGATGGAAAAGCTTTGGCTTTGGGAGACCGTGATTGGAGTGAGTGGGAGGTTTGCAGCACTGGGAAAGGAATAAAAATTAAAACAAAAATAAAGAAAAGTGAAATTCCTCTTTGCTCCTGCCCAACCTCAGAGCAATCCCCGCAAAGCTGGGCCTGAGAAGGAGCTGTCAGAGGCTCCCGGTGGGAAGCGGCCCCGGCTTTGTCCTTAATTGCCCCGGGAAGGCCGGGCCGTGCCAGCTGTACCTGCCCGGCCGCAAAAAGGCCCCATTAGGGATGGTTTGTTAAACAGACACTGATAAGTTGTTATCTTTCACCATCTCCGGCTAATTAGACACCGCCAGCCAAAGTTAATTTGGTGGAAAACATTTCTCGACTTAATGACATTTATGGGCAATTAGGCGCGGAGCAGATTTACATTCCTGGCTCTTCCCGGAGCCTAACAAGAACCCACCTCTCCCTCCACGGGAGGTTTGGGGTCTCTGGGGAGCTCTCCCGGCGCAGACACCGCGGGTCCCGCTTGTTTTTGTGGGAAGGGCTGCAGTGAAACCAGGCACGGTGGTAATGAGGCACAGCCGGGGAACAGGAGGGAAATAAAGGAGTTTATCCTGCTCAGGCTCCTCCTGTGGCACGGCCAGAATTGGGATTTGCTGCGCAGGAGTGGGGTGTGGGTGATCCCTGAGGAACGGGATCCCTGAAGGG
Source organism: Zonotrichia leucophrys gambelii (assembly GCF_028769735.1). Taxonomy (NCBI): domain Eukaryota; kingdom Metazoa; phylum Chordata; class Aves; order Passeriformes; family Passerellidae; genus Zonotrichia; species Zonotrichia leucophrys. Next base: position 1,516,881 of record NC_088169.1, read on the forward strand.
CTGGGCTTGGGAAAGCCTCTGAGATCTCAAATCCAGCCTTTGAGCCTCTGAGATCTCAAATCCAGCCTTCTGAGATCTCAAATCCAGCCCTTGGGCCTCTGAGATCCTCAAATCCAGCCTCTGGGCCTCTGAGACCTCAAATCCAACCTTTGCATCTCTGAGACCTCAAATCCAGCCTTTGGGCCTCTGAGACCTCAAATCCAGCCTTTGGGCCTCTGAGACCTCAAATCCAGCCTTTGTGCCTCTGAGATCTCAGATCCAGCCTTCTGAGACCTCAAATCCAGCCTTTGGGCCTCTGAGACCTCAAATCCAGCCTTTGGGCCTCTGAGATCTCAAATCCAGGCTTTGGGCCTCTGAGACCTCAAATCCAGCTTCTGGGCCTCTGAGATCTCAAATCCAGCCTTTAGAGCTCTGAGATCTCAAATCCAGCCTTTGGGCCTCTGAGACCTCAAATGCAGCCTTTGGGCCTCTGAGATCTCAAATCCAGCCTCTGGGCCTCTGAGATCTCAAATCCAGCCTTTGGGCCTCTGAGATCTCAAATCCAGCCTCTGGGCCTCTGAGACCTCAAATCCAGCCTTTGGGCCTCTGAGATCTCAAATCCAGCCTTTGGGCCTCTGAGATCTCAAATCCAGCCTTTGGACCTGTGAGATCTCAAATCCAGCCTTTGGCCAAGCCAGGCCTTGAGAGGCAGGAGGTTCTGGAGGTGTTGGTGCAAAATCTGCCAGAGGATGTGGAGCAGCAGCACGTGAACCTCACCTGTTCCACACTCACTGAGGAGGGCTGAATGGGATTTGTTTCTTTCTAATTCCCAGGAAGGAAAATGAGTGTGGTTCTTAGTAATTGCAGAAACCTGGAATCAGCAGGGCTGGAAGAGCCTTCAGGATGAGCCAGTGCCACCCCAGCAGCACCCCTGCACCCAAAGCCTGTCCCCAAGGGCCACATCCATCACTTCCAGTGACAGGAACACTTCCCAAGCCAGCCCATCCTGGTGCTTGACCCTTCCCACCCTCAGGCAAGGACAGGGCAGGACTTCACAGAATTCCCAGAATCCCAGAATGACCAGGTTGGGAGAGACCTCCAAGGCCATCGAGTCCAGCCCAGCCCCAACCAAACCCTGGCCCCCAGTGCCACATCCAGGCTCTGTTAAACACACCCAGGGATGGGGACTCCACCCCCTCCCCGGGCAGCCATTCCAGAACTTTCTCACCCTGGCTGGAAAAACCTTTTCCCTGCTCTCCAGCCTGTATTTCCCTTGGTGCAGCTCGAGGCTGTGTGCTCTGGGTGTGTCAGTGCTGCTGCAGACAGAGCCCAGCCCCAGGTGAGCACAGGCCCCTTTCAGGAGCTGTGCAGAGCGATGGGGGCAGCCCTGAGTCTCCTTTTCTGCAGGCCGAGCACCCCCAGCTCCCTCAGGGCTCCTCACAGGGTTTGTGTTCCCTCTCCAGCCTCGCTGGCCCCTCTGGATGTGCTCAGTGTCCCAAGGTCCTTCCTTTGGGAGGTGCTGCCCAGCTGGCATTCCCTGGCTGCTTTTGCTTTTGCCCCAGTCCCTCAGCAGAAAACACCAGCTGGGATTGCTGCTGCTGCTGCTGTTCCCAAAATTTGCCAAAGCCTGGAAGTGGCAGAGAGGGCCAGATTTGGGTTAGAGCTCAGATAGGTCAATGGCTCCAAAGGTCACGTGGACCGAAAAATCCCGGTGGTGCCATCCCTGTGCCCCAGGAGTCTGGGCTGAAGTGCCCGTGCCAGGGTGCCCTGGGGCTCACCCTGGACCATCCCTGATGGACCCGAGAGCTGAGGCCACAGGTCCAGAGAGGGAGAGGCCAAATCTCTGCTGGAGCAAAAAGGATCTTCAGTGTGCAGGGCAGGGAATGGAGCTGGGGAAGGGCTGGAGAATTCTTGAGAGAGCTGGGAAAGGAGAAAAAGGGGAAAAAGCTGGGGAAGGGGAAACAGAAAAAGGGGAAAGAGCTGGGAAAGGGGAAAGAGAAAAAGGGGAAAGAGCTGGGGAAGGGGAAAGAGAAAAAAAGGAAAGAGCTGGGATTCAGCCTGGAGAGAAGGAGCAGAGGGAAGCAAAGGGGAACAGGAAAGAGCGGAGGGAAGAGGAAAGGAGTGGAGGGCAGCAGGAAGGAGCAGAGGGAAGGGAAAGGAGCTGAGGGGAGAGGAGGGAAGGAGAAAGAAGCGGAGGGAAGAAGAAAGGAGCGGAGGGAAAGGAAAGGAGCGGGAAGGAGCGGAGGAAGGGAAAGGAGCTGAGGGCAGGCCAAGGTTGCGAACGGACTCGTCCCGGCCCGGCAGTGGCGCTGCGGGGCCCGCAGGGGGCGCTGCGGGGCGGCCGCGCCTCCGCTCCCCCCGGGCCGAGGGACACAGGGACAGACGGACAGGGGGACAGGGACACCCCCGGAACACAGAGACAGCCCGTCCGGCATCCTGGCACACAGCACAGCCCGGACAGCTCGGAGAGCTGGGGGTGCTCCCCTGGAGAGGAGAAGCTGCAGGGAGAGCTCAGAGCCCCTGGCAGGGCCTGAAGGGCTCCAGCAGAGCTGCAGAGGGACTGGGGACAAGGATGCAGGGACAGCACCCAGGGAATGGCTGCCAGTGCCAGAGGGCAGGGCTGGGTGGGATCTGGGCAATGAGGAATTGTTCCCTGGCAGGGTGGGCAGGCCCTGGCACAGGGTGCCCAGAGCAGCTGGGGCTGCCCCTGCATCCCTGGCAGTGCCCAAGGCCAGGCTGGGCACTGGGGACAGTGGGAGGTGTCCCTGCCATGGCAGGGGTGGGCTGGGATGGGATTTAAGGTCCCTCCCAAGCCAAATCTTTCGTTATTTTCATGATTTTATGAGTCAAAGAGAGTGACACGAGACTTCCTAACTCAAGAGCAAAACCCAGAACTCGTCGCTGAATTCTCTCTTTTCCATGCACTGCTGAGGGGGGATATAAAGGGGATGGAGCCCTTTCAAGGCTTCCAGGGACATTTAACAGCTCGAGTGGAAGTGACAAAAGAGTTGGGCAGGAAAAGCATGGCCAGGAAGGGATGAGGGGTCCAGGAATGGGTGAAATGCCCAGGAATGGGTGAAATGTCCAGCACCAGATGGATGTCCCCAAGCAGACCCCAATCCCTGGCTGTGCTCCTGGCTGAGGGTTGGCTCCTGCTCTCTTTGACCTTCTGTTTCCCATCTACAAAAGGTTATCCAGGATCCCCAGAGCACTGTGAGGACAAATCCTGCTGGCTTTGCACAGAGCCCCCACCCTGGGATGGGGCTGGAGAGCCCCATGGATGTCCTCCTGAGCTGGGGCTCCCTGTGAGTGTTTGGCTCCTTCTTTTCCAGCCCTGGGGGTCCCAAATTGCAGGGTGGGAGCTGCATCCTCAGCTTTGTGCCAGGAAGGGGCGGCAGGAAAGCTCAGCCCTGCAGCAGCAGGTGCTGGGCAAGCAAAGTGGACAAAGGGAAGGTAGGATTCCTCCCCAGGGGTGCTCCCGCTTCGTCCCTGGCAGTGAAAAAGTTAAAACTCATAGGGTTATTCATGAATTCCGCTTTTTAAAAACATGTCCCATTAAAATGCAGATTTAGGCTTCCATTTGCAAAGAACATCGTTATTTCCAATTCTGTATGGGAATCCTTTTTGTATTTGTATCTTTTGGGGAGAAAGTCCAGCTGCCTCTTGTGAGATTGCACATATCTCTTCAGATGTCAACAAATCATTGAAAAGTGTCAGAAAGGGGGAAATGAAAGATAATTATTCAAACCATGGAGAGCTGCTTTGAAAGTGAATAGGATCTGTCAGATAGGCTTTGAGAACAGCAGTTGGCTGCTTGCATGGGATATATTAAATGGACATATCCAGAGGAAAGAGATGCTGGTTTAGATTCACACCAGTGGAAGCCTGAGGATTTTTCAGGTGGAAGTAGCTGAAACCACCAGGAATTACTGAGGGAAATCAGATTTTTTTGTGGTGGAAGTAGCTGAAACCACCAGGAATTACTGAGGGAAAATCAGATTTTTTTGTGGTGGAAGTAGCAGAAACCACCAGGAAATACTGAGGAAAATCAGATTTTTTGGGGGAATGGAAATAGCTGAAACCACCAGGAATTAATGAGGAGAAATCAGATTTTTTTTGGGTGGAAGTGGGTGAAACCACCAGGAAATACTGAGGAAAATCAGATTTTTTGGGGGGATTGAAATAGCTGAAACTACCAGGAACTGCTAAGTGGAAATCAGAATTTTGGGTGGAAGGAGCAGAAACCAGGAATTATGGAGGGAAAATCAGCTGGGAAGGTGTTTTATAGGGTTAGGGTGAGGTGTTAAAGGGAACAGAAAGGTCCCCAGCAGCTTTCCCTCATTTCTGCTCTCTGGCATGGGATGGGGCTGGGCTGGGCATTGGGTTTGGAGCACCTGGGACAGTGGGAGGTGTCCCTGCCGTGGCAGGGGTGGCACTGGGTGGGATTTAAGGGTTCCTCCCAACCCAATCCAGTCTGGGATTCTGGGATTCTAAAACTGTGCCAAGCCCTACCTGCTCCAGATCCCTAAGGGAAAATCCAAAGGAAGTTTTAAAGTAGCTTTGCTTGCTGCAAATCTTGCCCAAAAGCCACAAAATGAGATCTCAGTAAAAAGTTCCTGTTAGCTTTTAAATTCAGGCCAGTATTTTTCACTGTGACACAAGAGCAAACTGAAATTCCATTTCTGCGTTCTGACCCTGACCAGAAAACCCCACAGATTAAAGGACAGATTTGCAACCCCAAACACCAACCCAGACTCTGAAATCCTGTTTGAAGGAAGGGCAGGGCCCAGGCAGGTTTGGCAGAGCTGAGCCCCATCCCTGCCCTCCCCAGGTGCCTGCAGGGGCTCCACCAAGCTCCCCAAGGCCCAGGTGGGAGATGGAGAGCAAGGATCCCTCCCAAGGGATTCCTCTGCCCAGCTTCCCCCTGTGGAGTCTTTGCTTCTCTTTTCTGCCAGGGCTGGGATTAAATCTGAGATTGTATTTCTTGTTGGGACTCAGATGTTTTTCAGTTCTTATCTCTGTCACAGTCCCACAAACCCTGAGTTCTGCAGCATTTCATTCCAACAAACTAAAAATGGAGCCCTGTCTCTCTCTGCAAGGCGTTTGAAGGATAAACTGTCCAATTAAGAGATGACACCTCAATTATTTTTACTTTTAATCCAATAACCAACCACCCATGCCCACAATGGGGACTTTTTTATCCAATGACACAAAACCACCCAAACCCATGGAGAAGAAGGGGAAAAAGGTGAAGAAGAAAAAGATGATGATGATGAGGAAAGATGAAAGATGAAGAAGAAAAACAAGAAAAACAAGAAGAAAGAAGAGAGGAGGAGAAGGAGAAGGAGAAGGAGAAGGAGAAGGAGAAGGAGAAGGAGAAGGAGAAGGAGGAGGAGAAGGAGAAGGAGAAGGAGAAGGAGAAGGAGAAGGAGAAGGAGGAGAAGAAGAAGAAGAAGAAGGAGCAGCCTCCACCCTAAACCCTCCATCTTGCTTTCTATCTATTCCTGTATTCTAAACCCTTAAACTCTGAGTTTCCCACCCTGTGATATCACACACTTCCATTCAAACTCCACCCCCACAATCCCAGCTCTGTCATTCCATTCTGGAAGCTTCTCCAGGCCCTCGGGTCAGTGCAGTGTTCTCTGGGGGTCAGTGCAAACCCCCCCTGCCCAGCTCTGGCTGTGAGCAGATGCTGTGCTCAGGGAATTCTGCAGATCTTGGGAACGCCCAGGGCTCCACTCAGCTCCTGCTGCAGCTCAGGGGGATTAAAATGAGGCAGAAACAGAAAGGGAAGATCTGAAATGAAAGAAGTTTGAAGAAACAAACAGTTTTTTTTAAAGGTTGTCTTTGGGGAGCTCTGTCCTTCCTCCAGGGAGTTTCCCAAGGAGATAATCTTTGAGATGCTGGCACAAGGTATTTAAATCCCTGCTTCAAGACAGGAAAAGAAGAAAGCAAAGAGCCAAAGGAAAAGGTGCCTTTTTTCTGTCAAAACACAATCTACCTCTTACTTTGGGGAAAAAAACAAACAAACAAACACAAAAAATTTGCTCTATTTTACTGATAGTTATTTCTCCAGTGAATGGGGGTTTACATTTCAATGGATTCTTCTGCTGAGAAGGCAGCACTTGGCCTTAGAAAGTCTTCCTCTCCCAGCATGGAGGTGATGTTCATATTTATATCCAGAAAGTGCTTGAGTTTGGCTTTAATTTTAGTGGGATCTGTGTAGAGACCAATGAGCCAACCCCAACAAGGCATCAGTGGGAGCTCCCTGCTGCTCCCAGGGCAATGGTGCGGTCACCATGCTCAGGATAAGTTCCTGCAGTGTTTTCCAGGGATTTGAGGGAGTTTGGGGGGTTTTTCATGCCAGGTGTGTGTGGCTGAGCTTGGCACTGCAGACCTGAGAGGGCAACACCAGGGCCAGGCCAAAACCACAGCCCCATTCCATGATCTGAGTAGGGCAAATTTAATCCTTTGGGTGTGAGATTTGTAATTCCACAGCGGATTAGGAGCCTCTGCCACTGAAAACTCCACGTTGGGGATGGATTTATTCACCTTTGTTTTAGCTTTTGGGCCTGCAAAGTGTATTTTCATCAGGAGAGATGGAGTCTGGGGTTCAGGTGTTCCCTCATAAAAAGGCACTTTGTGTCTTAGGGGAGGAGAAGTGGGCAAAGAGAATTTCTGCTAAAGAGAGAAGAGGGTTTTGAATTGGTCTGAATTCAGCTCCAAAGAGCCAAGACGAAGCTGGGCAGGACGGTTTGCTCCTGATTTTGTTTTCATTTCACAGTCAGGATGGTTCTGATGCTCTGGTGTGAGGGAGGAGGAAAAAAGGAAAATTTTTGTGCCCAGCACAAGGTGTGCCTTCCATCCCAGGAATCCCAGATTTCCCAGAGTCATTGCCACAAAATAATTCACTGGCAAGCCACAGTCATTCTCTGTGTTTATCCTCATGGATTCCCATGAACTCCCAAGGATTCCCATGGATTCCCCTGGATTCCCAGGAACACCTATGGGTTCCCATTAATTCCCACAAATTCCAATGGATTCCAATAGATTCCCATGAATTCCTATTGATTCCCATGAATTCCCATGCATTCCCATGAATTCCCATAGATCCCCATAGATTCCCATGAATTCCCACAGACTCCCATGAATTCCCATGAATTCCCATGGATTCTCATGGATTCGCATGGATTCTCATGGATTCCCATGGACTCCTATTGATTCACATGGATTCCCATTAATTCCCATGAATTCTCACAGATTCCTATTGATTCCCATGGATTCCCATGAATTCCCACAAATTCCCATGGGCTCTCATGAATTCCCACAGATTCCCATGCCTTCCCATAGACTTCCACTATTCTCATGAATTTCCATGAATTCCCATGAATTACCCTGGACTCCCATGGATTCCCACGGATTCCCATGGAATCCCATTGATTCACACGGATTTCCATTAATTCTCACAAATTCTCACAGATTCCTATTGATTCCCATGAATTCCCATGGGCTCTCATGAATTCCCATAGATTCCCATGAACTCCCACAGATTCCCATGAATTCCCACAGATTCCCATAGACTCCCACAAATTCCCATGAATTTCCATGAATTCCCACGAATTCCCCTGGACTCCCTTGAATTCCCATGGACTCCCATTGATTCCCTTGGATTCCCACTGATTCCCAAGGATTCCCATTGAGTCCCACACATTCTCATGCATTCCCATAGATTCCCATGGATTCCCATGGATTCCCACAAATCCCCATGGATTCCCATGGATCCCCATGCATTCCCATGAATCCCCATGAATTCCCATGAATCCCCATGCATTCCCATGGATCCCATTATTCATGAATCCATGATTCCCATGAATCCCCATGCATTCCCATGAACTCCCATGAATTCCCATGAATCCCCATGGATTCCCATGGATCCCCATGCATTCCCATGAACTCCCATGAATCCCCATGGATTCCCATGGATTCCCACGAATTCCCACAAATCCCCATGGATTCCCATGGATTCCCACAAATCCCCATGGATTCCCATGAACTCCCATGCATTCCCATGAATCCCCATGCATTCCCATGAATCCCCATGCATTCCCATGAACTCCCATGAACTCCCACGCATTCCCACCCATCCCCACACATTCTCACGCATTCCCAGGCGTTCCCGCTCAGGTGGGGCCGTGCCGAGGCTGCCCCATCCCAGCCCATCCCACCGCCCGCTCGCCGTTCCCGGCTGGCAGGGGCAGAAAGCCGCCCTTGTTCCAGCAGGGCCGGCTGCAGGTGCTGCCCGCAGTGAAACCCTGCTGCCTCTGCTGCTGCTGCTGCTGAAAGGCTGCAGGTGCTGCGCGGCACTTCCTGCACCCCGCGCCTGCCAAGGGCACACAGACCCGCTCTGTTGCCTCCCGAGTGCATGAGAAAAGATGTTTCAATGCTGTCGTCGGATCTGGGTGCTTTGCCACGGAGGACAAAACGTCTCCTGTGAAATTGGGTTTAAATAGTCCTATCTCACTTGTGCTCCGGGGGAGCAGATTCCATTGTGCCGGTGTCCCCTCTGCAGTATGATATCATAGCTTCAGAGGAAGCCTTTATGCCGGGGTCACATCAGTTTGTCCTGGCCATGCAATCATTTTTTGTGCCACGGACAATGTTTTACTGTGGAGATATGGGCCAGATGGCTCAGCCACTTGCAGTCCAGAGTGAAACAGGCTCTTTATTGTGGCTGAATAAACAGAACCCATTGTCCCCCGCTCGTGAAACTCTTGTGGCCGCGGCCGGGCGAAGATGAAGTATGAAATTTTCACGGCTGAGGGAAGAATATGTAAAACAACAAGCAGAACGGGGTGTGGGCTTCCAAAACATTTCCTCACTGTTTTTCCCCCTGGTAGAGATGAGGCATTTTCCATGCCCTGCCGCTGTCTGGGGGTGTTTCAGCTCTCCCTGGGCCCCCCTGCTCTGCAGCTCCCACCCAGCCAGGTGTGTGCCTGCACAGGTGCAGCTCTGCCAAGTCTGTGTCTCATCATTTATTGTTTCACAGCCCCCAGAGCTCCCCCTCGGCCCAGGCCCTCCCGTGGGCTGGCAGCACATGGAGCCACGGTGAGTGAGTAGGCAAAAAGAGATTTTCCTCCACACCAAAGAAATAAATTCATTTTCCCCCACCAGGGCAGACACAGCAGCTCAGAGGGTTTTTTCCCTGCAGAAAATTCACGTTTTCCTTTTAAACTCCCCCCACCCAGAGTTTCCTCCACGGCAATGTCAGAAGTGTTCCTTTCCTCCCTCTAATTGCAACCCAAGCCAACCTTGACTGGCAAGGAGAAAGTCCCTGACAGGTTTGGGCTGAGTCCAGACCTTCTCAGAGAGTCTGTCAGGCACTGTTTGACAGCATGCAAATGCATGCAAATGAGGGGACACTGGCCGAGCACCTGCGGAAAGTGTCCATCGCCTCTGCCGCTGGGCTCTGCCCGCTCCACACGTGGGGTTTTGGAATGCTGCTCCATCTCCCCGTGCCAGAGGATTCTGCGGCCGTCAGCACAACGCGGCCCGAGCCGAGCCGCGCTCTTTGTCCTGCCGCCGGCGGGGCCGTGGCTCCCGTCCAGCCCTTGTGAAGCCTCCTGCGGACCTTCCCCGCGGCATCCCGAGCCCGCCGGGGGTCCCGGGGCACGGAGCGCCGTCTGCTCGCCGAGAGATGCCAGACAGAAAGGCGGCAGCTGGAGCGGGATGCGCGGGGAGATGCGGCAGCTCCGGGGAACGAGCGGGGAACGAGCGGGGACAGAGCGGGGACAGGAACGGGGACAGGAACCCCGAGCGGGGACAGGAACCTCGAGCGGGGACAGGAACGGGGACAGGAACCTCGAGCAGGGACAGGAACCTCGAGCAGGGACAGGAACCTGGAGCAGGGACAGGAACCGTGAGAGGGGACAGGAACCTCGAGCAGGGACAGGAACGGGGACAGGAACCTCGAGCGGGGACAGGAACCTCGAGCAGGGACAGGAACGGGGACAGAAACCTCGAGCAGGGACAGGAACCTGGAACGGGGACAGGAACCGTGAGAGAGGACAGGAACCTCGAGCAGGGACAGGAACCTGGAACGGGGACAGGAACCTCGAGCAGGGACAGGAACCTCGAGCAGGGACAGGAATCTGGAACGGGGACAGGAACCTCGAGCAGGGACAGGAACCTGGAACGGGGACAGGAACCTCGAGAGAGGACAGGAACCTCGAGCAGGGACAGGAATCTGGAACGGGGACAGGAACCTCGAGCGGGGCAAAGCGGCCAAAGAGGAGCTGAGGCTGCCCCAGCCCTGGGGAGCAGCCGGGGGTACCCTCGGTGCAGCCCCTGGAGGGCTGGAGGGCGCAGGGATGTGGGGAATTCCTGCACCTGGGAGAGCTCCTGAAGGAGAGAAGGGTTGGGAGCTCAGGGACTTGAATTCAGAGCTGGCATGGGAAGGGTTCAGGAGCCTTTGGCACCTTGGATCCAGACCTGGCATGGGAAGAGCAGCTGGGTTTTGAGAATGTGTCAGACACTCATCCCACACCAACTTCCAGCCAAAATTGGGGTGAATACTTCCAAATCCCCCGTGGCAGCTTCGGTTTCACACAGCTGAACATCCCAGCCAGGGTGAGCCTGTGACTGTCTGAGGGTCACACACAGGGCTGGATCCCAGCCTGGGGCACCTGGCACTGCCCTCCCTGGGGGCTGGCAGGGCAGGGGTGCCCTCCCCTGGGCCACAGCCTCAGCTGGGACCAGAGAATCACAGATATGGAATGTCCTGGGTGGGAAAGAGCCCACAGGGATCATGAATGAGACCCCCACCAAGCCCAGCCTGGGCATCCCTGGCAGCGCTGGCCAAAGGCTCCTGGAGCTGTGGCAGCCTCGGGGCCGTGCCCATTCCCTGGGCAGCCTGGGCAGTGCCAGCACCCTCTGGGCAAGAACCTTTCCCTGCTCTCCAGCTGTGCCATTGGGGGCAGGATCCTCACTCTGCTCCATCTCTCCCAGTAGGAAAAGCCAGATTGTGCTGGACTTGAAAAGCAGCTGGTAAAACACCCAGAAAAATCTCAGAGTGTGAGGCAGCACATGGACACCACAGCCAGGTGCAGGCCAAGCTTCGAGGGTCAGAGACCTGATAAAATCTGGGGAACATCCCTGGGGGTTGGGGTAGCAGAGCTCTGGGAGATGCAGGCTGGAGCCAGGTGGGTGCAGAGGGGCTGAAGCTGCTCCTGGGCCTTTTCCCCTGGCTGGGCACGGGTGAGAGCCAGGCTGCTGGCCAGGGCCGGGGATGCACAGCCAGCAGGGACCCCCAGAGCTCTCCTGGCAGCAGTTTTGTCACTCACCCCCTGGAGCAGCTCCATTCCCCTGCTCCGTATGGAAATCAGCCCCCGCTTTCTCCGGAGAGAGAAAACCAGCGCTGCTCCGTCCGGGCTTTTTTGTTTGGTTTTTTTTTTCTTCCCACTTTGGAGCCCAAGGTAGCTGCATTTAGAAGCTTTATGTCCTTTCTTTGCCGCTGCGGCAGGGTTGTGGTCACTCAGGCAGCAGTAACTTTGAAAAAATGACCCGTCTACACCCAAACAATAACAGAATCCCCCTTTTTATGTTGGCAACGCCCAGCGCTTTCTCTGCCCTTCAGGACTCCCCACGTAGACGCAACTGTTTGCCCAGCCCTCTTCTGAACAACTTAATTAAGCAAAAGAAAAAGTGTCACTTTCTGCCGGGCTCACAAAAACAGAGCTGTGGGGGTAAGGAGGGGACGCGGCTCCAGCCCCGCATTCCTGGAGGGCTCGGCAGGGACCCCGTCCCCGGCCCGGCCGAGCCTGTGCCCAGGTGCCAGCAGGGCTTGGTGCCACCCCTGTGCCCCTTCCCGGCCCAGCCAGGCAGGCTCAGGCAGCTTCCCAAACTTTATGAAAGGAGGAACAGATTTTCCCTCTGGAGATGGAACTGCTCATCCTCCCAGCCTGGAGGCTCCCAGATCTCGGGTTTTGGTTGATAATTGCTGCCCCAGATGTGCAGGGTGTCTCTGCTTCGGCTCATGCAACTGAAGAACAAGTCTGGACTCTTCACTTTTCAGTCCTGAGGTTGTTTATTAATTCTTATCTATAAAATTTTCTCTCTGCCCAGCCGAGATCTGCTCAGCAGGGCAGCCACAGGCACTCTGTGTTGTCCTTTTATACTACAAACTACATATAACATATTTACACTTAATTCCCAATACCTATCACCTGTGTTAGACAGTGAGCTTCTACTCTAAACCAACCCCAAAGTGCCAACATCACTGCAGAAAATGGACAAGAAGAAGAAGGAGAAAGGCTGGACACGCCCAGATTCCTCCATCTTGTCCCCATAACCTCCATACCAAAAATCCTAAAATCTACATTTTCACCCTGTGATAGTTTTATTATTACACTATTCAAACCTGTGTGACTTTCAGGTCCTCATACAAAGCTGGCAACTTGCTCCAGGGGTTATAATCAAATCCCCAGGTGCTCTGGGCTGTGTGCCAGGGTCTCTGAGCCCCCGGCGGGGTCCTGGCTGCTCAGGACAGACAGAGGGATGCACTGATTCCAACACCCAGATTTGCCTGGATCTGCTCTGCAGCTGCTGGGGACGTGTGGGATGTGTGCTCAGGGGGAGCTGTGCTGGTTCCAGAGCCTCCCTCCAAACTCCTGAGATGCCCCAGGGGAATGAGATCCCTTCCTCTCCTTCCCTTGGAGCTGCCCAGGGAGCTTTGCAGTGCCCATCCCTGCAGGTGTGCCCTGGAGGTGGCACTGAGTGCTCTGGGCTGGGCACAAGGTGCCCATGGGGCACAGCTGGCACTGCATGGGCTGGCAGGGCTGTGCCAGCCCCAGGGATTTGGGGATTCAGGCACACAAGCACACAAACACCCCTCAGCCCTTCCCAGGCTGCTCCAGCTGCTGCCTGTCCAGGGAAAGGGATGAGCCTCTCACCACGAGTGCTTCAAGGGCCTGGGCTCTCAGGGCTTTTTTCTTTAACAAGGGGGAGAAGTTGCTCTTAACCAGGCAGGGGAGGCTGGAGCAGAGCTGTCTGGCTGAGTTATGTTCTCCCCTTCTGGCTTTATCTCCATTAAAGGGGCATAAATTCATTTTGGGCTCCAGTTCTGCAGGGGTCAGGCTCTGCACAGCCCCACATCAATGGCCCGGCTGTTCACCCTGCACACATGGGGGGCTCTGAGGAAGCCTAGGGGGGCTCTTTTCAGATAAAAAAGATAAAAAATAGTGGCTTGCCATTATTCCCTCCCATCCCAGCCAGCCCTTTCCTGCGGCACTTCAGAAACCCTGCAAGCCCCAAACGGGACCATTGCATTTTGAAATAATGAGCATTAACACAGCTAAAACAGGCCCTAAAATGCTTGGCTGGATTTTCTTGGCCTCTTCAAGTGCTGATAAACCCTTTTATCCAGGAGTAAAGGAAGCCAGGCAGCAGAAGTCACATCCCCAAAGACTCAGACCTCTTGGGATGGGGGTGGGATATTCCTCAGGAATTCCGAGGTGGGAACAAGCCCAGCACATTGCAGGAGGGGGGACTGGAGGGACAAGGTGAGGCAGCACCTGCAGCACCCTCAAATGCCACCCTGGGCATCCTCGGACTTCCCAAACTGCTCCACACGTGCGTGATCATGGAGAGCAGCTGGGAGCAGGAATTTGCCCATGGAAAGGGTGCCCAGGGAGCTTTGCAGTGCCCATCCCTGCAGGTGTGCCCTGGAGGTGGCACTGAGTGCTCTGGGCTGGGCACAAGGTGGGCACAGCTGGCACTGCATGGGCTGGCAGGGCTGTGCCAGCCCCAGGGATTTGGGATTTGGGGACACAAACCCCCCAAAGTGCTGGGGTCACAGCAGCCTTTGGGGTGATTTAACCCATTCCACACCGCCAGGGCACAGAGCAGAGTGAGCCGGGCTGGCTCTCAGGGCCATCCCAGCCCCACCGGGAATTCCAGAGCTCCTAAAGGGTGAAGCAGGAGCAGGCTCCAGTGCAGCCTCCTCCCGCTCCTTTCTCCATCCCAGGCTGCGGGATCGGCCCTTCCCTGTGATTAATATCTGGGAAGCTTCTTAACAAGGCCGGGCTTGATAGGTGGCTCTTGTTGGAGGAAATTTATGGCCTGGTACTTCCTCAGCGAGACTTCCCACGTCGAATTGTTGAACATTACTGACCCTGCTGCCCAACACGAGGGGGTGGGGATTTACACAGATGTCTGGTAACTGTGGAAGGTGCAAAAATCCAGAAGAACAACCTGCATGACATCCATTGGAAGCGGCTGGTGCGCAGGGGTCAGGGGGAGGCCCGCGCCAGCGTGTGAGCCGCAGTGTTTTGGTGCAGTTTGTTTTTTGATTAGTGCAGTTCATGACCGGGCCATCCCACCTGAATAACAATCAGCGCGATTCACCGCGGCCCGGGAGAGGGCAGGGCCGCCCGCCGCGCCGCCCATATGGAGCCGGCCCTGGGAAGCGCGGAACCTTCCCAAACCCAGATGGTTCGGCTTGACGGCTCTGGCACGGCCCCAGCAATCGCCTCGGCCGCGATGTGGAACCGGGCAGGGGCTGAGCCCCGCTCCCCGCAGCCCCGCCCGCCTCCCTGCCGCTGTACGGGAAACAAAGGGAGAGGGGATGCGCGGGCAGCCCGGCGTGGCACGGGTTAATGCGGTAATGGCATGGGGTGGCACGGCATGGCACGGCGTGGCATTGTTAAATTACGGGTTTTTTATTTAGAGATGGGGCAACCGAAAGATATTTAAAAACTTTTATCCCATTTTCGGTCTCACTTGAAGGGTGAGACAATACAGATGTTATAATTCACACCATCACAATCAGAAGTCAACTATTTCCTGATTACAAAACACTGTAAATGTTTCTTGGCCTATCAGTTTTACCCACATCATGCTGTAAATGTCCCAAATCCAGTCACCTAAATTACCCCTCGTGGGTCCTACTACAGTGTATCTTTTATAGGTTGCATTTCGGCATTTTTTTTGTAAGGCAACCTTTGGAAACTTGTTTTTAGCTCAATTTCTCTCTCAGCAATGTCTGTCCTGTTCCATGGAATTTGTAAGTCAGCATTTCTTGTCTCAAGGTTTGCACACAGATGCAGACTGTGTGAGCCTTGTGCCAGGCTTGGGGAATTTTCTATAAATCCATTTCCCACACACATGGGATGGGATGGGATGGGATAATGGGATGGGATGGCGTGGGATGAGATTGTGGCATTAAAGGTTTTTATTTAGAGATGGGGCAACTGAGAGGTGTTTTAAAACTTTTATTCCATTTTCAGTCTCACGTGAAGGGCGAGATAACACAGATGTTATAATTCACACCATCACAATCAGGAGCTATTTCCTAATTCCAAAACACTATAAATGGTTCTTGGCCTATCGGCTTTAGCTACATCATGTTCTAAATGTCTCAAATCCAGTTATCTAAAATTAACCTCTCTGGCTCCTACTACAATGTATCTTTCATAGTTCTATTTTTCTAAAGTATTTGGTCTTTTTTGTAAGGCCATCCTCTGAAACTTGTTTCTAGCTCCATTTCTCTCAATGTCTGTCCTGTTCCATGGCATTTCTAAGTCAGCATTTCTTGTCTCAAGGTTTGCGCACAGACGCACACTGGGTGAGCCTTGTGCCAGGCTTGGGGAATTTTCTATAAATCCATTTCCCACACACATGGGATGGGATGGGATGGGATTGTTGGATTTAGAGGTTTTTTTAATTTAGAGATGGGGTAACTGAGAGGTATTTTAAAAACTTTCATTTCATTTTCAGTCTCACGTGAAGGGTGAGACATTACAGATGTTATAATTCACGCCATCTCAATCAGAAGCCAACAATTTCCTAATTCCAATACACTTTAAGTGTTTCTTGGCCTACCAGCTTTAACCACACCATGCTCTGAATGTCCCAAATCCAATCACCTAAATTACCCCTCCTGGGTCCTACGACAATGCATCTTTTATAGGATGTATTTTGGCCTGTTTTTTTGTAAGGGAACCTTTTGAAACTTGTTCCTGTTTCTATTTCTCTCTCAGCAATGTCTGTCCTGTTCCATGGCATTTCTAAGTCAGCATTTCTTATCCCAAGGTTTGCACACAGGTGCACAAACTGGGTGAGCCTTATGCCAGAGTTTGGGAATTTTTTATAAATCCATTTTCCACATACATGGGATGGGATGGGATGGGATGGGATGGGATGGGAAATTATGGGATGGGATGGGCTGCTGAGCCATGCTGGTGTTAAACCCAGGCTCTGCCCCACTGCAGTTGGGTTTTGCTGTAATTTTTTTATTGTGTGTAATTTTCCTTTTTCCCTGCCGCTGTTTTGCCTCACACAGGTGAGGGGAGCAGTGGGGTGACAGAGCTGTGCCAGGGGCAGCAGGGGGAGGTGAGGAGGTGAAGCTGTTTGGTTTTTGGGAACAGGGACCCTTCTGTGCTGCTCTTTCTGCTGCTTGGGCAGGGAAATCTCCACCTGAGCTGACAGCTCCAGTCCCCATGGACAGAATGAATTTCTCAGAATAAATGGGGTAACTGAGTCCTGCCAGCCCATGCAGTGCCAGCTGTGCCCCACGGGCACCTTGTCCCCAGCCCAGAGCACTCAGTGCCACCTCCAGGGCACACCTGCAGGGATGGGCACTGCACCACTGTGGCATAATCACAAGAACAGCAGCTGGAAGAGCCAGAAGGGCACCTCAGGGATAAATAAAACCAAGTCCTGGCCACTCTGGTCCCTGGGTGGGAGGATGTGGGAGGTGCTGGGTGCTCGGGCAGGGAAGGGCAGGGCAGGAGCTCTGCTGAGCTGGCCGAGGTTCTGGGCCAGGGCTTGGTTCGCTGCCAGCAGCCAGGACACCCTGCAGGGCAGGGGACAGCCAGGAGCCTTTGGACCATCTGGTTCCAGAAAGGCACCAGGCAAAGGTTGGGCTGGGTGACCTTGGAGGGCTCTTCCACCCCTGGGGCTCTGGGCTTTGGTTTTACACCTCGGAGCAGAGCCCTGGGGTGGAGAAACCCCAGGAAAGGGGGAAATCTGAGCCCAGGGCGTTCTTGTTGAGGAGTGGAATGGGAGGGTGTCACAGACATGTTTTATGAAAAATCCTTTTCTTAGGATTTTTCCTCCTGAGAAGCTGGGAGGCCTCAGGAACAAAATGTAAACAATGGTTATCTGCTGCTGTGGAATGCAACAGCTGCATCTGGGATTGGTCTCATGGGGTTGTTTCTAATTAATGGCCAATCACAGTCAGCTGGCTCGGACTCTCTGTCCGAGACACAAACCTTTGTTATTCATTCCTTCTTTTTCTATTCTTAGCCAGCCTTCTGATGAAATCCTTTCTTCTATTCTTTTAGTATAGTTTTAATATAATATATATCATAAAACAATAAATCAGCTTTCTGAAACGTGGAGTCAGATCCTCGTCTCTTCCCTCATCCTGGGACCCCTGTGAAAATGGTCAGAGGAAGGGAGGAGGAGGAGGAGGAAGAGGAGGAAGCAGTGCTGAGAAATCCCCAGCCTGAAGAGCCTGCCCCTGTCCTTTAGGGTCCAGTGTAGCAGGGAATTGGTATTTGGTGTTTTACTGCTTTTAAAATCGAATTGGTATTTGATGTTTTACTGCTTATAAAATCATTCCTCTCTGAAAACAAGTGAATCCCTAATGCCGAGTTTCCAAACAGACAAGACGAGAGCTGCTAAAAGGAATCATTTACACAAATAGCTTGTACAGGCTCCTTTGAACACTGTGCTCTAAATCTTTTGAGTCTCATGAGTATTCATAGTGGTTTTCAAATAATTTGAAAGCGATTTCTTAATGAAGGCTAAAATATCCCTTTTAAACTTCTAAGTGATGTTGTTTTCCTTGATCACCTCTATGCATCCCATCTTCCCGTGCCCTTCTCTCTGCTGCATATTCATGTCCCTGGGATAATTTCAAGGCGTGTTTGACAGTGATAAATAAAACTCATCCATCATGGAGCAGAACCTCTGGGGAAAATGAACTCTCCCAGTTCCAGCACCGTCCCTCTCTGCATGATTATGAACCTGAGCTGCTCAAACCCCTGGCAGTATTTAAGGAGCTGGCAGAACATTTATTCCTGGTTCAAAAGGAAGAAAACTCCCTGCTGGTTCTTTCCAGACCCTGGGACAGGGCCAGCCCTTGCTGCACCTTGCTGGATTTGTGCCAGCTGTGCACCTGGCGCTACTCCAGGAGAGGACGAATGATCTGGGCTGTGCCTGACTCGCCTGGGAAAGGTGGGGAGTTTATTTGCTTGTGGGATATAAATCTAATATTGCTGAGTGCCTTTGCTTCAGCAGAGTGAAGCCATTCCAGCTCGGGACACTGTAGGATTGGCAGGGATTGCACGGTCAGGATGGACGGACATGAGAGATCTCTGCAGCCAGGTCAGGAACTTGGGGTTTATTGCAAAGGGCCTGGGTGCAGGGCCCTGCTGGGATTTGGGGTTCATTGCAAAGGGCCTGGGTGCAGGGCCCTGCTGGAGCTGCAGCCACAGCTCAGAGCAGTAAAGAGAGAAGAGAGGGGGAGAGAGGATGAGAGGGGGGAGAGTAACAGCATAAGAGAGTAAAAGGGGTAAGAGCATAAAAGGCAAGAACTAAGAGCTAAGAGAGCGAGGTTCCCGTTACAATACAATAAATCTTCTTCTGCGTTGAATATTCTAATTCTCACTGACCAATCTAGTACAAGATACAAATCCTATACCATTTCCATACAGCCTATAAGAATCACTACATCACCACACTGTGTTACATTTTAAACCCTAAAAACTCCTCTTTGGGCCCCTTCTGCCAAGCTGTAGGGTCTGCTCTGACCCTTGGACCTGCCTGCAAGCAGAGGGTGTTGTTCCATCAAAAGGGGATCACCTTCAGCAGCCACACCATTGCTTTCCTGTTGTTCAGTAACTGAGGGATCTCAAAGCTTGCTTTCATTTCAATCTCACTTATAGTTTCCATATTCTCAAAATCTTCTGCCAGACCATCATATTTATAAGGCTTTCCTGTTTCATCTTCCCCAACAGGACACTGTGGCTGGAAGAGCCTCCAGAGATCCCTGTGCTCCTCCCAGAGGTGCTGCTGCTGCTCAAAAATGGAAATATTGACCAGAAGACCTTCTTGTGTCCCAGCTCCCAGGAGCTCCCTGAGGTGGCACAGCAGCCCTGGAGCTGGAATACAGGGTTAGAAGCAGAGGGGGAAGCTGCAGCAGGAGAGCCCAGCACAGCAGAAGGGCACCAGGGCTGCTCCCAGTTCTCCCCCTGTCACAATCCATCCTAGTGAACAGATGTTGTGATGATTTGTAGGGGTGATCTCAGGGTGCAAAAAACTGACACGGCACATGGGATTTGCAGTGATAACCAAAACAAATGCACCTTTATTGAATGACCACCTCAAAATGCAATAGGGGGATTAAGGGAGAGAAAAAGAGAAAGAGAGAGAAAAGAGAAAGAGGGGGATATAGCTACCAAATGTAGAGACAAAGTCCTTTGGTCCAGTCCAGTCGTGGATCCACCTGTTACATCAGGGAGATCTCAAAATCTCTAGCTAACTCAGAGGGTTTTATTATCAAAAATTGTGAGGGAGGGGGAAACAGGCACAATAAGGAATAGAAGTAACAGGTAGTCCATATTTTCAGCAGTAAGCGAGAGCCATTGTCTTCTTGGTCCGGTGGTCACAACCTGCAGGCAAACATCTCGCTTTGGTCCGCTTGCCTCCCCCACACCTGCCCCGGGCTGGGGGTTTCAGTCCCAGTCCTTGGAAGGAGCAGAGGGGCCTTTTCACACGTGGGGGTTTGTCCTGGTTTTGGGTGTCACCCCAGGACAGGGTTCCATGTCTCAGTCCTTGATGGAGAGGCTTCTTACATCTCGGTCTGTCTGTCACAGTGTTTGTAAAACAGGTGAGGATTTTCTGTGGGAGACCACCCCAAACTCAGGAGAACTCCAGCCAGGCTGAGAGGTGGGACAGCTCCCAAGGCTGTTGTTGCAAACAGGGCACGGTGCCCCTTCTTCTTCTCATTGGGCTCAGTGCAGCACACAGCAAACAACACCTGTGAAAACAATAGCTTAACACTGTGCTCTCAGGTCTCAGGGCCTTTGGCGTGTGACTTTCTCCTTCAGAGGCAGATTCTAGACAGGGGGAGTCTTCTCTTCAGTAGTCCCCCAATGACAATCGTGAGGCAGATGAGGGAAAATTCAGACAGACTCACACCCCCACTGCCTGGTCCAGCTGCAGCTGGGGAGGTTTGGGAAGGAATTCCATGCCAGCCTTGGCACAGGAGGGGCACTGAGGCCGGCCAGGCTGCCAGGGGTGGCTGTTTGCACCCAGGGTCTCTCTGGGGAGGAGGGAGGCCCTGCTTAGGGATGGGGAAGGGTTTAGGGGCCTGCTTTGTTTTGGGGAAGGTTTTAGGGGCCTGCTTTCCCCCAGCTACCCCAGCAACCCAATGCACCAGCGCAAGGGGACTTGAATTCATGGGTGTTTGCACTCAGGGTCTGTCTGGGGAGGAGGGAGGACCTGCTTTGGGATGGGGAAGGTTTTAGGGCTCTGCTTTGGGATGGGGAAGGGTTTAGGGGCCTGCTTTGGGATGGGGAAGGGTTTAGGGCCTGCTTTGGGATGGGGAAGGTTTTAGGGCCTGCTTTGGGATGGGGAAGGGTTTAGGGCCTGCTTTGGGATGGGGAAGGGTTTAGGGCCTGCTTTGGGATGGGGAAGGGTTTAGGGCCTGCTTTGGGATGGGGAAGGTTTTAGGGCCTGCTTTGGGATGGGGAAGGGTTTAGGGCCCTGCTTTCCCCCAGCTACCCCAGCAACGAATTCCGCCAGCAGGAGGGGGCTTGAAATCGTGTCAGGGACTCAATTCTGGCATGGTTTTTGTTGGACCCTGCCCATCCTCACATCCCAGCCTGGCTGGGCCAAAGGAAAGTGAAAGTTTTGTGTGTCAGGAGCTGGAGTGAAGGCACACCTTGAGCCAGGAGGGGAGCACAGGGCAGGGTTTATCTCACAGAATTGACAGAAATCTCACCTCCCTCAGGGCTCTCGTGTCCCCTTGGTCACCCTAGGGCACCTTCAGGGAAGGGTGGCTGCGTTTGCACCTCCTGTGGTGCCACATGGCTCAGCACAGCCAGGTTGAGCCAGGCTGCTCATTTTGGGCTGGTTAAATCAGGTGTGGGAGCACCGACCCCTCAAGTGTGGGGGCACAGAGCCCTCAGGTGTGGGGACACAGAATACTCATCATGGTGTGGGGAGAAGGCAGTGCAGGGAGGAGATGCAGGGAGGATGGAGATGCAGGGAGGAGATGCAACGATGAAGGAGATGCAGGGAGGAAGGAAGGAAGGAAGGAGATGCAGGAAGGATTGAGATGCTGTGCAGGAAGAAGGTGCAGGAAGGAGGTGCAAGGAGAAAGGATATGCAGGAAGGATGGAGATGCAGGAAGGAGATGCAACGATGAAGGAGATGCAGGGAGGAAGGAAGGAAGGAAGGAGATGCAGGAAGGATTGAGATGCTGTGCAGGAAGAAGATGCAGGAAGGAGATGCAAGGAGAAAGGAGATGCAGGAAGGATGGAGATGAAGGAAGGATGGAGATGCAGGAAGGAAGGGGATATAGTGCAGGAAGGAGATGAAGGGAGGAGATGCAGGAAGGAAAACGCTGCTGTGCAGAATGAAGGGGACGCTGCAGGTGCCCCGAGCCCCGGGCCGTGATGCTGTGCAGGATGGAGGGGAGGACACTGCAGGTGCCCCGGAGCCCCGGGCAGCGCTGCGGGCCCGGAGCAGCCGCGGGGGCTCAGGAGGGCTCAGGAGGGCTCGGCACAGCCGGGCCGCACCGGGCGGGTTCCAGTCCCGGCCCCGGGATCACGGCCGGGGCTCCTCGGGGATCACAGGCGGTGAGCAATGACCAGGCTGACCTTTCCTCCCGGCCGCAGCGCCGTTGCCATAGCGGGGACATTCATTCATTCCCCCGCAGTTGCCCAGAGACCGGAGTCCCGGTGGCACTCGAGATGTTTTATCCCGGTGGCACTCGAGATGTTTTATGTGCCGTGCGGGGCCGGGGTTAAGACCTCGTCCCGGATTGCGGCCCCGCTCAGCGCTTCCCTCCCTCTCGAGCGCTCTCGGGATGCTGCGGGGAGTGACCTGTGACAGCGGCACTCCAGCCCTTTGTCCCCGCAGAGTGGCCCGGCTCTCCAAGCGGCGCTGAGAGGATTTGGGCCGTGTCCTCAGAGCCGCCAGAGTGCCGGGGTTACGGG
The DNA here is from genome assembly GCF_028769735.1 of Zonotrichia leucophrys gambelii. Lineage (NCBI taxonomy): Eukaryota > Metazoa > Chordata > Aves > Passeriformes > Passerellidae > Zonotrichia > Zonotrichia leucophrys. The sequence continues at coordinate 1,539,086 of NC_088169.1, forward strand.
AGCAGGGAGGGAGAGCTGATCCCGAGAGGGGCTGCGGTGATTCCCCTCTGTCACAGACACATTCTATGGAAAACCCTTTCCTTAGGATCTTTCCTCCTGAGAAGCTGGGAGGCCTCAGGAACAAAATGCAAACATTGGTTATCTGCTGCTGTGGGATGCAACAGGTGCATCTGGGATTGGTATCATGTGGTTGTTTCTGATTAACGGCCAATCACAGTCAGCTGTCCAGACTGTCTCAGTCAGTCCCAAGCCTTTGTTATCATTCCTTCTTTTTCTTTTTCTATGAGCTAGCCTTCTGATGAAATCCTTTCTTCTATTCTTTTAGTATAGTTTTAATATAATCCATATCATAAAATAATAAATCAGCTTTCTGAAACATGGAGTCAGATCCTCGTCTCTTCCCTCATCCTGGGACCCCTGCGAACACCGTCACACTCCTCCTCGCTCCCATCCCAAGGGAATGCTGTGGGTGAGGGGCTCTGACACCCCAGAAATTCCTGGGCATTTCCAAACCTCCCCCCTGAGTGTCACCACCTCGATACTTCAGTGAGTGACAAAGAATAGGGGGAAAAGTCAGTGCTCCCCTCCAGCCAGGGCTGTGGCTCTGTTCCTCCCTCCTGAGATGTCCCTCAGCTGATTTGAGCTGGAAGGAGGATGGAGCAGGAGCAGGGATTTCAGGATTCCCCTTTGGAGGGTTTATCTGGAGGCTCTGGTGCCTTTCCTGCTGTTCCCAGGAGGAATCTCAGACAGACACTGTAAAATCCTCCTGCACTGCAGCACGTGAGGAGTCAGAGGGGAGGTTTGGTCAGCTCAGGAGCTCAGGTGGGTTTATCCAGGGGCTGTAGGGGTGGGAGCCCTCAGGAGAAGGGATTGGGGTGGTCTGGGAGGAGAGAAGCAGCCAAGGACACAGAGCAGGGCTCAGGCAGATCCTCATGGGGCTGGGGAGACCCCAGAGAAGCCACCCTGGGGCTGGGTCCTTGCCCATGGAGGCCAGAGGTTCTGCTGGAGCTGAGGGAAGGGAGCTTCTCCTCTGCTCTCTCTGGTCACACAATCCCCAAATCCCCAAATCCCTGGGGCTGGCACAGCCCTGCCAGCCCATGCAGTGCCAGCTGTGCCCACCTTGTGCCCAGCCCAGAGCACTCAGTGCCACCTCCAGGGCACACCTGCAGGGATGGGCACTGCAAAGCTCCCTGGGCAGCCCCTGCCAAGGCCTGAGCTCCCTTTCCATGGGCAAATCCTCCCTGAGAGGAAATCTGTCCCATTTCCATCCTTGGCGAAGGCTGCCCAAGGGTCAGTGACTGAGCAGCACATGGGGATCCACCTCAGCATTTTTGGGGTGGAGCTGAGCTCCAGGCTCTGTGCTCTGAGACAGCCTTGGATTTCTTTAGCAGAAGGAACAACCCCCCTGAGGGACCTTTTGCTCTTCAGAGTGGATTCCTAAAGGTCCCTCCCAGGGGAGGTGGATTGGGCCCTGCACAAGGAGCTGCTGCTCCTCTCCATGTGAGCCTGTGCTGAGCTGACCTGGAGCCTGGGAATTTTAGGACTGGGAGGTGTATGGCTGATCTCTGTGGCTTCTGATCCTTTTCCTCCAAATTCCTTCTGCTGAGGGTGCTGCTGAGAATCTGCCAATGCCACCCAGCTCTGAGGAGCTGTTCCCATCCCAGACCCTTATTCCCACTTTCTTCATGTGCCAGGCACTGCTGTGCCAGCCTTGAGGGGAGTTCTGTGTGTGTGCAAAAAGGCTCCCAGCCAGCTTCCAAGGCTGAGTGGGCTTTGCACATGGAATCATGGAATGGTTTGGGTAGGAAGGGACCTTCCAGATCATCCAGTGCACCCCTGCCATGGCAGAGACACCTCCCACTGTCCCAGGCTGTCCCCAGTGTCCAGCCTGGCCCTGGGCACTGCCAGGGATGCAGGGGCAGCCCCAGCTGCTCTGGGCACCCTGTGCCAGGGCCTGCCCACCCTGCCAGGGAACAATTCCTCATTGCCAAGATCCCGTTTAACCCTGCCTTCCTTCAGCTTAAAGCCATTCTCTGTGTGCTGTCCCTGCATCCCCTGGCAATTGTCTCTCTCCAGCTTTCCTGGGGCTCCTCCAGGCCCTGCAAGGCCGCCCTGAGCTCAGCCCAAAGCTTCTCCTGTGCAGGTGAGCAATGCCAGCTGTGCCAGCCTTTCCTGCCAGCAGAGCTGCTCCATCCCTCTGCCCATCCTGGAGCCTCCTCTGGCCTGTGGAACATGTGGGAGCAGGAATGTGCTGCCATCAGCCAAACTGGGACTGTCACCCCAGGGCCACTGGGTCCAGCAGGACCTGCTGCTCTTGGAAAGCTCCATGGTGGCTCCCACGGGTGGGGCAGGCCCAGCAGAACTGGACCAGAAGGAGCAGAGCAGGTCAGGCTCAGTCAGGCACTGGCCCTGCTCCTCTTCCAGGGATCCTTTCCTGGGGAAGGAGGGAATGGGGCAATGGGGATTGGTGGTCCCACCTGGATGTAGCTGGACAGAAGGACCCTGGGAAAGGGGACAGGGAAGCTCAGGGATGTGGGAGCTGTGCCGCCCCCGTGGACACGGCGGCCCAACCCAACCCAACCCAACCAAACCAAACCAAACCAAACCAAACCCAACCCAACCCAACCCAACCCAACCCAACCCAACTCAACCCAACCCAGCCCAACCCAACCCAGCCCAGCCCAGCCCAGCCCAACCCAACCCAACCCAACCCAACCCAGCCCAACCCAACCCAACCCAACCCAACCAAACCCAACCCAACCCAACCCAGCCCAGCCCAACCCAGCCCAGCCCAACCCAACCCAACCCAACCCAGCCCAGCCCAACCCAACCCAACCCAGCCCAGCCCAACCCAACCCAACCCAACCCAGCCCAGCCCAGCCCAGCCCAGCCCAGCCCAGCCCAGCAGATCTCTGGGATCCCAGCCTGGCTGCTCTCCCTGACCCTTTGCTCTGGGCTTGGTGTGTTGGGGGTTTTTCTGTTTGGTTGTGGTTTTTTGTGGAATTTCTTTTTTTTTTTCCCCCTTGGAAGAATTAAAAAGTAGGGCTTCCATGAATAAATATAACTCTTAGCTCCATCTTATTAACCAACAGCAATTTCGGGCTAAATACAGTGAGTGCTCACAAAAAGCCAAGAATAGAAAATTGTTTAAGTGGCCAAAGAAAGTTTCTCCCATTGTGCTGGGAGCCAAGCTATGCCAGCTATATGTAAATGTATGCAGTGGGCTCTGTGCATGTGTCCACTTTGAAGTTGCCATCTGAATTTAATTCTGCCTTTGTGATTAAATCAGGCCATTACGTTTAATCTCACTTAATAGTAAGAAACGCTCTTTGTTGTTTTCTATAGGCAACATATTCTGCCCCTAACATATACAGCTTGGCATTCACACTTCCCTATTAATCCCCGATGGCTGATAATTGCCTCAGCTCCAAGTTCTGTGTCCAATTCACAAGGGAACTGATTGCAGCCATTCTTCCCCTATACATTAATGCCCTGTTTTGGTCCCACTCCTTTGGCTCAGTGAACCCTATCAAGCTGGCCACATTTTCTGGCCATGTGGGCGTATTGTAAGATGTTAAATTAAATTCGGGGCTGACCCCCTAAACACCAGAATCCATTAGAGCTGCGAGGTAGCTGATTGACAAGTGGGGCTACTTTGCCACTCAAAAAAAAACCAACCCTGACATAAAAAAAAAACCCACTAAACCCAAACCAGGCTAAATAAGGCTGAAGATTTTGTTTCAAGGTCTTCTGCCTGCTGTCTCTCTCCTTCCAATTTCATTACTGCCCCGGTAATTATGGCCATGGCATTGTTTCATTGATCCTGCATATGTCAGACAGGGAGTTTCTTTGGGAAAAGACCAAGGAGCTGGGAGATGTCTTTAGTTTGCTTCAGTCTGGGAGCCCATGCAGATTTTTTTTCCCAAGTGTAATCAATTGAGAGAGCTGGGTTTTGGGGGATGCTCTTTTTCTCATTTCTTTTTCCTTCCCAGAAAAGGAGCCTAATTCCCACTTACTGATGATGCCCAAGAGGCCTCAGGCTGTCATTTTTTAATTTTCCCAGATATGATAAAAACCCAAGTCAGGGCAGATTCATACAGGGGTAGGATTGGAAGGGACACTCAGACTCTGCAGGGAGAAACAGCAACGGTTTGGATCCCTTTCCATTCCCAAAATCATGCATTTAAACAGACCCAGAGGTTTTTAATCACAGAGAAAAAATAAACTGGTGTCTCAAGAAGCACAAATAAAGAGGAGCTTGTCACCCACGGTACAACAGCTTCCCTCCAGAGCAGGGAATACAATTCCATGTGATTGCAGGAGTGTCAGTTCACAAAATCCCAAATCCCTGGTGCTGGCACAGCCCTGCCAGCCCATGCAGTGCCAGCTGTGCCCACCTTGTGCCCAGCCCAGAGCACTCAGTGCCACCTCCAGGGCACACCTGCAGGGATGGGCACTGCAAAGCTCCCTGGGCAGCCTGTTGTGCATTTATTTGTTTTAATTCCAAAGGTATTTGGAATAACAATCCATAATGCATCCCCACAGATGTTAACTCCTAACCAACATGAAATTAAAATTACTGAATCCCAGAATGTGTTGGGTGGGGAGGGACTTTAAAAATAACTTTGTTCCGTGGGCAGGGACACCTTCCACATTCCCAGGTTGTTCCAAGCCCCACCCAGCTTGGTCTGGAATGGATGAAGGGAAAAGGAATGGCAGGCCCTGGCACAGGGTGCCCAGAGCAGCTGGGGCTGCCCCTGCATCCCTGGCAGTGCCCAAGGCCAGGCTGGACACTGGGGACAGTGGGAGGTGTCCCTGCCATGGCAGGGGTGGCACTGGGTGGGATTTGGGGACCCTCCCAGCCCAAACCAGTCTGGGATTCTGGGGTTCCATGGAACAGCTCCCCTGGGTTTGCTGTGCCCAGCCCAGGATCCTGGGGTTCCATGGAAGAGCTCCAATGGAATTGCAGTGCCCAGCCCAGGATCCTGGCAGCATTCCTGGCTGCTCTGCTGGCCCAGCACAGGGACAGCTCCATGGGCAATGTCCCTCCTGGAGGAGCTTGCTGCCCCAAGCAGCCGAGCAGGGACAACATTCTGGGGCTTGTTCAAGGAGTGCCAAAAGAAAATAGAAGTATTTTAATACTCGAGTCACTTGAAAAGCACCCTCTGAGCCCAGAGAACTAGAACTCAGCTGTTATAGAACAATTCCATCAATCTTTGGGCATCCTAATGTGAAAAATCTGATTTGAAATCCTTTTATAACCAGTTCTTTATGGAAGTGCAGTTTAAAAATTCCAATAAATTCCAGCTCAATATAAGGGGGGGTTAAGTCCAAGAATCCTGAGGAGCAGAAGATGATTTGAGCCTCATCTTTGGATTTCCTTCCTTTCTCCTCCCTCTCAGCCCTTCCCAAACCCTTCCTTTGCTCTGGGTACCTTTTCCCTCCCCTTTTCTTGTCCATTCAGGAGGCTCCAGGTGTGGATTGACCCGAGCAGAACTTTGGGGTTTATCAGCCACTCCTGAAAGCACAAAGCCACCGTGACCCACCCACTTCTGCCAGCACCAAGAACAGACAGAAGAGTTTCTTTTTTTATTTTTTATTTAAATGTAGGTGCTGCTCCCAGAGCTCGGATTCCCAACATCCACCTCCAAACCAGCATCCCTAAAACACTGCATGGGTGCTTTTCATTTTCAGCCTGTTTCAGCCTTTTTGTGAGGAGTTCTGTGGCTCCTGTGAGGCATTTGGGTTAATTAATTAACAGCAATACCTGGCCTCACACTGGCCTGGACAAAAGTCACTTTATCCCAGGACTGCCCCTGTCCTGCTGCACTCTCTGATCTTGGGCTGGAGGCCCTGTGAGAGCAAAGGGATTTTGGATTTTGTCCTGGTGGTTTCCAAGGGCCACTCTGAGGAAAACTGCTGGGGAATGAGATTAATGCTTTAATTAAGGAGCAGGAGAGAAATCTGCTGGGTTTGTGTTTGCAACAAAACCCCCAGAGCTCCCCAAGCCCCCCAGAAGCTGAATGGTGTTTAATAAATCAATAATCTGATTAAGTTACCCACCCATCCAGATAATGACCTGACTTTGTGGGGATTTTCTCTGGACTCTGCCACAGCCTTAGACTTATTTCCATTGCTTTGGGTCAGACAAAGCTCTGGAGGGAGCCTTGGGAAGCCTGGCTGAGCTCTGGAGCTGGTTTTTCATCTTTCATCAGAACTCAGGGTAGGTGTCAGCAGGGTGGGTGCTGCTGGTTGGGGCAGCATCCCCAAAACCCAGAGATTTGCTTTGAAAACAAGCAGAAAAAGTGTTCCCAAAGCTGCTGACTGATGAGGTGTGACCCCAGCACGAAGCTGGAGGTAGCAGAGGCACAAATAAATTAAAAATTAATCATACTTATCCCTCCCTATTCAAAGACCAGTTTAAGTTTTGGACTTCTCCCCAGCCCAGAGCACTCAGTGCCACCTCCAGGTGACACCTGCAGGGATGGGCACTGCAAAGCTCCCTGAGCAACCACTTGTTCTTTTTGATTTTCTTTTTTTATATTCCACAGGTATTTGGAATAACAATCCATGATGCATCCCCACAGATGTTAACTCCTAACCAACAGCAACTTAAAACCATTGAATCCCAGGCTGCCAGCAGCTGCTCTGGATTTGTTCCTGATGTAACAGGGGGCTGGGGACATTCCCAAATAAGACCCCAGAAATTCTGGGTGTCTCCTTGGAGTCCTTCTGTGAAAAAGCAGGAACAAAACCGTGCCAGCTTTAAAGGGACTTGGAAATCCCTGCAGGCAAAAATGCAATAATTTCATCTTGCTGCTGTTGTTATTAACCAAAGTTTGCAGTGTTTTCCTCACAAATCCCAGTGGGGTCCTGTGGCAGCAGCAACTGGGGGAGATCACCTGGGCAGGACAGGGAGAGGATTCCCCTCACTGGCTCTAAGGATTGTTGGATTTTCTGACCCCGAGATGGGGCAACTGAGAGATGTTTTACAAACTTCTATTCCATTTTCAGTCTCACATGAAGGGTGAGACAGTACAGACGCTCTAATTCACCCCACCACAACCAGAACGCAGCTCTTTCCTGATTTCAGTGCATTATTTGCAGCACTCTCTGCCAGTCCGTTTCCTCCGAGGAGCTGCCTGGCGCTTGGCATTCCGAGCACAAGGCTCCAGCTCCCCTGGCAGCCCTTTATTGCCCGGGCTGTGCAATGTGCCCGGAGCCTGCCCACGTCCTGCCAGCGCGGCGCTGAATGCTTGGCACGGCTCTGCCGGGGGCTGCTCAAGCTGCCCAGCCTGCATCCCGCATCCTGCCACCACCCAAGTCGCACAATGACCATCTGGGCCGGCCTCGCAGCTCCTTTCAGCGCCCGCACAAAGTCACTGGTGCCTTTCCATGGGCAGCAGCGGGGCCGCGGGCGGGGCTCGGCTCTCGGGGCCGCTCCTGCAGGATGCTCCTTTCTGTCCATGCTGCTCCTGCAGGATGCTCCTTTCTCTTTTGGGGCTCTGCTCTCCCCACTGCTCCTGTAGGATGCTCCTTTCTCTTTTGGGGCATGCTCTCCCCACTGCTCTGCAGGATGTTCCTTTCTCTTTTGGGGCTCCTGCTCTCCCTGCTGCTCCTGCAGGATGCTCCCTTCTCCCCGGGCTGTCCTGCAGGATGCTCCTTTCTCTTTTGGGGCTCTGCTCTCGGGGCTGCTCCTGCAGGATGCTCCTTTCTCTTTTGGGGCTCTGCTCTCGGGGCTGCTCCTGCAGGATTCTCCTTTCACTCTGGGGCTTTACTCTCCCTGCTGCTCCTGCAGGATGCTCCTTTCTCTCCGGGGCTCTGCTCTCGGGGCTGCTCCTGCAGGATGCTCCTTTCTGTCCATGCTGCTCCTGCAGGATGCTCCTTTCTCTTTTGGGGCTCTGCTCTCCGGGCTGCTCCTGCAGGATGCTCCTTCTCTTTGGGCTCTGCTCTCCTGCATGCTCCTCAGGATGCTCCCTTCTCCTGGTGCTCCTGCAGGATGCTCTTCCTCTGGGGCTCTCTCGGACTGCTCCTGCAGGATGCTCCTTTCTCTTTTGGGGCTCTGCTCTCCGGGCTGCTCCTGCAGGATGCTCCTTTCACTCTGGGGCTTTACTCTCCCTGCTGCTCCTGCAGGATTCTCCTTTCTCTTTTGGGGCTCTACTCTCCGGGCTGCTCCTGCAGGATGCTCCTTTCTGTCCCCGCTGCTCCTGCAGGATGCTCCTTTCTCTCTGGGGCTCTGCTCTCCCCACTGCTCCTGCAGGATGCTCCTTTCTCTTTTGGGACTCTGCTCTCCGGGCTGCTCCTGCAGGATGCTCCTTTCTCTTTTGGGGCTCTGCTCCCTGGGCTGCTCCTGCAGGATGCTCCTTCTGTCCTGCTGCCCGGTGCTCTTTCCTTTTGGGCTACTGCTCTCCCCACTGCTCCTGCAGGATGCTCCTTTCACTCTGGGGCTTTACTCTCCCTGCTGTTCCTGCAGGATGCTCCTTCTCTTTTGGGCTTGCTCTTGGGGCTCTCCTGCAGGTGCTCTTTCTCTCCCTCTGCTCCTGCAGGATGCTCCTTTCTCTTTTGGGGCTCTGCTCTCCGGGCTGCTCCTGCAGGATGCTCCTTTCTCTTTTGGGGCTCTGCTCCCCGGGCTGCTCCTGCAGGATGCTCCTTTCTCTTTTGGGGCTCTGCTCCCTGCTGCTCCTGCAGGATGCTCCTTTCTCTCCAGGGCTCTGCTCTCGGGGCTGCTCCTGCAGGATGCTCCTTTCTCTCTGGGGCTCTGCTCTCCCCACTGCTCCTGCAGGATGCTCCTTTCTCTTTTGGGGCTCTGCTCTCCGGGCTGCTCCTGCAGGATGCTCCTTTCTCTCCCCGCTGCTCCTGAAGGGTTCTCTTTTCTCCCCAGGGCTCCCGGACCGGCTCCGTTTGTCCCCCCGGATTCAAATGCAGAGCAGCACCCCGCTCGTCCTGCTGCTGTGCCCTGGCAGGTTGTGGCTGGGTTATGCCAATGCTCTCCCTGCCAAGTGCCAAAGGCGGTGATGGGATGTCCCCTCCCAGCTGGCAGTGCCAGGGCACGGCACCTTTGGCAGCTGGAGTTAATATTGATTAGCTAATTATTAAATATTAGATCTTTAAGGGATCTTTAATATTAAATATTAGATCTTTAAGGGTGCCAAGGCACTGACAAAAGGAGGAGGAGTGGATTAGGACACCTGGGATGTCCAGCCTGGAGCAGCCTGAGCTCAGAGCTCCCCGGGGCTGCAGCTCCTCCCGAGGGGCAGCGCAGGGACAGCTCCGAGCTCTGCTCTGGGACAGGGACAGCGCCAGGGAGCACCTGGGGCCGGGCCAGGCCAGCTCAGGCTGCACAGCAGGGAAAGGTTCTTGCCCAGAGGGTGCTGGCACTGCCCAGGCTGCCCAGGGAATGAGCACGGCCCCGAGGCTGCCACAGCTCCAGGAGCCTTTGGCCAGCGCTGCCAGGGATGCCCAGGCTGGGCTTGGTGGGCTCTGGGCAGGGCAGGGCTGGCACTGGGGGGTCCCTGGGGTCCCATCCTTCCATGGCCAGCCATGCCTGGGCTCAGAACACACAAAATCCTGCTGAGGAGCAGCTGTGCCTCCCATGAGGGCAGAGCTGGGACTGAATCCCCGAACACCCACAGGTCAGAGAATGTCAGGGACCCTTCAGCAGCCCTGACCCTCTGCCAAAATCCCTTGTGCTCTACAAACACCAAAGTGGAAGCACTTTCTGCTGTTTTCCTGCTGGCTGAAATACCCAGATCCATAAGGAGAAAAGAGAAACCTCACACTGTGAGGAGGCAGAAGCAGAGCAAACCTCTCACTCCTGGGGTTTGTGCCTCCAGAGTCCAGAGCTCGGTTTGCCAACTGGAACACACTCCCTGCTCCTCTCACAAAACCTCTGCAGAAATTCAGCACGGAGGAAAAACCGAGTGCAGGTGAGGGAAAGCATGAGGGGACTGACCTGGGGGAGCTGCTGGGACTGAAGTTCCCAAGGATGGACTTTTCCCTGGATTGTGGAATGGGTTGAGTTGGGTTGAATTGGGCTGGGTTGGATTGAATTGGGGTGGGATGGGTTGGGCTGGGATGGGTTGGGTTGGATTGGATTGGGTTGGGCTGGATTAGATTGGGTTTGGTTTGGTTTGGTTTGGTGTTGGATTGGATTGGATTGGATTGGATTGGATTGGATTGGATTGGATTGGGCTGGACTGGGAGGGACCTTAAAGCCCACCCAGTGCCACCCCTGCCGTGGCAGGGACACCTCCCACTGTCCCAGGAACAAAGTGTCCATGGACACAGTGTCCATCACATGGACAAACCTCCCTTGGACAGGAAAAGAAGGGATTGGGATGAGGGAGTGTTGGAACCCTGGTCACTGAGAATTCCAGACTTTCTGTGCTGACAGGCACTGACCCCCAAGAGAGCACTGCATTTGACCTGGAACCGTAAAAAACTCTTCCAAAATTAAATAATAAGACTAAAATTGTAAGTATATAGTTTAAATAAAAGTGTGTAATATCACATAGTAGAAAACTTAAAAGTTTTAACTTAAAGTTTAAAGTTCTAAACTACACGGAGGACTTTGCTGGGAGCCAAGGCTTCCCCTTGGGAGTTCTGATCAGAGAAAGTGGCACCAGGACCCCATGGTGAGATGGGATCTTTTTCCTTCTTGTCCAAAGTAAAGCCAGGATGAAGATGAAGATTTGAGTTTTTTCCTGACCCTCTTGTCCTGTTTCTCTGTTTCACACCCTGTTCACAACCTCTTCTCCAGCAACAACACCCCAAGGATCCAGGGCAGGGTTGGGGTCTCCTACTGTGGGACAGGAGCTTTGGACACATTTTTCCTTCTCCAAGGGAATTATAAGAGTGAAATACACAGCATTTCACAGTGGAAATGCTGGGCTTGTTGATCTTAAGCATCTCTTCCAACTTTGAGTATTCTGTGATTCTCCTGCTCAATAAAATGTGCCAGGCTCAAAGCTGTAAATGGCTGCTTAGACTTCATAGAGCCACAAAATCCTGAGCTGGAAGGGACCCACAAAGTCATTGAAGTCCAACTCCTGCAGCACTGCAGGGGTTTGATTGTTTCCTCGGGGTTTTTTTCCTCCTGGGAGGGTATTTTTCATCCCTGGAGGATGGAAAAGAAAAATACATTAAACCCCAAAAGGTTTCAGTTATTGTTGCAAGAGCTCAATCCTGGTGGCCACCATCCCTTCCCTTTCTTTCTATTTCCGAGAGGAAAAGACACAAAGAACGAAAGAAAGGCAGCAAAGCCCTTGGAAAGGAGCGGGGTCTCCTCCCGGCAGGCAGAGCCCCTGGCACAGTGCTCCCGTGGCACCGAGCCGCGCTGCCAGCCCAGACTTGGCACCAAGGGCCGGCCCTTTGTGTCCCGGGCACCTTCCCGATGGCAGCGGGGACAGGCGGCCGTGCTGGGCGACAGCACCGGGCACCCCGGCCAGCAGGGGCAGGAGGAGGAGAGGAGAGGGCACAAACACACCTCGGGAGGTGGCAGGAGGAGAGGAGAGGGCACAAACACACCTCGGGAGGTGGCAGGAGGAGGAGAGGGCACAAACACACCTCGGGAGGTGGCAGGAGGAGAGGGCACAAACACACCTCGGGAGGTGGCAGAAGGAGGAGGAGAGGGCACAAACACACCTTGGGAGGTGGCAGGAGGAGGAGAGGGCACAAACACAGCTCAGGAGGTGGCAGGAGGAGGAGAGGGCACAAACACACCTCGGGAGGTGGCAGGAGGAGGAGAGGGCACAGACACACCTCGGGAGGTGGCAGGAGGAGAGGGCACAAACACACCTCGGGAGATGGCAGGAGGAGGAGAGGGCACAAACACACCTCGGGAGGTGGCAGGAGGAGAGGAGAGGGCACAAACACACCTTGGGAGGTGGCAGGAGGAGGAGGAGAGGGCACAAACACACCTCGGGAGGTGGCAGGAGGAGAGGAGAGGGAGCAAACACACCTTGGGAGGTGGCAGGAGGAGAGGGCACAAACACACCTCGGGAGGTGGCAGGAGGAGAGGAGAGGGCACAGACACACCTCGGGAGGTGGCAGGAGGAGGAGAGGAGAGGGCACAAACACACCTCGGGAGGTGGCAGGAGGGAGGAGAGGGCACAAACACACCTCGGGAGGTGGCAGGAGGTGTGACAGTGGCCACAGGGGTTTTCAGGATGAGGGAAGGGATGTAGACCTGACTCCATGTTTCAGAAGGCTTGATTCGTCGCAGACGTCTTTTCATAAAAATCCTTTCTTTAGGATTTTCCCTTCTGGGAAGCTGAGGCCCCAGAAAAAGAATGTAAACCATGGTTATCTGCTGCTGTGGAGTGCAACAGGTGCACCTGTGATTGGCCCATGTTGGATGTGTATAATTAATGGCCAATCAAGGACAGAGCTCTCTCTGGGACAGAGTCAGAGAGAGCTCCTTTGTTATTCATTCTTTTCTCTTCTTAGCTTAGCCAGCCTTCTGAGAACTTTTCCTTCTATTTCTTTTTAGTATAGTCATAATGTAATATATATCATAAAATAATAAATCAAGCCTTCTGAACATGAGGTCAACATTCTCTCCTCTCTCTTCACCTGCAACCCTTGTGACCACCATCACATTGATTTATTATTTTATGATATATATTACATTATAACTATACTAAAGAATAGATGGAAAGTTTCATCTCAGAAGGCTGGCTAAGCTAACAATAGAATAGCAAAGAATGATAACAAAAGCCAGCTGTCTAGGACTCTGTCCAAGATAGCTCGGCCTTGATTGGCCATTAATGATAAACATCCAAGATGGGCCAATCAAAAATCCACCTGTTGCATTCCACAGCAGCAGAAAACCATTGTTTACATTGTGTTCCTGGAGCCTCTCAGCTTCTCAGGAAGAAAATATCCTAAGAAAGGATTTTCATAAAAAGATGTCTGCGACAAGGAGGGAGGAGAGAGAACAAACACACCTTGGGAGGTTTATCCACTACCAATCAAAACCTCAGTCAAGTGCTGGTGTAAAATGATCGAGGAGATTCTTTACCTGTAGAACATCTATTATATCACTAAAACAAGGTTTACAACATCAGAAGTCCAAACCACCATGCAAAGCACCATTTGGGGAACCCATCTCCATATTGCATCCTACTTTTGCACAAACACAGGCACAGCAAATGAGATAAGAACGTTCCTGGGAAGAATTGCCTTGCTTTTCTCTGTGAAGAGAAATGGGGCTACAGCAGGAGGGAGAAAATAGGGGGGGAATTGGGAAATTGGGGTGTGGGGAGAGGGGAGAGCGGCACCAATGGCTCCTGCCCAGAGCTTTTTGGGGGCTCCTAAAGCTCTGCTCCAATCCAGCCCGGGCTCCTGTCCATCCCCACAGCTCTGGGCTCACTCCCAGCCCTGCTGAAGGGATTCAGGGTCCCCCAGCTGCCCCCTGTGCCTCACCAGAGCCACCCAAAGTCACCAATCCAGCCCAGCCCAAATCCTTTGTGCCACTGGGGAGCGGGTGGGAATGGAGCAGGTTGAGCACAGCCCTGAGCTGGCACTCTGTAGGGTTTAGAGAGGATGATGTGTGTGGTGGATTCCTGTTTTTCCCCGTTTTCATATCAATAATCCATTTTCCACCTGCAGGCACGGGAGCTGTGCAAAGGCTGGATTGAGTCATTCTTAACTCAAACTCGGTTATTGTTTCTGTTCGGTGCAGATGCTCAAAAGGCAAACTGAAATGCCACTTGCAAATAATTCTGTGGAGTGAATATTTACGTTTTGCTGCAGACATCAGGAGCTTCAGTAAAAATAACTGGAGGGCAAATATCTTCCCTGTAGCAGCCGGCTGGGCTCTGTTACCCCACAGCAGCTCAGTGCAAAACGCAGCCAGACACAGGTTTAACTCGCTGAAAATTGATGAGGACATAGAAGTTAGAGAGTTTTTCTTTGTGTAACACCCTGAAATGAGCAGTCAAATGTGACCGTGTTCACAGGGGTCTTAGGATGAGGGAAGAGATGTAGATCTGACTCCATGTTTCAGAAGGCTGATTTATTATTTTATGGTATATATTACATTAAAACTATACTAAAAGAATAGAAGAAAAGGTTTCAGTAGAAGGCTGGCTAAGCTAAGAATAGAAAGGAAAGAATGATAACAAAAGCAACTGTCCCAGAATCTCTGTCCGAGCCAGCTGGCTGTGATTGGCCATTAATTAGAAACAACCACATGAGACCAATCACAGATGCACCTGTTGCATCCCACAGCAGCAGATAACCATTGTTCACATTTTGTTCCTGAGGCCTCCCAGCTTCTCAGGAGGAAAAATCCTAAGGAAAGGATTTTTCATAAAAGTTATCTGTGACAGTCAAATGCTCCCTTGAACAATGTCACAGACAGAAAATCAGCACAAAATCATTTCCAGCCTTTCAGCGGCCAGGCCGAGCTGTGAAATCCCAAAAGGCCGGTGCATAAACCCCTTTGAGAGCCTTGGCTTTGCTCACGGGAGCCAGGCCCGCGCTCGGAGCTGTGAAATCCCAAAAGGCCGGTGCATAAACCCCTTTGAGAGCCTTGGCTTTGCTCACGGGAGCCAGGCCCATGCTCAGAGCTGTGAAATCCCAAAAGGCCGGTGCATAAACCCCTTTGAGAGCCTTGGCTTTGCTCACGGGAGCCAGGCCCGTGCTTGGAGCTGTGAAATCCCAAAAGGCCGGTGCATAAACCCCTTTGAGAGCCTTGGCTGTGCTCACGGGAGCCAGGCCCGTGCTTGGAGCTGTGAAATCCCAAAAGGCCGGTGTATAAACCCCTTTGAGAGCCTTGGCTTTGCTCACGGGAGCTGGGACAGCGCTCAGAGCTGTGAAATCCCAAAAGGCCGGTGCATAAACCCCTTTGAGAGCCTTGGCTTTGCTCACGGGAGCCAGGCCCACGCTCGGAGCTGTGAAATCCCAAAAGGCCGGTGCATAAACCCCTTTGAGAGCCTTGGCTTTGCTCACGGGAGCCAGGCCTGTGCTCAGAGCTGTGAAATCCCAAAAGGCCGGTGCATAAACCCCTTTGAGAGCCTTGGCTTTGCTCACGGGAGCCAGGCCCGTGCTTGGAGCCTCTCTGGAGTCAATGGCAGAGCCAGCGCTCCGTGGGCTGACACCGCGGCCGTGCACAGGCACAATTTGCTCGGAGCCCGTGCCCAATGTGCAGCACAAAGCGCGGTGCCACGGGCACTCTGCGGTGCCCATGGCCGCTGCCAGCTCGGACGGGAGCGCTCCCGGCCGGGGCTGCCCGAGCGCCTCATTCACAGCCACACACGGCCAAGAGCGGGCAGCGAGAGCGGGCTCGAACAAAGGTGGCTCTGAAGTCATTTCCCAGCGCTCCATCCAGCCATCCGGTTTCGCTCCTCGCCCATTGAGGGGGCAGAAAGCGGCAGGAAGAGCGCGGCTGAAAGGGAACAAACCGGGGGGAGGCAGCCGGGGCCGGGGCTGCCCGTTCTCCGTGCCCAGAAAGGGATGAATGATTCATTAGAGGCGGCCAGAAGGTAAAATGGATGTGCCGGGGGGGGCGGCGTCCCCGGCCAAGTTCCTCGAGCACCTGCGAGGCCGGGCCGCGGAGCACAGAGCGCCTCTGTTCCCTTCACCTGGGCTGGGCCGCGGGAAGCTGGGCCCTCTGGGCGCTCAGAAAGCAGGGGGAGATGCCAAAAGGTGAGGGGGGGTCTGGGCTCCGGGCCTGGGAGCGAGGATGCAGAGCTGAGGTGCCAAATCCCATCTCCCTGCGGAGCCTGGCAGGGCCTTGCGGCAGGAGCTGGGATTGCCAGGGGAGCATGATAGAATCAGACACAGACCCCACTGCAATGGAACACGGCTGAGCTCCCTCGGGAACGCTGGAAAATCCCAGCCTGGCCCGTGGATCCAGCAGAACACAGAGAATGAACTGAGCAGGGGTTGTGTTGGAGTGAGTGGGGCCTGGTGACTCCCAAACTGGGATGGAAACATCTTCATTCCCCCGGTTTTGTCAGCGAGTTTGGAAAATGCCCTGCACAGGTGGCGCTTCCCCAGGGGATACAGGTGGCTGTGGCTCAGGTGGCCTCAGTGGAGAGCAAGGAAAGGAGTTCTGAGTTCTGGTCCTGCAGGAGAGCCCTGGAGGGGCTGGAGCGTGTCCAGGGCAGGGAACAGAGCTGGGAAGGGGCTGCAGAATCCCTGAGGAGCTGGAAGGGGCTGCAGAATCCCTGAGGGAGCTGGAAGGGGCTGCAGAATCCCTGAGGGGCTGGGAAGGGGCTGCAGAATCCTGAGGAGCTGGGAAGGGTCTCCAGAATCCCTGAGGAGCTGGAAGGGGCTGCAGAATCCCTGAGGAGCTGGGAAGGGGCTGCAGAATCCCTGAGGAGCTGGAAGGGGCTGCAGAATCCCTGAGGAGCTGGGAAGGGGCTGCAGAATCCCTGAGGGAGCTGGAAGGGGCTGCAGAATCCCTGAGGAGCTGGGAAGGGGCTGCAGAATCCCTGAGGGAGCTGGAAGGGGCTGCAGAATCCCTGAGGGAGCTGGAAGGGGCTGCAGAATCCCTGAGGAGCTGGAAGGGGCTGGGGCTGGAGCAAAGGAGGCTCAGGGGCCCTCGTGGCTCTGCACAAGGCCCTGCCAGGAGGGCACAGCCGGGGGGGTCGGGCTCTGCTCGCAGGGAACAGGGACAGGAGCAGAGGGAGCGGCCTCAGGCTGGGCCAGGGCAGGCTCAGCTGGGACAGCAGCAGCAATTTGCCCATGGAAAGGGAGCTCAGGCCTTGGCAGGGGCTGCCCAGGGAGCTTTGCAGTGCCCATCCCTGCAGGTGTGCCCTGGAGGTGGCACTGAGTGCCCTGGGCTGGGCCCAGGTGGCACAGCTGGCACTGCATGGGCTGGCAGGGCTGTGCCAGCCCCAGGGATTTGGGGGTTGCCATGTGGGATCTGAAGGATGCCTGCCATGGGAAGCTGGTGCTGGGTATGGAATTCTCCTGGCAGATTGGTGCCATCACTGCACATGGCAGCTCTGACAGGTTCTGCCCAGGAGAGCAGGGCAGCAGCAATGAGGAGCCTGAAACACTCCAGGCCCTTTGTTCAATGGGATTCAGCTCCCTCAGCTGTTTCGGTTTTGCTGCTCAGTGGAATAACCCAAATCCCCCCCACACCCATCCCATACCTGGTGTTCTGGGGTGTGAGGAACTGGGGAGCCGTGCAGGCAGCACAGCCTTTGCCATGGAGAACATCCAGGGAAATGATTCCTGAGCCTGTGGGTTCCCGTTTGCTGGGGAAGATTTGGCAGGGCAGGGAAGGGAAACACAGCAGACACTGGGAATGAGCCGTGGCACTGCTGGAGCTCCCTTTCACCATTTCCCTCCTCCTCTTTCCATCCCCAACCCGTTTGTGCTCACGGTGGCGTTTGGACAGGGAGATGCAGGAGAAGTTGCTCATCCATCGTGGTGTGGCCAAAACTGCCCTCACCAAACCCCTTCTGCCAGAGGAGCCTTGGGAGAACCCGAAGGAGGCATCAGCAGGAGCTGGGTGACTCCTGCTCGGGGCAAGGGGTGCCAGATGCACCTCCCTCACTGGCACCTGGCACGGGTCACCCCAGAACCGGGGCAAAAACCGCTGTGGATGGTTAAAATCCCTCCGGCCTGGGTGGGGCTGTGGCAGGGGAGGCACTGCGGGGACCGAGGGCAGCGCTGCCCCCAAAGCCGGCCTGTCCCGCCTGTCCCTGCGTGTCCCCCGTGTCCCCCTCGGTGCACTCGGGACCGAGCCGTGCCCGTCCTTGTGGCTGTCCCCGCAGGGAGCGGGGGGCTCTCTCTGTCCCCGCTGCCGTTTCCAGATGGTCGCCGTGCCCGCCGAACAATGGCCGGGGCGGCAGCGCGGCGGCTCCCCCTGCATACAGAGCAGCGCCCGCCCCGCCCGCTCCCGCCGGGATCGGACCCGCTCCGGGCGGGATCCAGCCCCGTTCCCGGCGGGATCCATCCCCATTCCCGGTGCGATCACCTTCTGCTCCCGGCAGGATTCATCCTATCCGGCGGGATCCATCCCCATTCCCGGTGGATCCATCCTCATTCCCGCGGGATCCATCCCATTCCGGAATCCATCCCCTCCGGGCGGATCCAGCCCCGTTCCCGGCGGGATCCATTCCCGGAATCCATCCCCCTCCGGGCGGGATCCATCCCCATTCCCGGTGCGATCACCTTCTGCTCCCGGCAGGATTCATCCCCATTCCCGGCTGGATCCATCCCCATTCCCGGGATCCATCCCCATTCCCGGCAGGATCCATCCCCATTCCCGGTGCGATCACCTTCTGCTCCCGGCAGGATTCATCCCCATTCCCGGGATCCATCCCCATTCCCGGCTGGATCCATCCCCATTCCCGGCAGGATCCATCCCCATTCCCGGTGCGATCACCTTCTGCTCCCGGCTGGATCCATCCCCATTCCCGGCAGGATCCATCCCCATTCCCGGGATCCATCCCCATTCCCGGAATCCATCCCCCTCCGGGCAGGATCCATCCCCATTCCCGGCGGGATCCATCCCCATTCCCGGTGGGATCAACCCCGCTCCAGGCGGGATCCACCCCCATTCCCGGCAGGATCAACCCCGGCTCCCGGCGGGATCCACCCTGCTCCCAGGATCCATTCCCATTCCCAGCAGGATCCATCCCCCTCCGGCCCTCTGGGGGATGCTCGGCCGAGGGCGGCCCAGATTAAGTCTGGGTCTGGCCCATTCTTTGTCAGGATTAACAGGAGAGTTTTGTTCCTCCAAGGGTAAACCTGGAAGAAGTGTGTTTTGGCCTCTGCAGGAATTGGGATTCTGGGGAATTTGGGATTCTGAGAGGGAATAAAACCCACAGTGAAACCCCTCCAGGCTGGCACAGGCAGAGCCCAGGGGCAGAGATCTGTCTGTGCTGCCTCTGCTCTGCTGTGCTCCTCGTGGGTTCACAGTGCTGAAATGGCACTAAAATCACCAGTGGCAAATCCCTCATTGGCCACGGGATTGCTCCACTTCCCAGAGCTCCTGGAACCCAGGAGGTGACCCAGCTGTGGCCTTCCAGGACCTGCAGGAGCTGACAGGAAACATGGACGGGGACTGGGGACAAGGCCTGCAGGGACAGCACCCAGGGAATGGCTGCCAGTGCCAGAGGGCAGGGCTGAGTGGGATCTGGGCAATGAGGAATTGTTCCCTGGCAGGGTGGGCAGGCCCTGGCACAGGGTGCCCAGAGCAGCTGGGGCTGCCCCTGCATCCCTGGCAGTGCCCAAGGCCAGGCTGGACACTGGGGACAGTGGGAGGTGTCCCTGCCATGGCAGGGGTGGCACTGGGTGGGATTTGGGGTCCCTCCAACCAGTGTCACTGCCAAGGGGGGACACGAGAAGAGAAGTTCTGGTGACAAAACCCTCCAGGCGTGGGGCTCATCCCGGGGGGACTGTCCATGGTTTTGTGAAACTGGAATCCAGCCTGGGCCTGACAAAGCTCCTCTGGACTCTGGCATTGCTGCACTCCCTGTGTGGAAATCTGTGCTGCCCAAAAGGCTTTCAGAGCCTGAACATTTTATTCCCTTTAAAATAATACAGAATAATTATTTTAAAACAAAACTACAAGTCCTGCCACGAATTCAGCCGAACATCCACCTTGGAAAGCTTTTATGCATGGTGGTGTCCCAGGATTGTCACTCCAGCAGGGTTTTCTCCTTCTCTCCGTGCCCAGCTCTGCTGGGATGGCAAAAATCCAAAGTGCTGCCAACAGCCAGGCTGGCAAATGTCCCTTTGGTGGCCTGTGGCTGCTCTTGGTGTGCCCGTGGGGAGGGCAGGGGTGGCAGTGGGGTGGGCAGAGATGTCCTGGGGTGGACAGAAGCGTCCCTAGGGTGGACAGAAGTGTCCCTGGGGTGGGCAGAGGTGTCCATGGGGTGAGTGGGTGGCAGTGGGGTGGGCAAAGGTGTCCATGAGGTGGGCAGGGGTGTCCATGGGGTGAACAGAGGTGGCCCTGGGGTGGACAGAGATGTCCTGGGCTGGGCAGGGATGTCCATGACATGGGCAGAGGTGGCAGTGGGTTGGGCAGAGGTGGCAGTGGAATGGGCAGATGCATCTCTGGGGTGGGCAGAGATGTCCATGAGGTGGGCAGAGGTGTCCCTGGCATAAGGAGACATATCCTGGGGTGGACAGAGGTATCCCTGGGGTGGGCAGAGGTGGCAGTGGGAAGGGTAGAGATATCCATGGGGCGAGCAAAAGTGTCCATGGGGTGGACACAGGTATTCTGGGATGAGCAGAAGTGGCAGTGGGACAGGCAGAGGTGGCAGTAGAATGGACAGAGGTGTCCCTGGGGTGGGCAGAGGTGTCCATGAGGAGTGCAGAGGTGGCAGTGAGTTGGGCAGAGGTGGAATGGGGAGGGCAGAGGTGTCCATGGGGTGAACAGAAGCGTCCCTGGGGTGGGCAGAGATGTCAATGGAGTGGACAGAGATGTCCATGGGGTGGACAGGATCGTCCCTGGGGTGGGCAGAGGTGCCCAGCTGCTGCTGGGCACTCTCTGCCTCCAAGGGCAGCCCTGAGGCACTGCCAGGGAAGCCCTGGATCTGCTCCTGCCTGCTCGGAGCTGCTGCATCCGGACCCGGAGGCTGTGCTGCGGGAGAGCAGCTCATTAACGGCGCTCATTAGCCCAGCCAATTACACAGCCGGGCTCCGCTGGGTGCGGGGCTGGGCTCCCTCCCTGCCCCTCCCGGGCGATGATCGGTCCTGGCCGGGCCCTGTGGGGGCACACACGGCTGGGAAGCTCTGGCAGGTTCTGCTGTGAGGTGGAGCTGCTGAGGGGCTGCAGGGGCTTCAGGGGATCTCACACCCACAGCCACGGGTGGGCCTGGGGGGCTTCTGGGTGTGCTGCTCATGGAGACCTCATGGTGATGGCAGAGACCCTTCTCCCTGAGGGGTTTAATGGCTTTGGTGGTGTCCGGGTGCTTGGGCAGCTGTGAGAAATGTCATTGTCACACAAGCATGGAGGGGTTGGGTTGGGAAGGACCTTAACCCACCCAGTGCCACCCCTGCCAAACCCCAGAATGTTGCCCCTGCTCAGCTGCCTGGGGCAGCAAACTCCTCCAGGAGGGACATTGCCCATGGAGCTGTCCCTGTGCTGGGCCAGCAGAGCAGCCAGGAATGCTGCCAGGATCCTGGGCTGGGCACAGCAAACCCAGGGGAGCTGTTCCATGGGATCACAGGATTCCAGACTGGTTTGGGCTGGGAGGGATCCCAAATCCCACCCAGTGCCACCCCTGCCATGGCAGGGACACCTCCCACTGTCCCCAGTGTCCAGCCTGGCCTTGGGCACTGCCAGGGATGCAGGGGCAGCCCCAGCTGCTCTGGGCTGCTCTCACCCCGCTCTCTCCTCAAACCCTGACCCAGAACACCTGGCCTGGCTCACCTCACTCACTGTCAGATCCCCTGAAATCCCGGATTCTGCCCAATTCAGGCTTTCACATGAGGCACAGCAAGTGAGAGGGGGTGAGCACAGCCCCAGGTGGTGCCAGCCCAGGGAAGGGAAGATTTGGGAAGGGACGGCTTGGGAAGGTTTTGGGAAGGGAAGGTTCGGGAAGGTGAGTTGGGAAGGTGAAGGGATGGGATTGGGAACCGAGCAATGGGGGTCACAGAAGGTGGAAGACAGCCCGAGGTATGGGAAGGGGTAACTTTTGGAAGGCAAGGGAAGGGAAGGATGTTTGGGAAGGAAGGGAAGTTTGGGAGGGAAGGGAGGATTGGAACCCGAGCTCCTGGTGTCACTCAGCCCCGAGTTCTGGGTTCTCTTTCCTTGGGCCACTGGGCCAACCCAGCAGGCAGCGGCAGGAGCGGGCATGCACCGAGCCCATTCCCAGAGCCCCAGTTCCCATTCCCCATTCCACCCCATTCCCATTCCCATTCCCATTCCCATTCCAATCCCCCATTCCCAATTTCCCAATCCCCATTCCCGATCCCATTCGCATTCCCCATTCCCATTCCCCATTCCCATCCGATCCCATCCATTCCCGATCCCATTCCCAGATCCATTCCATTTCATCCCATTCCCTCCCATCCATTCCCATCCCCATTCCCATCCCCATTCCCATTCCCCGTTCCCAGCCCGACTGTGCCGCGGCAGCCGCAGGTGACAACTTTAACGAGAGCGGAGCAGATGAGGAGTTTATGGGCTGTTAATAAACTGTAACCAATCGCTGAATGCCCGCGCGTTGTGTTCAAGCTGTTTGGGGCCACAGGTCCTTGGGAGAGCTTGCACTTGCTCTGCCTTTATCCCGACGTAGCAGGACATGAAAGGCCGAGGCAGACTCTTGATGTTTGTTCCCGTGAATAGACATATGTCCCTCACACTAGCACGGGAATATCTAATTAAGGCACACAATGCTGGCTTATACCCAGGGGCAGTGGCAAACAAGACGCTGTCACACTCTTAAGAACACAAACAAAATGAAAATTGCCTCTTTATACATTATAATGAATATGTTCTCCATGCATTAAAAGTTCATTTACTCCCAGGCACTGCGAGGCCGGCTGGATTTCGGTTAATATCATCTTTTTTTCAGGGGGTTTGGGTAGGATTAGGGACAGGTTTGTTAATGAAGCTGCAGAGGATTTTCCCCCATAGACATGAAAAAGGAACAAAATCCGAATTGTGCGTTTATTGTGTTGTCTCAGGCAAATCCCACTCTTCAGCTCCCACCTCAGGAGCGGCTCCTCCCTTCTGCAGGACACGTCAGCCGGGGATTTGCGGCTCCTTTCTGCCACCTCCCCTCTCCTTCAGCAGCTTCTGGCATTTCTGTGAGCAAAGCCAGAGCCAGAGGCTGCGGGGGCTCTGTCCTGCTCCTGCCCCGGGAATGTCGGTGCCGAGTGCCAGGGTGTGCCCAGGGCTGAGTCCTGACCCGTGCAGCCTCTCCTGGGGCTGATCCTTCCCTTCCCTTCCCTTCCCTTCCCTTCCCTTCCCTTCCCTTCCCTTCCCTTCCCTTCCTTCCTTCCTTCCCTTCCCTTCCCTTCCCTTCCCTTCCCTTCCCTTCCTTCCTTCCCTTCCCTTCCCTTCCCTTCCTTCCTTCCCTTCCCTTCCCTTCCCTTCCCAAACCTTCCCTTCCCTTCCCTTCCCAAACCTTCCCAAACCTTCCCAAACCTTCCCAAACCTTCCCAAACCTTCCCTTCCCTTCCCAAACCTTCCCTTCCCAAACCTTCCCTTCCCAAACCTTCCCAAACCTTCCCTTCCCAAACCTTCCCAAACCTTCCCAAACCTTCCCTTCCCAAACCTTCCCTTCCCTTCCCTTCCCTTCCCTTCCCTTCCCCCCAGAGCTCTGTTCCCACTAAGGCATTTTTTTCTACTTTTCCTGCATTTCTCCAGTTAAATTTCTGTAATTTCAGCTCTCGCACAAGTGCCTGAGCAGAGTCTGCAGCTGGGCAGAGCTGTGGGCCTTGAGGTGGTGCCCAGGGATCTCCCCCATGCCCTGGTGGGAACAAGGAGCCCCTCACAGGATCCTGGGATCCCAGGATATCCCAGGGACCCACTGGGATCTATCCTGCTCCTGCCTGGCTCTCCAGGCCCAGAGCAGCTTCCCATTGATCCTGAGGGGTTCCCAGGGGGTTCCACAGGGCACAGGTGACTCCCTGAGCCACCCTGGGAGCTCCAACAGGGGCTGGGATCAGGGAATGCTGGCACAAAGCTCCTTGAACCATCCTGGGAAGGGAGGAGCAGACAGGGAGGGTCCTGGAAGGGCAAATCCCTTCTGAGAGCTCCTCTGCAGGTGCCTGGCAGAGCCACAAACCCTGCAGGGAAACCTGTCCCCAAAGCAGCTCCCAAGGAAACCTGTCCCCAGAGCAGGTCCCAGGTGTTGGGGAACATGAAACAGGAAAGCCTTATCAATATGATTGTCTGGCAAAAGATTTTGAGAATATGGAAACTATAAGTGAGATTGAAATGAAAGCAAGCTGTGAGATCCCTCAGTTACTGAACAACTGGAAAACAATGGTGTGGCTGCTGAAGGTGATCCCCTTTTGATGGAACAACACCCTCTGCTTGCAGACAGCTCCAAGGGTCAGAGCAGACCCTGCAGCTTGGCAGAAGGGGCCCAAAGAGGAGTTTTTAGGGTTTAAAATGTAACACAGTGTGGTGATGTAGTGATTCTTATAGGCTGTATGGAAATGCTGTAGGATTTGTGTATTGTACTGGATTGCTTAGTGAGAATGAGAATATTCAACACAAAAGTAGATTTATTGTATTGTAACAAGAACTTCACCCTCTTACCCCTTTTACTCCATTACGCTTTTACTCTCTCACCCTCTCATCCTCTCTCCCCCTCTCTTCTCTCTTTACTGCTCTGAGCTGTGGCTGCAGCTCCAGCAGGGCCCTGCACCCAGGCCCTTTGCAATGAACCCCAAATCCCAGCAGGGCCCTGCACCCAGGCCCTTTGCAATGAACCCCAAATCCCAGCAGGGCCCTGCACCCAGGCCCTTTGCAATGAACCCCAAATCCCAGCAGGGCCCTGTGCAATGAACCCCAAATCCCAGCAGGGCCCTGCACCCAGGCCCTCTGCAATGAACCCCAAATCCCAGCAGGGCCCTGCACCCAGGCCCTCTGCAATGAACCCCAAATCCCAGCAGGGCCCTGCACCCAGGCCCTGTGCAATGAACCCCAAATCCCAGCAGGGCCCTGCACCCAGGCCCTTTGCAATGAACCCCAAATCCCAGCAGGGCCCTGCACCCAGGCCCTTTGCAATGAACCCCAAATCCCAGCAGGGCCCTGTGCAATGAACCCCAAATCCCAGCAGGGCCCTGCACCCAGGCCCTGTGCAATGAACCCCAAATCCCAGCAGGGCCCTGCACCCAGGCCCTTTGCAATGAACCCCAAATCCCAGCAGGGCCCTGCACCCAGGCCCTCTGCAATGAACCCCAAATCCCAGCAGGGCCCTCTGCAATGAACCCCAAATCCCAGCAGGGCCCTGCACCCAGGCCCTCAGCAATGAACCCCAGGTTCCTGACCTGGCTGCAGAGATCTCTGTCTCTGTCCATCCCGCCCAACACTCCTACACCAGGAGCATGGGAAGGGGCTGTGGTTCCTCAGCCTCAGCTCTGACACTCAAATAAAATCTGTCACAGACTGGGTTGGGTGGAGGGACCCCAAATCCCACCCAGTGCCACCCCTGCCATGGCAGGGACACCTCCCACTGTGCCAGGTGCTCCTCAGTGTCCAGCCTGGCCTTGGGCACTGCCAGGGATGCAGGGGGAGGAGAGGAGTCCTCTGAGACTGTCCCACATTGTTCTGAGCACAGCTCCTTTCCCCATCCACCTTCCACGTTTTCTGCCCTCTGTGCCTGAAGTTGTGACCGGGAAAAGGATTCTCCCCATCCCTTTTGGGGCTCTGGAATGGGTTTGGGATAGGGATCAGTTCCTGCTGCCCTGGTGTGCTCAGCTCCCAGGGGAAATCCTCCTCTGTCACTGGAGCAGCATGGAATTCACATGGGATTCCTTCTGCTGGGGACAGGAGAGAGGGAAACTTCATGGGCTCTTCAGCACAGCCCCAAACCAGGGCTGAGCACATGGGGGGCTGAATTCCCACCTTCCAGGGGTTTCTCTCTCAAAGATGCCCCATCTCCGCCCTTTGGAAGGAGTTTGGGGTCTCCCTGTCCTTTTGGGACATTGTGAACCTCCTCTCCTCAGGCACAGCACGTCAAACCTTGCTCCATTCCCTCAGGAGCAACAAACAAGATCCCCCCCTCCCAAAACTCTGCTCAGTTTTCACTCAAAAGGATTTTCCTCATGAGAGTGATTAACGCTGTGGCAGCTTTTCAGCGGAAACAAAACCAACAAGATCCACACACAAAAGACCCCCAAAACCCCAAGAAACGTGAGTGTTTTTCTGGTTTTGTTTTTTTCTTCCTTTTCCAAGCAGACAAAGAGGTGTATAAATGTGTCTTATACATATATGTATATGTCTTCCTGCAAATAGCATTTAACACACGCCTGCCGCGTCTGCGGGATGCTGCGGCACTCCCGACGCCGCGATCCATCCGCAGCCCGGTGCTGCTGCCGGCTGACAGTGATTGATTGATTCTCCCCCGAATAGGACCAACACGGGGAATGCATTAGAGGCAAAGCGCGCTCGTGGCTGCCGGGGAGCGGCCCCGGTTCCGATTGTGGCGGCCTTGGCAGCGGGGCCGCGATGATTGATGAGGGCCGAGGAGCCCGATCCCCTCGGCGCTGTCCCCGAGAGTGTGACACGGCTCCCCTGCCAGCGCGGGGACAGGGACGGCCCTCTGGGGGGACAATGCAGCAGGGTGGCCCGTCCCGATAACCCCGGCCGATGCGTGTGGGGAGAGCTGACCTGGCGGTTCAAGGAGAGCGGCCCAAAAGCTGATGGGAAATTGATTCTCAGGAGTTTGTCAAGACATCTCCAACAAGTGAAGATAAATGGCAGAACAAAACTTCTAAAGCCGATCCCAAGAATGGGCCTGAATGGCCAAGGGAAGCGCTCGTTTGCATTTACATCCATCTTTTCTGGGGGAAAAGCCTCCCGAGGATCCCTGCCCTGCCCTGCCTGGGGCTCCCGAGGGAATTGTGATATTCCGTAATCAGGGAAGCATGGAATAGCAATATTCAAGGGCCAGGAGAATCAGGGAATTATGGAATATTAATATCCAAAGGCCAGAGGAATCAGAGAATTATGGAATATCAGTATCAATATTCGAAGGTCAGGAGAGTCAGGGAACTATGGAATATTATTATTCAAAGGCCAGAGGAATCAGAGAATTATGGAATATCAATATCAATACTCAAAGGCCAGGGGAATCAGGGAATTATGGATTCAAAGGCAGGGGAATCAGGGAATTATGGAATATCAATATTCGAAGGCCAGGAGAGTCAGGGAATTATGGAATATTATTATTCAAAGGCCAGGGGAATAATAGAATTATGGAATATCAATATTTGAAAGCCAGGAGAATCAGGGAATGATGGAATATCAATATTCAAGTGCCAGGAGAATCAGGGAACTATGGAATACCAATATCAATATTCAAAGGCCAGGGGAATCAGGGAATTATGGAATATCAATATTGAGGTGCCAGGAGAGAATTATGGAATATCAATATCAATACTAAAAGGCCAGGGGAATCAGGGAATTATGGATTCAAAGGCCAGGGGAATCAGGGAGTTATGGAATATCAATATTCAATGCCGAGGAGAATAGGGAATTATGGAATATCAATATTCAAAGGCCAGGAGAATCAGGGAATTATGGAATATCAACATTCAGAGGCCAGGAGAATCAGGGAACTTTGGAATATCAATATTCAAAGGCCAGGGGAATCAGGGAATTATGGAATATCAATATTCAAGTGCCAGGAGAGAATTATGGAATATCAATATCAATATTCAAAGGCCAGGAGAATCAAGAAATATTATGGAATATTAATATTCAAAGGCCCAGAGAATCAGGGAATTATGGAATAACAATATTCAAGAGCTAAGAGAATCAGGGAATTATGGGATATCAATATCAATATTCAAACACCAGGAGAATCAGGGAATTATGGAATATTAATATCCAAAGCCAGGGGAATCAGGAAATTATGGAATATCAATATTCAAGTGCCAGGAGAGAATCAGGGAATATCAATATTCAAAGGCCAGGGGAATCAGGGAATTATGGAATACCAATATCAATATTCAAGGGCCAGAGGAATTGGGGAATTATGGAATATCAATATTCAAGGGCCAGGAGAATCAGGGAATTATGGAACATCGCAACTCACCAGATTCCAACTGCCAGCCCTGCACAGGACAGTCCCCAGATCCCACCAAGTCTGGAATTTTGGAGAGGTTTTTAAAAAAAGAACATTTTCCTTATGCTGGTTAAAGCCCAGCTGCATTCCTAATTTTCAGAATGAATAAAATATTCCTGGCACCAATTGATGATCCATGTTTGTACTCAATGGATCTCTGGACCAGCATTCACATGCTCACTTTCCTGTCAGGAGACAGCCCTTGAGTGAAGGACCTGCTGGAGTCTCCTGATTCCAACACATTTTCCAGCAGAATGCTTTTCCAGATGAAAGTGCCAAGATATTTTTATTTAATTCTTCTTAATCTTAATCTTTTCCTTATCATAACTTCTGATAATAAATCACTTTGTTTCATGGACACCTCATAAAATTCCATGGAAGATTCTCCTCAGTTCTGAGCATGGAAAAGAATTTGTGTTTTTATTCTGGTGTGGTCTGGGGTATTCTCACTTTGTGTTGCTCTGTAATGTAAACTCCACATCTCTATGACTTTAAAGAGTGGGCAAATTTCCACAGGTGTTTTCCAGAGTATTTGGAAAATACTTGAGAGAGGTTTATGGATGAGTCTGATCCATGTAATGCTGCAGTTCCTTGTTGATCCAGTATTTAAGGCTGGATTCTTCCTAATAATGAACTTTGGGAGTTCTGACACTGACCCGGAGGGACTGGAGCACTTTGTGCCCTTTAAAAGCAGAGATGGGGCTGGCAGAGCCTCGTGGCCCCACTGCCATCACCAGTCACTGCCTCCCCTTAACAATTTTGGGCAGAAATACAAAAATATGAAATGTCTACAGTGGCAAATTCAGTTTGGATGACCTGTGATGCCCAGAGAGGGCCTTACAGAGCCCTGGGATCGCTCCCAGCCTGGCTGTGAGGAGGGAAAGGGCTCTCAGGAGTGAGGTTTGGGAAAACCTTCCTCCCCACCTAAACCTTCCATGGAAACCAGGCTTGCAGGAATGCCTGGAGGGAGCTGGGAGCTCCTGGGGATGGTAGTGCCAGTGGCAGGATGAGCAGCAATGGCCAGGAACTAAAACACAACAATTGCAGCCCAGCCTGAGGCAGAACTTCCTTCCCTGGAGGGGCAGAGCCCTGGAACAGCTGCCCAGGGAGGGGCTGGAGTCTCTGGAGACATCCCAAACCCCCTGGGCACGTTCCTGTGTCCCTGCTGCAGTGACCCTGCCTGGGCAGGGCTGGGCTGGGTGGGCTCAGAGCTCCCTCACCGCCCAAACTTCTGAGATTTCATGGTAGCTCTGGAGAATCCATGCCTCAGCTGCACCTGAGCATTTGGGTGGTGCTGAGTCCCCTGGAGCTCCCTGTCCCACACAGGATGGAAAAGCCACAACCAGGGACAGCCCCACAGCTGCCCTGGCACTGCAGGAGCTGCTGGCGTCCTCTGGGGCTGCTGGCTCCTGTCACAGCTGCGTCCCCTGGGCCATCAGACAGGACACAGGACAGCAGCCCATCCCCTCTGGGACAGCACACAGGACACCAGCCCATCCTCTCTGGAAGGGTAAGAACCAGAGCAGTGGAACAGGAGCCCAGGATTGGCCCTGCCAGGGCTGTGCCATGGGGTCCCAGCAGTGACCCTGGTCCCTGTCCCACCCAGCACCCTGGCCCTGCCCTGGGCACACTGCAGGGATGTCCAGGGGCATTTTGGCCCTGGAATGTCAGCGTGGGGAGGCTCTCAGGAGCTGAGTGGGACCTGTGAGCCTCACCCTGCCAAGGGCTCCTGGACAGAGGTTGGAGCTAAAACAGAGCCTTGTTTTAATGGGAAGGATTGGTTTCAGGAAGGTCTTGAGGGGGCTGTGGGTGCTCATTCTGAACACTCATCCCAGGGAAAGGAGAGGGATCCTACAGCCCTGTGCAGGGGCTCTGGCAGCTCTCATCCCATCCCATCCCATCCCATCCCATCCCATCCCATCCCATCCCATCCCATCCCATCCCATCCCATCCCATCCCATCCCATCCCACTCCATTATCCCATCCCATCCCGTGGAGGTGAGATATGGACAACCTTCCCTTCCTCTTGGGTTTCCTGGATGCCTTTTGGTCTCTGCCTACAATGTGCTATTGAATCATGGAATGGTTTGGGTTGGAGGGACCTCAGAGCCCACCCAGTGCCACCCCTGCCATGGCAGGGACACCTCCCACTGTCCCCAGTGTCCAGCCTGGCCTTGGGCACTGCCAGGGATGCAGGGGCAGCCCCAGCTGCTCTGGGCACCCTGTGCCAGGGAACAATTCCTCATTGCCAATATTGAACCTGAATTTCCCCATCTCTGTTTCCCCCCTTGCTCCCTGTGCTGTCACTGGTGAGCTCTGCCCGCCCCTCTCTCCCTTCTGGGCCTGGGCTCGGTGGGGAACAGAGGAAGAAAAAGGAAAGAGAGAGAAGGGGAAGGCGGGGAAGGAGGGAAAGAGAAGGGGAGAGCAGGGAGGAGGTCGGGGAAAGAGGAAGGAGAGGAGCGAGGGGGTGAGGAGGGAGCGGGGATGTGCGGGCAGGGCCTTCCTGCTCCTGTCGGGACAGGTCGCGATAGACCCGGGAGCGCCTAAAACCCCGGAGGAGGAGGGTGGAGGGAGGGGTCCCTGGGGGTCCCAGCCGGTGCCCAGTGCAGGAGCCCCGCGGAGCAGATGGAGCCCCCCCGCCGTAACCTTACCCGGCTGCGGGGCCTTCCCTGGGCCGGGGGAACATATGGGGAGCTCTGGGGGGGCCGCAGGACGGCCGGGCTCAATCGCAGGGAGCTGTGGTGGGGGGTTCGGGGAGCACAGGCGGTGCCCGGCACGGCTCGGTGCCAGCCCCGGTACCAGCCCCGGTACCAACCCCGGTACCAGCCCCGGTACCAGCCCCGGTACCAGCCCCGGTGCCAGCCCCGGGTGTCCCCCAGTCCCGGGGCAGATGCGCGGCCTCGGCCTGGCGGGCAGGGGGGATTTGGGGCCGGGGCGATGCTGCCCTCGCTTCTTTCGGCCCCCGCAGCACAGCCGTGTCCCCGATGTCTCCGATGTCCCCCGCAGCAGAACCGTGTCCCCAATGTCCCCCCTGCCCGTCGGGGCTCCCCGGGGCCACCTGTTAGCGACAGGGCCAGGCCCCTCCGGGGGCGAAGCGGGCAGGCAGACGAGCAGGATTTACCGGCTTCTGGCCACTGCCGACTTTTGCATCTGTCAGGGTGCTAATTATTGCCTTTAATAGAGACAAAGAACAGCTCCTAATGATGCTCCCTCTAATTCTCACCTGCTCCTGCCCTTCCTCCGCAGCAGCGCTCCCTCGCCGGAGCTCCGCTAATTGGGAAAGCTGCTCTGCTCATCGCGGCCTCCCCGCGGACGGGGGTGCGGGGGTGTCTGGCACCGATACCGGGGCTGCGGGAGCCGAACCCGGGGGGCTGCAGGAGCCAAACCCGGGGGGCTGCGGGAGCCGAACCGGCCCGGGGGGCTCCGTCCCCGACGCCGCTCCCCACCGTGCCCGGGCACCGCTGCCCCTCCCGGCCCCGGCCGGCCCTGGCACAGCTCAGCCTGGCACAAGGCTCCGGTGCCGGGCACCGTCCCCAGGCGCTGGCGGACACCTGCCCGCTCCTTGTCTGGGCTTTCTCCCGCGGCGGGAGAGCAGCAGGGTGGCACCGAGCCCACACCTGGGGCGGCCCCTAAAGCCGGGGGCACCCCCGAACCGGGGAAGGCACCTGGGCCACCAGCGCCGTGTGTGCCCTGGGCTGTGTCTGTGCCAGCGCCGTGCTGGCCAAAGGCTGCGGGAAGGGAAAGGGGAATCTCCGCGGGGCTGGGGCATCGCCATCACCATCACAGTGTTCGGGGTGCGGGACACTCTCTGCAGCCCCCTCCGCTCTCCTGGAGGGGCTGGCAAGGGAGGGAAGGGAGGAAGGAGCGGGCCCAGCCCCGCAGGAACCCCGGGAGCCGCCGCAGCCCGCGGGGAGCCAGCCCGGCCCGGCCGCCCGGGACCGCTCGGTTTGCAGGAAAAACCCAAACCAAACAAGGAATCCCCTGGGTCCGGCCCTGTTCTCATTCCCCGCCGGTGTCTGCGCTCTCCAAACCCCACCCCGAGCAGTCAGAATGGTGAATAATTGTGTATTTCTGCGGGTGCAGCCCGAAATATGGAAATCGATGTGCTGCCGTTTGTGGGGCAGGGACATGGGGACCTCACCGTGGGACCCTCAGCCCGCCCCGAGCCCCCCGAGCTCCTTTTCCCCAGAAACCCCGGAGCCCCCTCCTCGGGGTGTGCGGAATATCTCCTGCCCCAGCACCTGCACCCAGAACTGCCGAAACCTCCCCGGGCCACAGACCCCAGCGGCTTCGGGAGGGGAAAAATGAGGGGTTGTCCCCCAATAATTCCCTTTTGCGTGGATTTTCGTTGGGTGGGTTTTTAGTTGAAGGTCAGACGCGCAGACGCCGTGGCAGGGAGAGAACTCCCCAGCGCCAAGCTGGATGGTTCCTCTCGCCGAATTAATATGTAATTAATATTTCGCTTTTGCCAAGCGCTGCATTCGACAGACGGACATTTTCACGTTACGGACGCGGTACCGCTCGGTTCTTCCTCGCCGAGGTCATTCTAAATGGAATAAAGGAGGAAGGGAAAAAAACCAACAAAAAAAGCCCCAAACCCAACCCTCAAACCGTTTCGATTCGCCAGCGAGGCAAACTGACAAAAAACTTCGCGAAAGTCAAGGATGCGCCTAAAATATTCCCATCCCTTCCCCGTCTGTCTCCGCCTCCTCAGAACAGCGAGGAAGAGGAAAAGGACATTTATTTAAAATGCTTTTCTTTTTATTTTCTTTTTTTTTACATTTTTTATTTTTATTTATTTAAAATTTCAACAGTGGATCACTTTTTTCTTTTTTTTTCTTTTCTTTTCTTTTTTTTTTTTTTGCAACCAAACAAGTAATAAATATTATTTAGCAACTTTTTTTTCTTTTTCTTTTTTGTTTGTTTTTTTGTTTTTTTTTACAAAAATAAACAGATGATAAAATCTCTGCAAGGGGCAGCGATAAGAAAAGTTGTTATTTCAGAAACAAGCCCAAGTTCTCAGTATTGCAACACGGACAGCGTGAAAGTTCCTACACAGAAAGAGCATTAAAGAGTTCAAACTTTGTTAAAGGTGGCAGGAACGTAAAGAAAAACCGAAACAAACGTGTTATACGCTTAAAAGTAACACAACCCACCAAACCCCAAAACCCAAATGAAGGAAATCAAGGCAAACCGACCCCTTTTTCACTCATGAGGCTGACACAGAACAAGTGCACGGACGGGAAGCTCAGGCAGAGCGGACTGGCGTCGTTATCGGTCTATTTACAAACCCCGCACCGGAGGGAGAACCGGCGCCGCCCCGGGGGGAGCGGGGCAGACCCCGCAGTCCCGGAGCCCCCCGGGACGGGCAATCCGGGGGATGCGAGCCGGGGGCGGCTCGGAAGGCTCCGAGTGTAGAAACGGGACCGGGAAGGGGAGGGAAGGAGCGCAGGAACGAATAACCGAGCCAAAGCCCCTCCTCAGTTCTGGTTCCTCCGGTAGCGGCGAGCCCCGGCTCCGCCGCCCTCCCCCGCTCCGGAGTCCGCGGCAGCGTCGGGAAATTGAAATCACGGGAGGTGCGCGAGGTTTACCGTGCCGGGGGGTTCCCCCGCGTTCGGGGAGCTGGGCACGCCCGGGCCGGCTCCGTCCCCGTCCCCTCCCGCCGCCCCTCCGGCGGCCCCGGGAGCGGAGCGGGGCGGCCCCGCTGCCGTCTGTAGGTCCTGGCGGCGCCGGGGCGCGGCGGGAGGGACTCATTTGGTGTCGGTGGCCAGTCTGGGCAGGCTGGCCGTGCCCATGCCGGAGACGTGGTGGTGCGGCGGGGCCGACACCTGGCACATGCTGCAGGGGCACGGCATCCCGCCCCAGTGCTGGAAGCCGCTGCCCAGCGGGGCGGCGGCGGCGGCGGCGGCGGCCGAGGGCGACTTGAGGAGCCCGTGCGGGGGCCGGATGGAGCTGACGGCCGAGAGGCCGGAGCCGGGCAGGGAGGCGCTGGACACGGCGGCGGGGGGCAGGATGGGGTGGTGCACGGGGTGCGAGGCCGGGTGGCCCGGGTGGCCGGGCAGCGGCGCCGAGTGCGCGCCCATGCCGCCGGGGCAGGCGGCGGGGTGGAAGCCGGCGTGGTGGCCGCCGTAGATCTCGCTGACCAGGCGCTTCATCTCCTCCAGGGAGTTGGTGAGCATGAGGATGTAGTTGCGCGCCAGGAGCAGCGTGGCGATCTTGGAGAGCTTGCGCACCGACGGGCCGTGCGCGTAGGGCATCACCTCCCGCAGCCCGTCCATGGCGATGTTCAGGTCGTGCATCCGCTTGCGCTCCCGGCTGTTGATCTTCAGCCGCAGCTGCTGCAGCTCCGGCTCCGTCATCTGCTTCTTGTCCTTCTTGGAGGAGGAGGAGGAGGACGACGAGGAGGACGACGAGGAGGACTTGAAGCCCAGCTTGTCCACCACCACCACCCCCGCAGCGCTCATGGCGCTGCGCAGCTCGGCGCTCAGCTCCGGCGGCGAGTCGCTCTGCGTGGAGCTGGACACGGTGCCGCCCGTGAAGCCCCCGCCGCTGCCTTTATTCCTGGCCGTGAGGAAGAGGTCATCGGGCTCCGGGGAGGACGGGCGGCTGGAAACCAGGCTGGCGTCCGAGTCCATGGCCCGGCGGGCGGGGCGGCGGCGCGCACCGGGCAGCCTGCGGGGAGGGGAGAGAGCCCGAGGGCGGCCCCGCGTCAGCGCTCGCCGGGGCACCGCGCCCGCCCCGTCGGCACAGGAGCCACGGCCCCGGCGGGACCTCGCCTCGCCGGGGGCGGCTCCCGCCCCGTCCCGTCCCGTCCCGTCCCTCCCGTGGCTCCGGGGCTCGGCTCCGCGCGGGGCCGCGGGCGCGGGGGGCACTCACTCGCTCACTCACTCACTCACTCGCTCGCTCACTCCTCACTCACTCACTCCTCACTCACCGTGGCGAGCGGCGCCGGGACGGGCGAGCACCGTGGCAGCAGCAGCGCGCACCTTGCGGCGGAGCCGCGGCCGCTTTATATCCGCGCCGGGGAGGAACGATGTCAGCGGCGGGAGGGCGGGGGGCTGCGCCAATCCGCGGCGGCGGCGGGGGCACGGCTGATGTCACCGGGGCCGCTCGGGCTCCGCGGGGCGGGGGGCGCCGGCCCGAGCGGCGCGGGGAGCCCGGCGGGGGGGGCGCGGCGGGGGGGAGGGACTTTTGTCAAATCCATAATAAAACGCAACAATGACAGCGCCGGGAACAGCTGTTGGGGGGGCGGGACGGGAACGGGAACGGGGACGGAGACCGGGACGGGACCAAGCGGCCCCCGGCACGTCGGTGCTGCCCGGTGCCCGGCCCGTCCGCCGGCACGCAGCGGGCAGCGCTTCCCTGCCCGGTGCCCCCTCCTGCCCCGAGCCGCGGCGTTATTCCCCCGTCAAGCGGTGCAAGGAGAGGCGCAGAAAAGAGCGGTTTCGGCCTCTCCGTTCCCCACGAGCGAATCGCCCCGAGCATCCCACGGCTCCAGCCCCGCAGAGACCCGGAGAGTTCTTGGAGCGGCCGCGTTAAATCTGCCCCAAAAAAGCCTTCGGCGAGAAGGGAGCGGGAGAGGGGAGAGAAAGAAAGAAAGAGTAAAAGACGTTAACAAACGAACAAAAAATGACCTTCCGAAATGCCTCCCTCCTTGCTGCGCCGCTCGCCCGGCTCCGGGAGTCCCCTGGCCCCGGCAGCTCCGCGCAACAGGGTCGGAGCTTCCTCGCACTGGGGTAAATCCCCCGGCCGCCCCCTCCCCGCCGCCCCCCCGGCCCCTTTGCCTTTGTTGTATTATTTTTACACCCGTGTGTTTCCCAGCTGGCCCGGCAAGCCTCAACCATCCGTTAAATATGTATTTAAAACGTTAAGAAGTGAAGCGTGGAAATGTGTTTGCCAACGGTTGCGGGGATGATCCGTAACAGGTCAATTAGGAAAATCTGTCCCCGCGACAGCCGGGCCCGCCGCCCGGCGTGTGTCCGTGTGTCCGTGTGTCCCGCTGCCGCCCACCGGGGGCGCGGGGCGGGCAGGGGGGACCCCCGAGGCTGGGGCTGAGCCCCGGGGGTGCGGAGCGGGACGGGAGCGGAGCTGGGCAAAGTTTGGGTTATTTTGTGGGGAGCGGCAGCCGCAGCCGGGCGCTGCCTTCTCCTGGCGGCTCCGAGAAAACAGGGCAACAGCGAGCACAACGAATTCAGCCCCGGAGCCGCTCCCGGCCCCCGGCAGCGCCCGGCAGGAGGGGGAACGGGCCCCGGGCAGGCCGGGAGGGGCGGCGGGTGTGGGCATCGCCCCCAGGGCAGCGAGGAAAACGCCGCAGCTCTCGCCTGCTGCCCGCCAGGGCTCCACAATTTCCCTTCCTAAGGGCTGGGACCTTTCCTTCTCCTAAGACGAAGCTGTCAAACGCATGGGGGTCCCGGATTCCCGCGGGGTCCGCCAGGCTCAGCCCCGGGAGCGGCGGAGCTCCAGCAGCGGGCCCGGCCCTGCAGCCCCCGCGGCCCGGGCAGGAACAGCCCGGGAGCCCCCGGCGGCTGGAGAGGGGCCCTGGAGCTGAGCTGGGGGGCACCTGCCCGAGGGGGCAGCGGGGAACGGCGGGGAACAGCCCCCGGCCATGGCCCGGACAGCGGGGTGGACAGAGGGCAGGGATGGACAGAGGGCAGGGATGGACAGAGGGCGGGAGTGCCGGGGAGCAGCTGGAGCTCGGGGCCTCGGGCATCACCCTGGCATCACCGTGGCATCACCCCGTCCTGAGGCCGTTCTGGCACTACCCTGGGGGCCCGGGAGGGAGAAATGGGCAGCGGGCTGGCTCCTTTTCCTTACTTTTTCCTTTCCCCTCCCCCTTCGCTTTCCTCTTTTCCTTCCCCTTCCTTTTCTCCTTTTCCTTTCTCTTTTCTCCTTTTCGTTCCCCCCTTTTAACTTTTTCTTTTTCCTTTTCTTCTCTTTTCCGTTTTTTCTCGTTTCTTTTTTTCCCCTTTTTTGTTTTTTGTTTTTTTTTTTTTTTTTTTTCTCTCGTTTCTTTTTATTTTCCTCTCCCCCCTGCAGAGAGGAAACCCCTCTCCAAGCCCTCAGCAGAAATCTCGGGATCTGAGTCCCTGAGGGAGCAATGTCCTTGGTGACCACTGTCTGTCCGTCTGGACACGAGCTCTGTCCCGCCCGCAGCCCGCGGGGCCGGGATTGGGATCGGGATCGGGATCGGGATCGGGATCGGGATCGGGACTGGGATCGGGATCGGGATCGGGACTGGGAGCGGGATCGGGATCGGGATGGGGATCGGGATCGGGATGGGGAGAGGGAGCAGGAGCGGGATGGGGAGCGGGATCGGGATCGGGAGCGGGATCGGGACCGGGATCGGGATCGGGATCGGGAGCGGGATCGGGACCGGGATCGGGACCGGGATCGGGATCAGGACCGGGATCAGGACCGGGACCGGGCCCGCCCAGCGCTGCTCTGCGGTCCTTTCAGGGGGGTGCGAGGGAGAGGGGACGGTCCCTGCCGTGAGGTGACACATGAGATGTCGCACCTCCCCCTCGCGGAGCCGCCGCCGCCCCTCGCTGGCGCATCCCGGGAAGCGGCCCCGAGGGTTCCCAGAGGAGCCCTTCACCCGAACTTGATTTTGACACTAAAATGTGGAGCGGAGCCCATTTGCCGCCCTATGAATATGTATTATTTTTTTTAATAGCGTCTGTAGACAACTAAGGCATGAATGAAGGCAATCAGGGAACATGATGAAGTGATAACTTAATAAAAACCAGACTACTGCTCTCGTGCTGGAAATCGCTTGGAATGTCACGGGGTTATTCCTGCATGGGGATCATTGCCCGTGACCCCCCAGCCCCAGGGATGCCCTCGGCCCCGCTGGAGCTGCCCCGCTCGGGCCGGGAGGAACCCGAGGCACCCGAGGGACCGAGGCCGGGCTGGAAGCGGTTCGGGAAGTCAGACCTCTGGGAGTCAGAGCTGTCTGTGCCCATCTGCGCTCCAGAGGCTCGGGGAGCTCCCAGTTCAGACCGGGATCCTCTGGGGTCACCCCAAACCCCTCCGGAGCGCAGAGCTGCGAGGAGAGGAGCGCAGGAGGGCAGATACCACAGACATCAGGGGGGTGAGGGCACAGTGACGGAGAGAGAAACTCCAGCAGTCAGGTCTGGCCCCTTTTCCTCGTTGTTTCCCTTTTTTCTTTGCATTAATTTCCTTCTGGCTGCGTCTCCATCAGGTACAGATGCATTTTGCAGTTCGGATTTGCAGGTGCAGCCCAGCCCTGGTGCAGCTCCACCTGCCCAATTAACACGTTTGATACCTGCGGGCTCCGGGAAGGAAACTCGCTTTCTCCGAGCGGGGCAGGCGCTGTTCCTCCCTCGGGGCTCTCCCTTTTTCCAGCGCCGCGTTTGTTTGTGTTCACACTCGCTCCGTGCAAGCGCTGCAGACACACGCGCCTTGCCAAAATCGCAGCATGCCTTCCCATTCAGGCAGAGACGGGAAAAGCTTCTCATCTTCACAGGAGTCACCCAGAGGGAAGCCTCAGAAATACCAGAGCTGATGTTTGTGATATCTGCAGGATTGAAAACATGCGGGAAATTGGCCATCTCCTGCTCTCATTCAGCGGGGAAAAAAACCTTTTTCATTTATAAACTTGTGACACTCAAGAGCCCGCTGTCAGCGAGAACACAATAATTAAATTGCTATTTGAAAGGCAGGCCGGATCCCGGGTCTGGTGTCTGTCAGGTTCAGGTCCCTCCCAGGCAGGGCCATCACTGGAACCAGCCTCACACCCCGGGATTGACGGGAATGATTTGGGATGGTTCACCTGCAGAGGAGAAGCTTTGGGCTGAGCTCAGGGCGGCCTTGCAGGGCCTGGAGGAGCCCCAGGAAAGCTGGAGAGAGACAATTGCCAGGGGATGCAGGGACAGCACACAGGGAATGGCTTTAAGCTGAAGGAAGGCAGGGTTAAACGGGATCTTGGCAATGAGGAATTGTTCCCTGGCAGGGTGGGCAGGGCTGGGATGGAATTCCCAGAGCACTGGCAGCCATTCCCTGGGTGCTGTCCCTCCATCCTTGTCCCCAGTCCCTCTGCAGCTCTGCTGGAGCCCCTGCAGGCCCTGCCAGGGGCTCTGAGCTCTCCCTGCAGCTTCTCCTCCCCAGGTGAGCACCCCCAGCTCTCCCAGCCTGGCTGCAGACGGGCTCCAGCTCTTGGGGCATCCACAGCACCCCATGGACCCATTCTGTGCCTTTCTTTCCATGAAATGCAGCATAAGTTTCCAGTTCTCATTTAAGTTTCCTGATCAACGTTTTCAGAACCCTTTGTCACACTTGTGTCACTCTTATACTCCCCTTCTTCCCTTTTAAACTTCCCATGGCTTGAGTTTGGCTGGGAGCTCCTTAAAAATGAGCCAGCCCTGGCAAAGCTTTAGTGCTGAGATAACCCAAATCCGTGGGTGTGTTTTGCTTCCCTGCTATCACTCACTGGAAATCAGTTTTCCCTCAGGTTATCTCTTTGTCCTGTCCCTACCGTCTGCTCATAAGGAAAACACCTCCAAACTCCTGAAGCTACAGGTGAGTGCAGCTGTCTGACCGAGCCCTGGGGGTTTGCTTGTTGTGGGAATGGTCCCTCAGCCAGAGGGGTTGGTGCCCTCAGGGAGGGTTTGATGGGGAGGGAACAGGGGTTGGGCTTGTGTGGAAACACTCCCTGGCCATGGCTTTGCACTGCCAGCCTTGTGGGAGGTCCTTGGGCTGGAGAAGTTGGAATTGAAGAATGTCCTGAGCTGGAGGGACCCCCAGGGACCCCCCAGTGCCAGCCCTGCCCTGCCCAGAGCCCACCAAGCCCAGCCTGGGCATCCCTGGCAGCGCTGGCCAAAGGCTCCTGGAGCTGTGGCAGCCTCGGGGCCGTGCCCATTCCCTGGGCAGCCTGGGCAGTGCCAGCACCCTGTGGGCAAGAACCTTTCCCTGCTGTGCAGCCTGAGCTGGCCTGGCCCGGCCCCAGGCGCTCCCTGGCGCTGTCCCTGTCCCAGAGCAGAGCTCGGAGCTGTCCCTGCGCTGCCCCTCGGGAGGAGCTGCAGCCCCGGGGAGCTCTGAGCTCAGGCTGCTCCAGCCTGGGCTGCCCAGGGCACCTCGGGGCCCTCCTGACCCTGCCCCAGCCCCGTGCCCCTGCTCTGGGCCCTTTCCAGCAGCTTCTGATCTCTCATTGGCACAGCCAGAGCTGGCCCAGCACTGGGGGTGAGGCTGCCCCAGCCCAGAGCAGAGTGGGACAATCCCTCCCACCAGGTTGTCACAGATTTGTTTATGAATATGGTAAAAGCCCTCCCCAGAAGGCTGGAAAGCCAGAGTCTCTATCAGAGGTTTCCCGAGGTTTCTCCTCGGTGTTCTGGCAGTTTTGGGGGGCCGGAGTCGGGGCTGGCAGTGCCAGGGGAGCAGCTGAGGGAGGCCCTGGCAGTGAGCAGGCCCAGCCCTGGCAGTGAGCAGTGAACAAACCCAGCCCTGGCAGTGAACAAACCCAGCCCTGGCAGTGAGCAGGCCCAGCCCTGGCAGTGAGCAGGCCCAGCCCTGGCAGTGAACAAACCCCAGCCCTGGCAGTGAGCAGACCCAGCCCTGGCAGTGAACAAACCCAGCCCTGGCAGTGAGCAGACCCAGCCCTGGCAGTGAGCAGGCCCAGCCCTGGCAGTGAACAGGCCCAGCCCTGGCAGTGAACAAACCCAGCTTTAGCAGTGAACAAACCCAGCCCTGGCAGTGAACAAACCCAGCCCTGGCAGTGAACAAACCCAGCTTTAGCAGTGAACAGACCCAGCCCTGGCAGTGAACAAACCCAGCTTTAGCAGTGAACAAACCCAGCCCTGGCAGTGAACAAACCCAGCCCTGGCAGTGAGCAGTGAACAAACCCAGCCCTGGCAGTGAGCAGGCCCAGCCCTGGCAGTGAGCAGGCCCAGCCCTGGCAGTGAACAAACCCAGCCCTGGCAGTGAACAGACCCAGCCCTGGCAGTGAGCACACCCAGCTTTAGCAGTGAACAAACCCAGCCCTGGCAGTGAACAGACCCAGCCCTGGCAGTGAGCAGTGAACAAACCCAGCCCTGGCAGTGAGCAGGCCCAGCCCTGGCAGTGAACAAACCCAGCCCTGGCAGTGAGCAGGCCCAGCCCTGGCAGTGAACAAACCCAGCCCTGGCAGTGAGCAGACCCAGCCCTGGCAGTGAGCAGGCCCCGGCCCTGGCAGTGAACAGGCCCAGCCCTGGCAGTGAACAAACCCAGCTTTAGCAGTGAACAGACCCAGCCCTGGCAGTGAGCACACCCAGCTTTAGCAGTGAACAAACCCAGCTTTAGCAGTGAACAGACCCAGCCCTGGCAGTGAACAGACCCAGCCCTGGCAGTGAACCATCCCAGCCCCACCAGAGGACAGTCCCCGTCCCCAGCAGTCCCCCCGGCCGCCGTGTCAAAGGTTGCCGCAGTGTCCCCCCCGCCCTCGGGGTGCCTTTGTTCGGCTCGGTGGCCCCAGCAGATGGCCCAAAACCCGCACCCCGGCCGGCAAAGAGGGACCACATGTGACGAACCGTGGATGTCTCATTAGCACACGGGGCGGGGGGGCTGGGGAGGGGAGCAAGGATGAGAAAAAAAAGATAAAAAGAATACACAAAGACATTTACATATTTACATTGTTTCTCCCTCATTTCCAATTCTCCTTTCGCTGGAGTGGCAGTGGGCTCGCTTTTCTCCTTCTGTTTGTGTGTTTACTTGTGCTAAATAGATTATGATAATCAGGCACATAAATGCATGCAACTGTTATTATGGCATTTTAATCACAGAGGTTTTCACTGGAAGCCTTCATTAGAATTCTCATAATCTCACTTGTTAGTGTAACAAACAGTAATAAATGCCAAGGAACTGGGATTAAGTCAGAGACATTCAGACATTAAAGGAGGAATATGGAAATGTTGTCAAATCTCCGCATTATTTATTGAAATGTCACACAAACAGTTCAGGTCTTTCAATATCTCTCTCATTAGAAGGAGAGGCTGCGCGGCCACCTGAAGGCAGCAATTACATTTTTAGGGCGTGCTGCAGCCATATGGCCCTGCTCGACTCTTCCCAACTTTCCCGGGCTGCTTTAAAGCCTGCGGTTCCTCAGCCCCACCCCGGAGCTGAATTTGGGTGAGGGGCAGGCTCAGGGGGGCTGGGTGTGCCAAGGGAAGGTGCCCAGAGCAGCTGGGGCTGCCCCTGCATCCCTGGCAGTGCCCAAGGCCAGGCTGGACACTGGGGACAGTGGGAGGTGTCCCTGCCATGGCAGGGGTGGCACTGGGTGGGATTTGGGGTCCCTCCCACCCAAACCATTCTGGAATACCACTATTCCATGCAGGTGCCATCCGGCTTTCCTGTGCCTCTAGGATGTCTGCAGGGCCATGCCCACTGCACCCCTGGCTGGTCCTGGGGGCTCCTCCAGCCCAGCCAGGGTTGTCCCTGCCCTGGCCAGGATTGTCACCGTCCCTGGCCAGGTTTGTCACCGTCCCTGGCCAGGTTTGTCCCCGCTGCTCCTTCCAGCCCCTGGCAGGGGAGGGGATCCGGCAGCCCCAGGGATCTGCCCCCAGCGCTGCTCCTGTGCATGGGTGTGAGGAGGAGGAGGAGGAAGAGTGGGATGGGGCTTGGGCTTGGCTTTGCCACCGCCTTTTCAGCCGTGACCCCTCGGGGCAGCCCTGGCAGAGCTGCGGGAACGGGGAGTGCTGAGCTGGGCCGGGCTGGGCCGGGCCGGGCTTGTCTGGGCTGAGCTGAGCTCCCGAACCGGACCGGGCTCTCCGGACCGGGCACTGCCGGCAGCGGAGCTCAGCCTCCGGAGCCGCTCTTTGCGGGCGGCTCGGCAAAGCCAGCCCAGCCCGCCCATGAATGTTCGTGAATGCTCGTGAACATTCCCCGAGCCCTCCCCAGCCTCCCGCCCCTCCCCGGGCCCTGGGGAGGGGGCTCGGGGCTGGCCCCCCACGGGAAGCGCTGGGGTTTCCACGGAGGTTTGGGTCCCCCCTCCTTCTCCTTTTTTTATAAGAACCAGGAGGAAAATTGAATATAAATCCCAGCCAGGTTCAGCTGGGCTGTCCCATTTCCCGCGTTTGGCTTGGGGTGGGGTGGCCTCGGGGCCCTCGCAGGTGTGGGACAGAGAACAGGTGAATTTTCCTCTTTTTCTGCCTTCAAACAGGTGAATTTCCCTCTTTTTCTGCCTTCAGCCACGCAGTGAGAGTAAGTTTTGCAGGAAGAGGTAAAACCATCCCATAGCAAATCTTGCTGCCCCAAGGGAGGTTTAATCAAACCTGTCCTGGAAGGGAAGTTTGGTTTCCCTTTCCAGAGAGAAGCCCCGTTTTAGAGGAGGCACCAGATCGTGCTTTATCAAATGAAACCCCACAGCAGCTCCTGTGCAGGCAGGAACTGCCCTTGGTGTGTGTGAGGGAGGCAAATCCACGTGGCACAAGGAAACAGCAACACCAGAGGCGTTCTCCAGGGAGAGGTGCACTGGAAATGCTGCACACAGCAGGATTCCAAAGCTGGATCAAATCCAGAGGATTCCAAACACCAGCAGATTCCCAGCAAGATCCAAATCCAGCAGGATTCTCAAGCTGGATTCAAATCCAGCAGGATCCACACCCAGCAGGATCCAGACCCAGCAGGATTCTCAGGCTGGATCCACACCCAGAAGAATCCAAACCCAGAACCCAGCAGGATTCCCAGGTTGGATTACCAGGCCCAGCAGGATCCACACCCAGCAGGATTCCCAGATGGATTCAGACCCAGCAGGATTCCCAGATGGATCACACCCAGCAGTCCAGGATCCACACCCAGCAGGCAGACAAGGACTGACTCACATCCCAAGTTTGCATCCCTGGGATCTGCAGCTCCATCCTCTCTGCCTCCCTCCCCAAATGTTGGGATTGATGCTCCCTCGGGCCTCTCTGGCACCGCTTCACCCCTCTCATCCCCCTGCATCTGAGGGCTGATATTCCTGCAGCCCCAGGAGTTTTTTAGGATTTTTCCAGGCTGTCCCTCTCTCCCCTTGCCCTGCCAAGGATCTGTTTGTGCCACCAGCCTCTGGCTGTGTGCCCCAGCTCTGTTTCAGGGGGGATCCGTGCTGGAATGTCCCCAATTCCCACCTGTAGGAATTTGCCTCTTGTTGATGGACAGACAAAACTCTCCTTTGCCCTTTTAAAAAGGAAATAAACCCACAAGTTCCTCTCTTTGATTAAATAAAAAAGGCATCTCACAGGACTTGAGGGACTTCACCTCAAAGTTAAGGATGGGTAATTTCACAGGAGGCAAAAAGTCCCACCTGGGCAATTTACTAGAAAAAGAACAAATAAACAATGGCTTTTGTGAGGTGTTTTACCAAAAGCAAAAAAAGCTCTTGCACCTAAATAATTTTTTTCTCTATAAAAAGTTTGTTATTTTGTCTGTTATTAAACCTTTTGTTTCCAACACTGCAACAAAAGCCATCCTGCTGATTTTATGACTCCAAAAGTAGCTGAGCTATCTTAGGTGTGAAATAGACCTCCAAGAGCTTATCAGGCCTGGCTCAAAAAGGCTCCTGTTTCTCCCACTGAATTCCCAGAGGATCCTCCCGAGCTGAGGAGCTCCAGAGGGATTTTCCTCTCTTGGCAGGGGTTTATGTGCCTGCTGTGAGGAAAAACCAGGGGGAGATTCCTCCCTTTTGGTGAGGCTGTGGCAGAGTTTGATCTTTCAGGACAGGCTGCATTATTACTCTGGGTTCCCTGTGCTGTTTCCCCTGTGAGGATTGGCTGGAGCTGCTCTCCTGCCCGAGCATCCCTGACCCCTCCCCAGTGTGCCTGCGCTTCCAGGCACATCTGGAACAGCTGGAAGGCAATG
This sequence comes from Zonotrichia leucophrys gambelii, assembly GCF_028769735.1. NCBI lineage: Eukaryota > Metazoa > Chordata > Aves > Passeriformes > Passerellidae > Zonotrichia > Zonotrichia leucophrys. Next base: position 1,583,635 of record NC_088169.1, read on the forward strand.
GAAATGCCGGGAATAGCAAGGCTGCTTTTAAATCCCGCAGGGAGCCTCCTCCTGGCCCTGGCTGTGAGCGAGCTCCTGAGGCTGCCCCTGAGCTGAGCGACCTCCAAAACCACCTCAGAGGGGCTGCAGGGCTCCTTGCCTCTCGGGGGTCTCTGCTGCTCACAGTGGAAAGTTGGAAAGTCTTTTTTCTTAGCTCCGTGCTCGAAGAAGGAGTCAGAGCTCTTCATTTCTCATTCTCAAGGTTGTTGATTGTTCCTTATCTATAAACTTCTTTCTCCTGTGCAGCTGAGGTTCACTCAGCAAGACAGCCCGAGGCACTCTGCCTGCCCCCAGGGCAGTGTTGTCTTTTTACACTAAAAATTATACTAAAAACTACTTGTCCAGTATTTACAATTCCTTCCCAATACTTATCACCTGTGTTAGACAGTGAGCTTCTACTCTAAACCAATCTAAAACTGCCACCATCACAGCAGAAGATGGAGGCCAAGAAGAAGAAGGAGAAAGGCTGGACATGCTCAGATCCCTCCATCTTGCCCCTTGAACCCCTTTCTAAAAACTCCAAAATATATTTTTCACCCTGTGATAAATTCACTATCATTCTACTTAAACTGTTGTGGCTTGTAATTCTTCATCTAAGGTTGGTAACTTGCTCCATGGGTCACAATCAAACCCACAGGGGCATCTTGGGCTCTGTGCCAGGGTCTCTGAGCCCCCTGGCAGGGTCTGGGCTGCTCAGGACAGACAGAGGGATGTCCTGGGTTCTGACACTTCCAGAACCTCAGCACGGCCAAGCTCTGCCCTTTGTGGCCACCTCAGTGTCGGGAGCCCGGCCTGGAGCTGGGGATGGAGCAGGGAAACCAGGAGGGCTTGGGAGGAGCCACAGGAGAGGCTCAGGCTGAGGGACTGAGAGGGGGAATTTGGGGAGGAATCAGAATCGTCAGAGAATCCCAGCCTGGTTTGGGCTGGAGAGAGAAAAACAAGCAGGGTGGGACTGCCTGGGCTGAAGCTGGGATGGGACAATGAACTGCAAGGTGCAAATGGAGCAGAACTGATCCCAGGGACAGAGCCCATGCCCGGCCGTGCATTTTGGGGCCGTTTTGGTTCATCTTGGGTGCAGCCCTGGCTGGGCTCTGGTGCTGCCCAAGGTGCATCCATGGAGGAGATGCTGTGAATGAATCCCTGCTTTATTCTGGAGCTCTGCCCAATCTCTGCTCCGGCTCAGCCTTCCCAAGCCCGGTTTTTCTGTAATTCTGGATTCCTGCAGCCCGGGGCTGGCTCCGCTGTTCTCCCTGCTGGAGAGCTCTCGCCTTTCCCTTTTTCCCTGCCTCTCCCTCTCTGTTCCCGGTTTTCTTGGCCTTCCTGGGTGGTGCTGAAGTTGTGATGTCTTGAATACCAATAGTGAAGCTGAACATATGTGAACCTTTCCTAATCCTGCTAATCTTCCTTCAAAAACCTTTCTGAAAGTGGAGGCAACATCCAGATTTAAAAAAGAAGGGAAAAAAAAAGGGGAAAAAAAAGAAAAAGAAGAAAAAAAAAGCTCCTGAGCATTTTAATGACAAATAATCTTTGTACAGGGGGAGGGGGGCTCTGCCTCAGCTGGAGATGGAGCTTATGAACTACAGCAGGTAGAAATAACTGCTGTATTACCTCATGTAATCTCCGCTATTCAGGGTCAGATTAGGCCTGAATGCGAGCCCAAGGAGACTTCTCTTGTCAAGCGGGGACTTTGTCCCCAGCACGGCTATTAGGCGCTAATTAGTTGTGACACAGAATTACCCGCAGCACAATGGCCACCGCAGCCTTACAAGTCCTTTGAAAGGGCTCGGAGGAGCTCAACGGATGCTACTTTAATTTTCGGGTTCTGCTCGGAGGTGGGGATGGTTCCTTGCGCGGCTCCCTCCCGACCCAAGGGCGCTGGGACCTGCGGGGTTCGGTTCGGTTCGGTTCGGTTCGGCCGCTCCGGGCCGGGCACCGGGGCAGGAGGGAGGAGGTGGCAGCTCCTCCTTGGGTCCCATTGACACCTGAGTCCAGGGCACCTGTGACCGTGTTTGGGGGAAGAGACAAGGATCTGATTCCGTGTTTCAGAAGGCTTGATATATTATTTTATCATATATATTATATTATATTATATTATATTATATTATATTATATTATATTATATTATATTATATTATATTATATTATATTATATTATATTATATTATATTATATTATATTATATTATTATATGTATCTATCTGAAAGAATAGAAGAAAGGATTTCAAACTATCTCAAAGAATAGAAGAAAGCTAGACTTCTGATGAAATCCTAAGAATAGAAAAAGAAGGAATGAATAACAAAGGCTTGTGTCTTGGACAGAGTCCGAGCCAGCTGGGCTGTGATTGGCCATTAATTAGAAACAACCACATGAGACCAATCACAGATGCACCTGTTGCATTCCACAGCAGCAGATAATCATTGTTTACATTTTGTTCCTGAGGTCTCTCAGCTTCTCAGGAGAAAAAATGCTAAGGAAAGGATTTTCCATAAAAGATGTTTATGACAGGGACCCGATGGGATTGGTCACTGCCGAACCGGGACCAGCTGGGGATGCCCTGTGAGGCTGACCCAGAGCAGAGGCTGGACAGAGCTCCAGAATAAAGCAGGGATTTATTCACAGCATCTCCTCCATGGATGCAGCTTGGGCAGCACCAGAGCCCAGCCAGGGCTGCACCCAAGATGAACCAAAATGGCCCCAAAATGCACGGCCGGGCACGGGCTCTGTCCCTGGGATCAGTTCTGCTCCATTTGCACCTTGCAGTTCATTGTCCCATTCCAGCTTCAGCCCAGGCAGTCCCACCCTGCTTGTTTTTCTGTGACCAACGGGCCATGGCCAGCCCCGCCAGGCACCCACAGGCTGAACCCAGGGAAATCCCATTCCCCCCTTGATGAGGTCTCTGGTGTCCAGATGACCCCGAGGTGTTGCAAAGTCTCTTTTACCCAGCCCCGAGACCGAAGAAGTTAGGATTCCTTGGCTCTGGTCCTCAAGGTTGTTTATTTTCTGTTATCTATCACATTCTTTCTCTGACCTGTGAGATCTGTCCAGCAGGTCAGTTTGTGGCACCCTGACCACCCTTGGGGTGGTGTTGGCTTTTTATACTAAAATCTACATGTACTGTATTTACAATAACTTTCCAACACCTATCACCTATGTTAGACAGTCTGTCTCTACTCTAAACCAATCCAAAAGTGCCACCATCACAGCAGGAAATGGAGGGCAAGAAGAAGGAGAAGAAAGACAGGATATGCCCAGATTTGTCCATCTTGCCTCCTGAACCCCCATTCTAAATCCCCAAAATTCTACTTTTTCACCCAGTGATAAATTCACTGTCATTCTACTCGAACTCTTGTGGCCTGTAACTCCTCACACAAGGTTGGGAATTGTTTCCATGGGCTAAAATCAAAGGCACAGGTGTTTGTGACTCCATGCCAGGGTCTCTGAGCCCCCTGGCAGGGTCTGGAGCCATCCAGGGCAAAGGAATTTCTTGGGTTCTGACACCACTTCCCCAGTCCCACCCCACAGGCTGAGCCCCCGGGGAAATCTCCTTCCCACCTCACCAGTCCCAGCACAGCTGCTTCCCCCATATGGGGACAGCCCTGAGCAAGGGGGAAACCCATCCCATCCCATCCCATCCCATCCCATCCCATCCCATCCCATCCCATCCCATCCCATCCCATCCCATTATCCCATCTCATCCCTTATGCCCTTCACCGAACTCAGCTCTACCCACTCCATCCCGGGTCCCTCTCCAGTTCAGGAAACTGTACCCATCCATCGCTTCCCAGTTTCGCTCCCAGTGCCTGGGGGTCTGGGTGCCTGTGGCAGTGAACGGAGCTGGAAGAGGCTGCGGACATCCTGGCGTGCTGTGGGGGCTGCAATCCCTCAAGGCAGGAGGGCTGTGACACCCTGAGGGGCTGCCAGTGGCTGCAGAATCCCTGAGGGGCTGGGAAGGAGGGCTGGAGAACCCAGGAGCTGGAAGGGGCTGCAGAATCCCTGGGGGAGCTGGAAGGGGCTGCAGAATCCCTGAGGGAGCTGGAAGGGGCTGCAGAATCCCTGAGGAGCTGGAAGGGGCTGCAGAATCCCTGAGGAGCTGGAAGGGGCTGGGGCTGGAGCAAAGGAGGCTCAGGGGCCCTCGTGGCTCTGCACAAGGCCCTGCCAGGAGGGCACAGCCGGGGGGGTCGGGCTCTGCTGCCAGGGAACAGGGACAGGCTGGACATTGGCAATGAGGAATTGTTCCCTGGCAGGGTGGGCAGGTCCTGGATCCCTGGCAGTCCCAAGACCAGACTGGATTTTGGATTTTGGAGCACCTGGGTCTGTGGAAGCTGCTCCTGCCATGGAATGAGCTCTGGGGTCCCTCCCAGCCCAGCCCATTCTGGGGTTCTGGGGTTCCATCCCTCACTTTTGTGCTGATCCCCCCAAAAGACAAGGACCTGAACCCTGCCAGGGCTCACACAGGGGCTCTGCTCTCCAAGATGACGAAATATTTTCCTTTTTCCATTAGGAATTATTTTCCATTCGAGTCCAGCACGGGTCCCTGTGCCTGCCCCTAATCTCCTGACTGCAGTGGGACCCAGCACCCCCAGCTCCTCTCCTCTGGCTCCTGCCCCTCTCCCCTGGTTCCTGCCCCTCTCCCTTGGTTCCTGCCCCTCTCCACCCTGGGATTGCTCCCACAGGGCCCTCGGAGCTCTTTGCAGCAGGGAGACAAATTGGACCAGGCAGGGAAATGCAAACCAAAATTCCAGCGTTTATTACCCTTCCCTTGCTGCAGAGCACCTCCTTCCCAAAAATATTCCTGTGGGTTTCAAAGGGAAATGAAACCTCTTGAAAGGGAGAGGAACAAACCCAGCAATCTGCCTGGGCACTCAGCGCTGTAATTTGTTAATTTTTCCCCAGTAAATGAGTTAAAGTCAGCACCTTTGATGTAAGCATGTGGTAATGGGAGATTATTATTTTTCCTTAGGTACCATTTTCACAAAATAGCTGAACCTCAGTTTTAATGAGGAGTAGAGCTTTAATGTTTCTGTAGAGAGACAAAATGTGTTTTAAATATTTTGCGTTTTATTTATTTTTATTTTATTTTATTTTTACTTTATTTTTATTTTAATTATTTTATTTTATTTTATTTTATTTTATTTTATTTTATTTTATTTTATTTTATTTTATTTTATATATAAAAAGTTATAATCCGTGTTCCCCTTTTCTAGCAGTTGGAAAGCCTTAGAATCAAACACCAATCATTTCTCAGGAGTTGGGGATCCTAATTCCTGTACTTTGTCACCCTTGGGGAAGAGCTGTGTCACCTCCAGAGACTGCAGAGTAAACCCTGTGAGATTTCCTCGTGCCTTACACCGAGGTGCTGTGTCCTGACTGTCAGCACACACTCACAAGTTTTTCAGTAGTTAGCAGTAAGTATTCTTTAATATTTTTTATTATAGTACTCTTTATTTTATAGTGTAGTATTCTTTATTTTACTATAGTATTTTTAAAATTCTTTATAGTATAAATACAATATAGTATAATGTAATAGAATATAGATTTAATAAAGCAAGTGTTCAACATTCTGAAGCCTTAGAATCAAACACCAATCACTTCCCAGGAGTTGGGGGTCCTAATTTCTGTACTTTGTCACCCTTGGGGAAGGGCTGTGTCACCTCCAGAGACTGCAGAGTAAACCCTGTGAGATTTCCTCGTGCCTTACACCGAGGTGCAGCTCAGCTCTCCTGGGCTGTGGGGGCTGAAAACCCCTCGGGCCATGGGGGCTGTGGGGTTTCATCACTAAAATTCACCATGGGCAGGGGCTGGAGGGCCCCCCCAGCTCCCAGCCCCTCTTGGGGGGCACGAACGTGGGCTTGGAGCTCGAGTGTCCCCTGTCCTTGTCCTCTGTCCTTGTCCCCAGCCCCTCTCGGGTGCCTGGGGCAGGCTCAGCCCCCATCAGCAGGTGCTAAACACATCACGGGTGCAGCCAGAATTGGTGGATCCACCCTCAAAGGTTCGGCTGATTTATTTTTGCTATAAAGCCATTTCTTCGGAGCGATCCGAAATTGATTTCAGGCTCGTTCCTGCTTGTCCCCATTTGGTTGTAATTTGGGATGTCAAGGAAATGGTGCTGAAAGCAGAGGATGGGCGGCTCTGAAAAGGGATTATCTGTCCCATCTGGGCAGAAGATGCTGCAGGGGGGAGGAGGGAGAGGAGAAATTTGGGCTGGATGTGCTTGCACATGTGCAGGGACAGGCAGGAGTGGCTTCCAAGGAAAAGGGAAATAAAAGAGAATTCTGAGTTCCCCAAAACCATCCCGTGAGTCAGGAGCATCCCTGGGCAGGGAGGGGAAAGCAGGCAGGACCTGCTGGGCTCTGCTTTAGAATCCAACAAGGCCTTTTCTGAGGACCCAAAGGGAAAAAACAGAAAATAAAGAGGGAAAACAAAGGACAAGGAAGAGGGAAAATAAAGTGGGAAACAGGAAAAGACTTGGTGAATTTTAGTGTTCGCTGGAATGGGCAGTTGCAGGTTTCTCTTATTTTTCCTTCTTTCTTTCTTGGTTTCTGTGCCAATGGTAGAAAAATTTCTTGGTAGGAAATTTTTTCAGGAGTGAATATGGATCAAATTTCTCTCTCCTCACAGAAGTCATTGTAGAATCTCTCCCACACAGAGTGACAGACACTTCAGCCTGGCCCGTGTCCCCGTGTGCATTTTGGACACTCTGTGCAGCTGGGGCAGCTTTGTCACCCGGGTTTGTCACACCTGGGAGCTGCCCTGTCCTCTGCAGTGCCTCCTAAAATGGGGCATTTATTGCAAGCTGGGCACTAGGAGAGAATAATTCAAGGAAATGATAATATTTGCTTTCAAGGAAATGGTAATATTTGTTACAGCAGCTTGAGGAGCCCGCTGGGAGGCTCAGGTGGGGCTCACCTGGTGTGGTGTGGTGTGAGGGTCCCCAGGATGGGGTGAGAGATGAGAATTGGCTCCAAGACCTCAGAAGGCTGATAAAATAAAATAAAATAAAATAAAATAAAATAAAATATAATATAATATAATATAATATAATATAATATAATATAATACTATATTACACTATATTATACTATACTATAATACACTACAACACATTATATTATAGTAAACCCCTTCCCCTCTGAATTATTATAATTTTGCTCTTGGTTTACTGTTATCTTGGTTTGAATGCCAGGTGTCTGTAAGGAAGGCAGAAGCCTCCCCTGAAATGGAAAATGTAAACCCCCTCCCTCTGAATTATTATAATTTTGAAATCAAGGGGGTCTCAGGCAAAGATATGGGAATAGGAATAACAGTTCTTTATAATGATATAAAATGAAATAGAATAGAATAGAATAGAATAGAATAGAATAGAATAGAATAGAATAGAATAGAATAGAATGAAATAAAATAAAATAAAATAAAATAAAATAAAATAAAATATAAAATAAAATAAAAAAAAAATAAAATAAAATAAAATAAAAAATAAAATAAAATAAAATAAAATAAAATAAAATAAAATAAAATAAAATAAAATAAAATAAAAATGCAGTAACACAAAGCATCACTGCCAGAGTGAGACCATGCCCTGTCCCCTGTGTGTCAGGGGGTGTCCCAGCCCCATCCATGGGGGCTCAGCCCTCCTGCAGTGCCAGCTGTGGCTCTGCTGCAGCAGGGATCCTGCACAAGGCGGGAGTTTTCCTCTGCAGCTCCAGGGCTGTTGGTCCCTTGAGCCCAAACCCTCGTGGGAGCATCGCTGGCATTGCCAGCACCAATTCCTCTGCCTTCCCTTTCCCACCTTGCCAGCCCCGCAGGGAAAAGCTGGACAGGTTTTCCAGAAAAATCTGTTCCTTGGAATCCCCAGCAGTGGTGGCTCTTCCCTGGGGAACCTCAGCTCCATTCCCACCTCAGGGAGGAAATTCAGCTCCATTCCCACCTCTGGGAGGAAATTCAGATCCATTCCCACCTCAAGGAGGAAATTCAGCTCCATTCCCACTTTAGGGTGGAAATTCAGCTCAATTCTTGCTTCAGGGAGGAAATTCAGCTCTGTTCCCATTTCAGGGAGGAAATTCAGCTCCATTCCCACCTCAAGAAGGAAATTCAGCTCCATTCCACTTCAAGGAGGAAATTCAGCTCCATTCCCACTTCAAGGGGGAAATTCAGCTGCATTACCCTTTCAGAGAGGAAATTCAGCTCCATTCCCACTTTAGGGTGGAAATTCAGCTCAATTCCTGCTTCAAGGAGGAAATTCAGCTCCATTCCCACCTCAGGGAGGAACCTCAGCTCCTTTCCCACTTTAGAGAGGAAATTCAGCTCTGTTCCCATTTCAGGGAGGAAATTCAGCTCCATTCCCACCTCAAGAAGGAAATTCAGCTCCATTCCACTTCAGGGAGGAAATTCAGCTCCATTCCCACCTCAGGGAGGAAATCTGGGACCCTCTGGGCTTGTGTTTATTCCCGAGAAGGAGCTCAAACCCTCAGGCACCAGTTTGGCAGGGAGTTCATGCCAAAGGAGGATTTTCAAGGCTGCAGAGCCAGAGGAGAGATGGTCTTCCCAAAAAAGTTCCTCTGGCTTGGGTGACCCAAGGAAAGACCAAGCAAAACCTCCCAGAAGTTTTGTTAAAGGGTTGGAGCCTGTGAAAGTAAATGGGAAATAAAGAGAAAGTAAATGGACAGTAGATCTGAGCAATAATGGAAAATAAAGGGGTTGGCTGCTGGGAGGAGTTGTCTCTGTCTTGGCCTTGTATTTATCTTGGGAATATTGGAAATATTGTGTACATTGGGAATATTGTGTGTATTGGGAATGCTGTGTACATTGGGAACACTGTGTATATTGGGAATATTGTGTATATTGGGAATGTTGTGTATACTGGGAATGTTGTGTATATTGGGAATATTGGGAATGTTGTGTATATCGGAAATATTGGGAATATTGTGCATATTTGGATTATTCTGTACATTGGAAATACTGTGTGTATTGGGAATATTGTGTAATTGGAAATATTGTGTATATTTGGAATATTGAGTATATTGGGAATACTGTGTATATTGGGAATATTGTGTACATTGGGAATACTATGTATATTGGCAATACTGTGTATCCTGGGAATGTTGTGTATATTGGGAATATTGTGTGTATTGGGAATACTGTGTATATTGGCAATGTTGTGTATATTGAGAATACTATGTATATTGGGAATATTTTGTATATTGGGAATGTTGTGTACATTTGGAATATTGGGCATTCACCAAGAGGGATTTGTACCAAGGATGCTCAGCTTTAAATCTGGGTACAAAGAGAATTTTTGTGCATTTGTTTGTTTGTTTTGGGTTTTGGGAGGGTTTTTTTGGCTGGTTGGTTTTGGAGTTTTTTGTGGGTTTTTTGTTTTGTTTTTCTTTTTTTTTATTTTGGTTTGGGGGTTTTTTTTGGTCCTTGAAAAATGAAAGAGTCCTGGTTGTGTCTTGTCAGGAAATAACTCACCTTTTTACCAATCCCTGCATAGCAAAACACAAAGTTTTTTTATAAAGCCACTTCTGGAAGTTTTTAGTATTTAATACACCACGGAGTTGTTTTTTGCTGTTGTGTCAGCCCGTTAATGCTTCTGGCTGGGCTCTCGTGCCAGTGCACAAAATTTACAACTGGCCCAGCTTTTTTAAGGAAAGGAAATTGTATTTTGGGTTTGGGGGGCTTTTTTGTGGGTTTTTTGTTTTTTGGGTTTTTTGCAAGTGATGATAGGGCTGGACAAAAAAGTGATGCTGAATTTCCGCCCCAAATTCTGCCCCTGGAGCCTGACCGTGCCTCTCCCAACGGGAGGAAAGCCTCCTTAATTTATTGGAGGGGTGCTCTTTGAGCTGGTGTTTTAGTGGGAATTTACAATGCGCCATGCCCTCGTATTCACCTTTCCCTCTCCTCAAGTAGGTGCACACAATGGGATTGTCTCGGCCGCAGAGGAAGGGATGCTTTTCCCCAGCAAGCGCCATTAATTGGGAAGCAGCAGACAACTGACAGGAGAGCGCGGGGTGTGATTATCAGCGCCGGGTGAGAGCCATTAACAAATGGAGAGTGTCATCTTCAGAGCACAAATATTTTCCCTGCCCATAATACCCTCTCGAGGGGACCTGAAGTGGGGCCGCATTGTCCGCCTGCTCCCAAGCCCACCGCCCATCTTTTTCCTTTTTTTTTCTTTTTTTTTTCTTTTTTTTTCTTTTTTTTTGCCACTGCCGGGTTTGGGAGCCGGAGCTGCCGGAGCTGCCGGCACTCGCGGGCCATTGTGAATCTGCCGTCGGACAAAGCATTCCCGGCCCTTCCTCCGGCCCCGGAGCCGCACGGACACCCCAAAACTGGGGATAAAACCCCCAGGGGGACATCCCCCAGAAGCGCTCTGAAATTTGGGGATAAAATCCCAGGGGATGAAATCCCGGGTATCCCCCAGAAACGCTCTGAAAGGTGGGGGGTGAAATCCCGGGGGATAAAATCCCAGGCATCCCCCAGAAACACTCTGAAAGCTGGGGAATAAAATTCCAACCATCTCCCAGAAGTGCTCTGAAAGGTGGGGAATAAAATCCAGGGTATCCCTCAGATGCACACTGAAATCCCGGGAGATGAAATCCCGGGCATCCCCCAGAAGTGCTCTGAAAACCAGGGGGTGAAATCCCGGGGAATAAAACCCTAGGGGAAGAAATTCCAGGGGATAAAATCCCGGGGGATGAAATCCCGGGCATCCCCCAGAAGTGCTTTGGAAACCGGGGATAAAACCCAGGGTATCCCCCAGAAGCACTCTGAAATGCGGAGATAAAACCCCTGGCATCCTCCAGAAGGGCTTTGGAAGCCAGAGGATGAAATCCAGGGGAATGAAACCCCTGGGGATGAAACCACGGGCATCCCCCAGAAGCACTCTGAAATCTCGGGGATGAAATCCTGGGGTTAAAGCCCCAAGCATCCCCCAGAAGGGCTTTGGAAACCAGAGGATGGAATCCCCGGGGTATAAAGCCCCGGGCATCCCCCAGAAACGCTCTGAAATCCCGGGGGATGAAATCTCGAGGGATAAAATCCCGGGTACAAACCCCCGGGCATCCCCATCGGCCGCCGAGGATTTTTGGGTACAAACCCCCGGGCATCCCCATCGGCAGCTGAGGATTTTTGGGTACAAACCCTCGGGCATCCCCATCGGCCGCTGAGGATTTTTGGGTACAAACCCTCGGGCATCCCCATCGGCAGCTGAGGATTTTTGGGTACAAACCCTCGGGCATCCCCATCAGCAACTGAGGATTTTTGGGTACAAACCCTCGGGCATCCCCATCGGCCGCCGAGGATTTTTGGGTACAAACCCTCGGGTATCCCCATCAGCAACTGAGGATTTTTGGGTACAAACCCCCGGGCATCCCCATCGGCCCTCAGGATTCTCGGGTACAAACCCCGGGCATACCCATCGGCCGCTGAGGATTTTTGGGTACAAACCCTCGGCATCCCCAGCAGCGCTCTGAATCCGGTACAAACCCCGGGCAGCCCATCGGCCGCTGAGGATTTTTGGGTACAAACCCTCGGGTATCCCCGTTTCCCCGAGGATTTTCCCTCCGCGCCGCCCGCCCGGGGCCGCATCCCCTCGGTGCCGCAGCGCCGCTCTTTGCGGCCGGCCCGGCGGAACAGAGGATGGGTTTGTCGGCCTGAATCGCGGCGATTGTTCCACATCATCGGCCCATTGAGGCTCTCCCCTCCCCTGTTGTAAAACAGCGGCCCCGGCCCGGCGAACAGTGCGGGCTTTGTGCGGCCGCACGATACCACCCAGATTTTACCTCGGCCCTCGCCGATCCCGGGTTTTGTTCCCCCTCAAAAGAAAGCATTTGCTCGGGGGAGGGGAGGGGGTGTTCCTATTGCTTCCACTAACACGGAGGTTAAAGGAAAGATTGATGGGAGAAAGTTCACCTAGAAAACCAGGATAAATTTCTGGCTGGCCAAGGCCAGTTGTTTCATTGTGCGAGGGCCATGTTTTTTGTTAATTATCTCTCACTCTCGCCTTTTATCCAGGAAACTGGCAGCAAAGCGCGGAGAAAGGAACAGGATATAGAGGTCAGCGGGTCCCGTTTGGCCACCTAGGTATTCCATTGGGGATGGGGAGGGGAATGAGGAGCCGGGACGGGGGGAAGTGGGGACCAGCCAGCAATAACCGGGGGTAGCCCCGGGATTCACAGCCCAGAGTCCCACTGCTGTCTGCCAGCTAAAAAGGAGAGAGAAAAAAAAAAAAGAAACAAAACGGGGGGAAAAAAAAGGAGGAAAATAGGAAAAAAATAAAAAGCAACACTGGAAAGGGACTTTTTCTTTCTTTCTTTCTTCTTAAAGGGAGGAAAGTTGCTTCAAACAAGCCCATGTTGTCAAGGAAATAAACCTTAGTGAGGGGAGGCATTAAACACACAGCTGCTGGACTTGGCCGGCCCGAGCCACTGGTGGCAGTGACAATGATTCTTGGTGGCAGCAAACCAGATCGAAACATAAATAGGGCTGCATGAAAGGAGAGGAAATGGAACAAAACAGTTCCTCGGGTACCACTGGCAGAGGAATAACATCAATTTCGATTAAAAAAGCAAAAGAATTCTCCTGTTTCCACACATTAGTAAAGGCATGCAAATTCATAACTGGCCAACAATGTACCTTTGAGATGCAGCTGCGCCCCACAAACGGGGCCTTTCTCCCCGCAGAGAAGCGGGGCTGTCTTGGGCAGAAAGAAAACAGCCATTGAAAGGAGCCACCAGGGTCCCCGGCAGCGGGAGGGGAGCGGGCAGAGGTGGGGGAACGTGTTGGCTTCGGCAGATGCAGGAGAGACGGGGCTGCCACGGAACAGAGCCCGCAGACCTGCGGGTGCCCAACGGCGGCAGTGCCCGGGCAGGGCGGCTTTGGGCAGGCAGGGACAGACAGGGCACTGCCAGGGCACGGCCAGGGCACAGCCGGGGCACAGCCAGGCTGGGAATGGCCAAAAGCACAACCAGGGCACAGCCAGGGCACGGCCCAGGCTGGGAATGGCCAAAAGCACGGCCAGGGCACGGCCAGGGCACAGCCAGGGCACGGCCAGGCTGGGAATGGCCAAAAGCACGGCCAGGGCACAGCCAGGGCACAGCCAGGGCACAGCCAGGGCACAGCCAGGGCACAGCCAGGCTGGGAATGGCCAAAAGCACAACCAGGGCACGGCCAGGGCACGGCCAGGGCACAGCCAGGCTGGGAATGGCCAAAAGCACGACCAGGGCACGGCCGGGGCACAGTCAGGGCACAGCCAGGGCACAACCAGGGCACAGCCAGGCTGGGAATGGCCAAAAGCACAACCAGGGCACGGCCAGGGCACGGCCAGGGCACAGCCAGGGCACAAGGAAAGGGACACAGTCAGGGCACAGGCCAGGGCACCAGCCACAGCTGGGAATGGCCAAAAGCACAACCAGGGCACGGCCAGGGCACGGCCAGGGCACAGCCAGGGCACAGTCAGGGCACAGCACAGGCAGAGCCAGGGAATGGCCAGGGAATGGTCAGGAGCACAGCCAGGGATTGCCATGCCCAGGGACACAGTTGGTGATTGTCCTGCCCGTGGGCACAGCCAGGGCACAGCACAGGCAGGGGGACAGCACAACCAGGGCACAGCCAGGGATTGCCATGCCCAGGGGCACAGGGCAGCTCAGGGCAGGGCACACAGAGCCCCGGGTGCTGTCCCAGCCTCTCCAGGAGGGAGGGCTGCTCCTCTCTGCGGTGTTTCTGATAAAAACGAGAGCAGGCTCCCGGTGCTAAAGTGATTTCAGTGTTTATTACAATAAAAGAAAGGCCCAAAGTGGAGGGCCCGGGCCGAGAGGAGCGTTCCCTCAGGGATGTGCAAGGCCTGTAGTGGTGTCCCAGGTGGAGCAGCATGGATTCCCTGGGTCAGATCCCCCATTTTATCCTGTTTTTTGTCCCTCTGGATTGGTTTCTGTTTGGATCCTTCATTTGGATGAAGGTTTTAGGCCTTGGTTGGCCATTACAGCTCTGTCCAGGCTGGCTGTGGTGCACTTTACTGAGGTGTGTGATGGTACACTGGGTACCAGATTTCTTATATCTGCCCTTTTAACCCCTTGTACAATACAATAAGCAAACTAACAGTACATACTTAGCCATCTATCAACTATTTTACAGCAGTTTCTAACCTTTTTTACCATTTCAGGGGGCTGGGATGTGTCCAAGCCATCCTTCCCTGCTGGGGACACCTCATGGAGCCACCGTGTCCCACCTGCAGTGACACCACCCCTGATTTATTGGAGAGATGAACTGCTCTGAGCCCATTTGTCTGGGATGGAATGGCAGAAATGGACCTGGCTTCCCTGGAATTCCTCATTCCGGGTGCAATGGGGCTCCTGACAGAGCCGTCAGCCAAATTCCCTAAGGGCAGCACCAGGCCCTGGTTCTCCAAAGCAGCCCTGGAGCAGCAGCAGGGAGCTCAGCCCAGGGAGCTGAGCCACATGAAAACGGGCTTGGGGCTCCTTCTCAGTGAGTGGGAATCACTCCTTTAACTCCTTCTCCTGTTTTACAGCTTTGGGAGCCCATTCCCACAGCTGGAATTCCATCCTGTGTCAGCCCAGAGAACACAGGGAATATCTGAGATTTTGTGCTCTCCCCTGCAGCCCCTTTGGGTTCTGGGTTAAACCCGGACTCAGTGAGGGGAAGGCGCAGGGTTTGGCTCATTGTCTGGAAATCAGGTTTTCTCCTGGAGCTGCCAGCCCATCCCCAGGAACGCTCCCTCTCGGGTTTATCTTCTTCATTCGATAGAAATCATTTGTGAGGGGACAAGGCCACTGTCAGGGAACAGAGTGGCATTGACACCCCCAAACAATGCGGCAGTTATTGCCCAACCATAAAATCAATGGCTGGCTGTTGGTGAGTCACTGCTTTTAAGCCCCTAAACCGATTGAGAGCCCTTGCCTTGTCCCCCTGCCCACCACGGTGACAGTTGTGTCCCCGCCTGGGCCCGTGAGCGCTGGCAGCATCTGACAGCTCTCCGTTAATTGGCACTTTGTTGTCCTTGCACGGGCTGCGGGGGACTGTGGCAGCATTGTCAGGGCAGATGGGGCAGAGCCGTGCCCGCGGGCACAGCCACGGGCACAGCTGAGCCCTGCCCTGGCACTGCCCGGCCACCAGCGCTGGCACATGGCTGGCACGGGCTCTGCAGGGGCAGTGCCAGGGGTGCCAACCCCTCCTCCATGAGCTGCTCCTGAGAGGGGCAGTGCCAGGGATGCCAACCCGTCCTCCAGCTGCTCTGAAGGTGAAGAAAAAATGGAAGTTTATTTTCTGACTCTTAACATTTATAGATTTCTAAAAGTGACAGTGGATTGGAAGGTGACAGCGCCACTTCTTCAATGACACTGGACAAACCAGCAGTCCATCAAATTTCTCCTCCTCCGCAAAAGGATGCAAACAATAAGTTATTTACATAAAGTGTGTGAGAAAGTTCGTTACAAGAATGTCAACGCCAGAAGGCTTGGAAAAGCTTAAAAAATCAGGGAGACACCACAGTATTGCTGTGACCCCACACTGGGGGATGCCCTGGGGGTCTGCAGGGGTTGCTGGCCCTGCTGTGTCACCCAGGGCAGGTGTTCCCCACCTCTGCCTGTGCCCACAGGTGCAGGGGGACAGCAGGGGACAGGAGGGGACAGCAGGGACAGAGGCGATGCCCACCGGAGATGCAGGAGCTGCCCCTGGGTGTGCTGGTGCTCACAGGGGTCCCAGGATGAGGGAAGAGATGAGGATCTGACTCCATGTTTCAGAAGGCTGATTTATTATTTTATGATATATATTACATTAAAACTATACTAAAAGAATAGAAGGAAAGGTTTCATCAGAAGCTAAGAATAGAATAGGAAAGAATGATAACAAAGGTTTGTGTCTTGGACAGAGTCCGAGCCAGCTGACTGTGATTGGCCATTAATTAGAAACAACCACATGAGACCAATCCCAGATGCAGCTGTTGCATTCCACAGCAGCAGACAATCATTGTTTACGTTTTGTTCCTGAGACCTCTCAGCTTCTCAGGAGGAAAAATCCCAAGGAAAGGATTTTCCATAAAAGATGTGTGTGCCAGCCCCGTGGGACAGGTCCTGGCCAGGGGACACAGCAGGGCTGTGACAGCCCCGGGCACAGCAGCGAGTGTCCCCAGCTGGGCCGGGTGCCTGCGGGCAGGAGCAGCCTCGGGACACGCCCTGGGAATGGGAATTCCTAAAGGTTTCTCACCACAAGCAAGGTGCAGCTTTTGGCTCCTCCTGGCAGGGACCCTCTGGCTTTGTCCGGATGGATGTTTGTCCTTGTCCTCCAGACAAACCACAGGAATTCCCTCTGCACCTCCTCCTCAGATCCCTCTGCTTTAGCCCAGGCTGCTCTCTGCTCATCCTTGGTCCACGAGGGCTTCCCTTCCCTTCCCTTCCCTTCCCTTCCCTTCCCTTCCCTTCCCTTCCCTTCCCTTCCCTTCCCTTCCCTTCCCTTCCCTTCCCTTCCCTTCCCTTCCCAAACCTTCCCTTCCCAAACCTTCCCCCTGCATTTCTCTCTTTTTTAATGTTTTCTTTCTTTCTCACTTTCTTTTTCCTGCCTGTCTTTCCTTCTCTCCTTCCTTCCCTCCCCCTTTCTTTCATTCTTTCCTTCTCCGTCTTCTTTTTTGAGTCTTTATTGTTCCTTCCTTCCTTCCTTCCTTCCTTCCTTCCTTCCTTCCTTCCTTCCTTCCTTCCTTCCTTCCTTCCTTCCTTCCTTCCTTCTTCCTTCTTCCTTCCTTCCTTCCTTCCTTCCTTCCTTCCTTCCTTCCTTCTTCCTTCCTTCCGCCACTTCCTTCCGCCACTTCCTTCCGCCACTCTTCCGCCACTTCCTTCCGCCACTTCCTTCCTTCCTTCCTTCCTTCGCCACTTCCTTCCGCCACTTCCTTCCTTCCGCCACTTCCTTCCGCCACTTCCTTCCGCCACTTCTTCTTCCGCCACTTCCTTCTCTTCCTTCCTTCCTTCCTTCCTTCCTTCCTTCCTTCCTTCCTTCCTTCCTTCCTTCCGCACTTCCGCCACTTCGCCACTTCCGCACTTCCGCCACTTCCGCCACTTCCTTCCGCCACTTCCTTCCGCCACTTCCTTCCGCCACTTCCTTCCTTCCTTCCTTCCTTCCTTCCTTCTTCCTCCTTCCTTCCTTCCTTCTTCCTTCCTCCTTCTTCCTCCTTCCTTCCTTCCTTCTTCCTTCTTCTTCCGCCACTTCCTTCCGCACTTCCTTCCGCCACTTCCTTCCGCCACTTCCTTCCGCCACTTCCTTCCTTCCTTCCTTCCTTCCTTCCTTCCTTCCTTCCTTCCTTCCTTCCTTCCTTCCTTCCTTCCTTCCTTCCTTCCTTCCTTCCTTCCTTCCTTCCGCCACTTCCTTCCTTCCGCCACTTCCTTCCGCCATCCTTCCTTCCGCCACTTCCTTCCTCCGCCACTTCCTTCCGCCACTTTCCTTCCTCCGCCACTTCCTTCGCCATCTTCGCCACTTCCTTCCTTCTTCGCCACTTCCTTCCGCCACTTCCTTCCGCACTTCTTCTTCGCCACTTCCTTCCTTCCTTCCTCCTTCCTTCCTTCTTCCTTCCTCCTTCCTTCCTTCCTTCCTTCTCCTTCCTCCTTCCTTCCTTCCTTCCGCCACTTCCGCACTTCGCCACTTCCTTCCTTCCGCCACTTCCTTCCCACTTCCTTCCGCCACTTCCTTCCGCCACTTCCGCCACTTCCTTCCTTCCGCCACTTCCTTCCCTTTTTCCCCATCTTTGTCCCTATCTCTGTCAAACCCACCCAGAGCCTGTAAGCAGTTTGGATTTCCCTTTATTTATTCCATGCCAGCCCGGACCCTTTTCCTGGGGGTTTTCCATGGGGTTTGGGACCCGCGGGTTCCTCTCTGCTGCTGGCACTGGGGAAATCCGAGCCCAAAGATCCCAACCCGAATACCGTGAATTTCCTCCTTTCGGTGATGTTTTCTCCCCACCGAGCACTTTTAGAGCCCTGGGCAGAATTTGGAGCCCAGCGCTGCGCGGATGCTCCAGCAGAGCTCCCTGGGGAAGGCAGTGGGATTTATTCCCTTATTCTCGCAGCAGATCCCGTGTTTGTGCCTGCCTGTTTGAGGTGCCGGAGTGCCTCAGCGCAGCCCCGAGGTCCGGCAGGAGGAGATTTGCAGCAGACAGCGCCGAGCTGGGGTTAAACCCGGCCTTTTGTGCACCAAAACCAGCGCTGAATAAAAACAAGTGCAGCTGGAAATCTCTCCGCGAGTGATTCAGACAGGGAACAGCCCGACACCCATCGGGGAGAGAAAAATCATCTTCCTCGAGAATAGGGAGATACTGAGACGTCTTAAAGTATATTAGAGCAGCTTAGAGCTCTCGATGTGGGGGAGAAACCCCGGATATTATCCCCGGTGCTAAGGAGATTATCAATGGATTTCACTCCCCAATCCTTTTTACAACCCCCATCTCATTAGAATAAGTAATAAAGATGACATCACAGAGAGGTCTAATTGATCAAAAAGAGCTCCCTTTAACTGTGTCCAGATTCACTCCTGCCATTCAATGCCATTTTTTTTTTCCTCCCCGCAGAAACTCAGCCCTGCCTTTGATGGAACAGTTGAAAAGTTTTAGTATCAAATCAAACTCGCGTCGTTATTATGCAAAGCTTCCCCCGGTACTCCGCTTTGGTAAATGACCTCTATTAGCATGCAGATTGACTGGGGATTACCAGAAGGTTTCCCAAAATAATCATCAGAAAATGTCTTTCTAAGGGCTGCGTTCCCCCTGCCTCGCCCCTTCTGCCGGCCCGGCTGGGCTCGGCCGGCCCCGGCTGTCCCCAGATGGTCGCGGGGCTCTTGTTGTCCCCAGCCCGGCTCTGAATGGGCCCGGGGATCCCAGCGGGAGCAGCGGGGACAGCGGGTTTGTGCTGGGCAGCAGGAATTCTGCCCCAGATACCCCCACAGCCGGGATGTGACCGGGAGGAGATGGGGACGAGAGGGGACAGGGCAGAGCTGGGGGTGTTTCCTCCACATCCCGATGGAACCGCTCATTTCTGCTGGAGAGGCCCCTGGTGAGGCTGGGGGAGCTGGGAAGGGGCTGCAGAATCCCTGAGGAGCTGGAAGGGGCTGCAGAATCCCTGAGGAGCTGGGAAGGGGCTGCAGAATCCCTGAGGGAGCTGGAAGGGGCTGCAGAATCCCTGAGTGGAAGCTGGAAAAGGTGGAGCTGCAGAATCCCTGAGGGGCTGGATAGTGGGGCTCTGGCAGAAATCCCTGAGGGAGCGCTGGAAGGGGCTGGGGCTGGAGCAAAGGAGGCTCAGGGGCCCTCGTGGCTCTGCACAAGGCCCTGCCAGGAGGGCACAGCCGGGGGGGTCGGGCTCTGCTCGCAGGGAGCAGGGACAGGAGCAGAGGGAGCGGCCTCAGGCTGGGCCAGGGCAGGCTCAGCTGGGACAGCAGCAGCAATTTGCCCATGGAAAGGGAGCTCAGGCCTTGGCAGGGGCTGCCCAGGGAGCTTTGCAGTGCCCATCCCTGCAGGTGTGCCCTGGAGGTGGCACTGAGTGCTCTGGGCTGGGCACAAGGTGGGCACAGCTGGCACTGCATGGGCTGGCAGGGCTGTGCCAGCCCCAGGGATTTGGGGGTTCTCTGGAATTCCACCACTTTCACTCCAGTGTCCTCCAGAGTGACTTCAGCTGACAAGCATCACCATGGGGGTCCAGTCAGGACTTCCCACAGCCCCATACACAAAAAATCTCCAAATCCTTGGGCATTCCTTGAACAGGCACCTCCAGGCATTCCTTGAACAGTTCCAGGTGATTTCCCCACCTGCCTGAGGAGGCTGCAGGAGGCAGAGGGACTGGGCTGGTACAGACACGGTTTGGTGATCACAGGCAAGAATTAACTGATAATTAACGCCATTAAAAGGTGACCAGCTGTGGGCACTGATGCAGAAAGTGTCAACACCGGCCCAGGGAAATCCTTGCCCTGTTTGGAGTGACCTGCAGGGCCCCAGAGCTGCCAATCCCTAAAGCTGGCAGCTCAGCCTGTGCTGCTGCTCCTGCTGCTGTCACAGCCCTGCTCTCCAGAGCTGTCCCCACGGGCATCACCCTGCAGCTCCCCAGGCCCTGCCTGGTGCCAGGGCTGCCCTGGGGCTCTGGGAGGATCAAATCCCAGCAATGCCAACAGCAGAGGGGCCAATTACCCACTGAGTGCATCTGGAAGTGCCCCTGATTCCCTCTTTTCCCTGTGGTGGTGGTGCCTTGGGAAGGCTGAGCCAGGACAGAGGCTGGGCAGAGCCAGCTGACTGTGATTGGCCATTAATTAGAAACAACCACATGAGACCAATCCCAGATGCACCTGTTGCATCCCACAGCAACAGATAACCATTGTTTATATTTTGATCCTGAGGCCTCGCAGCTTCTCAGGAGAAAAAATCCTAAGGAAAGGGTTTTCCATAAAAGATGTTTATCACAGGGACCCAATGGGATTGGTCACTGTCAAGCCAGGACCAGTTGGGGATGCCCTGTGAGGCTGAGCCAGGGCAGAGATTGGGCAGAGCTCCAGAATAAAGCAGGGATTTATACACAGCATCTCCTCCATGGATGCACCTTGGGCAGCACCAGAGCCCGGCCAGGGCTGCACCCAAGATGAACCAAAATGGCCCCAAAATGCACGGCCGGGCACGGGCTCTGTCCCTGGGATCAGTTCTGCTCCATTTGCACCTTGCAGTTCATTGTCCCATCCCAGCTTAGCCCAGGCAGTCCCACCCTGCTTGTTTTTCTCTCTCCAGCCCACGGGGTTTGTGCTCCTGGGCTGAGATTTGGCTCATTTGTCCTTGGTGCCCAGCTGGAGCAGGAATTGTTTTGTCTCCCTGCTCTGTGCACAGAGCTCACCATCCCTGCATGTGAACCCAGACCCACACACTAAATCTGAAAAATGCAAAAGCCAAACCTGAGGCATCATTTCCCCGTGGCACAGCTGTGATGTTGTGCCTCAGGATCAGTATTTAAGCTCCCTGCATCTGGGGGTTCCTCTTTCATTCTGCTTTCCCCCCATTTTCTCCCCCAGAGGAGGCAGCAGGAGCCCAGCCCAGCATTCACCATGGATCAGGGAATGTGCTCTGCTGGAAGGACCCCATGGATCATCCAGCCCAACCCAGCCCTGCACAGACACCCTAAAAAATTCCAACATTTTTCCATTATCTGAAACCCAAGGGCTCACCCAGCTCCTGCAATCAGCTGAGGAACAAACAAATTGGAAAAATTTGATGAACTTCAGAGCTTTTATACCTGAAACTCTGAGTCTTGGACCTTCTGACAGAACAAAATCCTTTCAGTTGCCAGAAGCTACCTTTGGTTTATTGTGGAACAGATGTTTATGTAATTATTGGAATTCTCTAATAATTCTATATACTTTTTCCCCTGTAAAGAATTTTAAACATGACTGGTTTTCTGAATTTGGGCATTTGGTCTTCCTGCTACCTTGGTGTCCCCCTTGTTTCTTCTCTCAATCTTGATTTTGGATCCCTTTCCCCAGTGGGCCTAGACCCAACCTGGTGCATTTACAGTAAATCATTAAAACAAACCAAATTGCCAAGCTCAAAATCTCCACAGCAGAGGAATTTCTTCTGGAAAGGGGGAAGGTGCCAGTACTGAATTCCTGGGGCTTTTTGGGTTTGTTGGGGGATTTTTGTCACTTTGATCATCAAGTATTTATTGATTTGATTGTTTTAATAAGTATTTAATGTTGATTTATTAAATTATTTATGAAATTGTTTTAATAAGTATTTAATGTTGATTTATTAAGTTTTTAAAATGTTGATTTATTAAAATATTCATCATTTAATAAATAATAATTATTTATTAAATGATTCATAATTAAATATTCATAATTTAATTATTTTAATATTAAAAATTATTATTTCTATTATTTTAGTAATTTAAAAATAATTTATTTTAATTATATTAAACTGTTTTAATTTTAATTATCCCAATTATTTAAAATTAATTTATTAAAATATTTTAATTATTTTATTAAAGTATTTTAGTATTTTAGAATATGATTGTATCCTATGTGTGTGCATTAACAGGATTATTTCCAGGATCTGGGATTCTTGGTGGATAAACTGGGCCAGCAGAGTGTCCTGGGTTGGCCAGGAGAGCCCCTGGATCCAGGGGAGCTTTGGGGAGGGCATTCCCAGCAGGTCAGGGAGGGGATCCTGCTCCTCTGCTGAGCTCCAGGGAGGCTCATCTGGAGTGTCCTGTTCAGTTCTGGGCTCCACAGCTCAAGGAGGACCAGGAGCTACTGGAGAGGGTCCAGGGAAGGGCACAGAGATGGTTTGGGGTCTGGAGCATCTCTGGTGAGGAGAGGCTGTGGGAGCTGAGCCTGGTCAGTCTGGAGAGGGGAAGGGTGAGAGGGGATCCATCCATCCACCCAAATACCCCATCCATCCCATCCATCCACCCAAATACCCCATCCATCCACCCAAATACCCCATCCATCCATCCATCCATCCATCCATCCATCCATCATCCATCCATCATCCCATCCATCCATCCATCCATCCCCATCCATCCATCCATCCATCATCCACCCAAATACCCCATCCATCCATCATCCACCCAAATACCCCATCCATCCCCCAATACCCCATCCATCCACTCAATACCCCATCCATCCATCCATCCATCCATCCATCCATCCATCCATCCATCCATCCATCCAAATACCCCATCCATCCACCCAAATACCCCATCCATCCATCCATCATCCATCCATCCATCCATCCATCCATCCATCCATCCATCCATCCATCCACTCAAATACCCCATCCATCCATCCATCCATCCATCCATCCATCCATCCATCCATCCATCCATCCATCCATCCATCCATCCATCCACAGGGGTGTCAGGATGGTGCCAGACTCTGCTCAGTGGTGCCAGTGGCAGGATGAGCAGCAATGGCCAGGGACTAAAACACAACAATTCCAGCCCAGCCTGAGGCAGAACTTCCTTCCCTGGAGGGGCAGAGCCCTGGAACAGCTGCCCAGGGAGGGGCTGGAGTCTCTGGAGACATCCCAAACCCCCTGGGCACGTTCCTGTGTCCCTGCTGCAGTGACCCTGCCTGGGCAGGGGCTCGGTGACACCCAGAGCTCGCTTCCCTCACCCTGTGCTGACTGAGGGATCCTTTCCATCTCTCCAGGATGAACCCCGGGATCATTCCCAAGGCAGGGCTGGCTGCTGCCCCCCAGCCCGGGCAGGCAGCACGATCTGTTCCCGGCGGGCCGTTAATGGCCCATCCCGCAGGCAGGGACCGAGTTTGCGATGGAAAGAGCCCGTATTGTTTGCTTAACAGTCAAGTGACAAATTATTTAATTAGCACATATGCCATTTGTCTCCACAGCTGTGTTCATCGTTCTAATTGCAAAGCAGCCCTAATTTATTGCGCCTATATTGCTCCCTAATACTAACACGGTAATTATATGCTTCCATTAGCCCACTACATCCTATGGAAGCAGGAAAAAAAACCGGGAAAAAGAAGATTAATTCCTCCACACGATGTGTTCCTCCTCTGGCAAAGGTATGGATGGCTCTCCGGGAAGGGAAGCTCAGGCAGCAGCTGGAAAAGCGACACCTTCCCCGGGGTTTTCCTCCCAGCCACTTTCTTTATAAACTTTGTATTGCCGGGATTTGTTCGTTTGGGCTTTGTTTTGGGAAGCGTTTCCTCGGGCGCACAACCCTGCTTTGAGATCTCCACCTGCTGGAGAAATCCCTGCACGCAGGAAGGAGCTCCGGGAAAACCCCGGCTCCTCTGCGGCCAGACCCGCTTCTCCTCCTCCTCTTCCTCTTCCTCTTCCTCTTCCTCCTCCTCCTCCTCCTCGGCAGAGCTGCTCCGGCCGGGCAAGAAGCGGTGTTTCCCACCTGTCCCACCCTTCCCATTTGTCCCACCTGTCCCACATTTCCCACCCATTCCACCTGTCCCACCTGTCCCATTGTCCCACCTGTCCCACGGTCCCACCCATCCCACTTTTCCCACCTGTCCCACCCATTCCACCTGTCCCATTGTCCCACCTGTCCCACTCATCCCACTTTTCCCACCTGTCCCACCTTTCCCACCCATCCCTCCTGTCCCACCCGCAGCTCTTCCCCTTCCCAGGTGTGTCCCTGGCACTTTGGGACTCTCTGCTCCGGGCAGGAGAGCTCCAAGCCCTCCTCGGGTCACTCTGAAGAAGAACAGAACACCTGCTGACGTTCCTGCTCTGGCAGCTCCTTGGCAACCATCGCAATTTTCTTGCTCTGATGAACCCTGGGTAGTGAGGGGGATTGGAGCTGGATGAGAATAAAGTCCCTTCCAGCCCAAATCATTCTGGAGTTCTGGAATTTTGGGGTTATGAGGTTCTGGGGTTTTGGAGTTCTATGGTTCTGGAATTCTGGGATTCTGAGATTCTGGGGCTTTGGGGTTCTGGAATTCTAGGATTCTGGGGTTTTGGGGTTCCGGGGTTCCGGGATTCTGGGGTTTTGGGGTCCTGTAATTCTGGGATTCTGTAATTCTGGAATTCTGGGATTCTGAGGTTCTCAAACGATGCCGTTTCTAACAGCAGGGAAAGCTGGGAGCCAGCAC
This sequence comes from Zonotrichia leucophrys gambelii, assembly GCF_028769735.1. NCBI lineage: Eukaryota > Metazoa > Chordata > Aves > Passeriformes > Passerellidae > Zonotrichia > Zonotrichia leucophrys. The sequence goes on from NC_088169.1 coordinate 1,608,263, forward strand.
CCCTGTCCAAACCCCCTCACACGGGTTTGTCCTTCCCCTGAGGGGTGGCCTGAGGCTGCAGGGATGGGAATGCCACTGTCCCAAAGCACAGCAGGAGCTGAGCCCGGGGGATGCTGCCCCGGGGATGCTGCCCAGGGCTGGCTCTCCCTGAGCCCCCAGCCAGGGCAGGAAGGCCGGGCCCGGGGCTGCCGTCAGCTCAGAAGGGGGATCAGATCAGATCAGATCACTCCGGACCCCAGCCCAGCCCAACAGCTGCTGCAGCCTCTGCTGCTTAGGCTGAGCCTTTGAGGGCGTCCCCTAAGCCCGTCTGAAGTTGAGAGGGTTTAAGCAGATGCCCCTCTCTCCTTGAGGCCGGGTTTAAGCCCCTTGAAGGGCTGCGGAGCTGCTGGGAGCAGGGGCAGCTGCAGAATCCTTTCCTTTCCCTTTTCCCCCTTTCCCCTTTTTTTCCCCTTTTTTCCCCTTACAGACAGTCCGGAGGAAGAGAAGGGAAAGGAAAGGGGAAAGTGGAAAGGGGAAAAGGGGAAAGGAAAGAGGAGGAAGGAGGGGGGAAGAAGGGGAAAGGGAAAGAAAGGAAAGGAAGAGGAAAGGGGAAAGAGAGGAAAGGAAAGGAAAGGAAAGGAAAGGAAAGGAAAGGAAAGGAAAGGAAAGGAAAGGAAAGGAAAGGAAAGGAAAGGAAAGGAAAGGAAAGGAAAGGAAAGGAAAGGAAAGGAAAGGAAAGGAAAGGAAAGGAAAGGAAAGGGGAAAGAGCAAAAACGGGAAAGGGGGAAAAGGAGAAAGTGGAAAAGGGGAAAGGAAAGGGGGAATGGGGGAAGAAAAGGGGAAAGGAAACAGGGAAAGGGAGAAAGGAAAGGGGGAAAGGAAGGAGGAAAGGGTGAGACAGGAAAAAGGGGAAAGGGGGAAAGGAGAAAGAGGGAGAGAAAAGGGGAATGGGGAAAAAGGGAAATGAAAGGGGAAAGGGGGGAAGAAAAGGGGAGAGGGGGAAAGGGCAGCGCTCTCAGGTGGCTGCTCCAGCCCTGCCTCCCGCCAGACGCCAGATCCAAGCCGGCAAATGCAGCTCCATTCTTTTTCCCCCCTTTTTCTCCCTTCAATGCGGGCTACAAGGCTACTGCCAAAAACATATCCAGCACAATCAAACATCAGATGGTGACTCCTTTCCCACAGCTTGTGTGAGTGAAAACAGTGAAATTATACCCATGTTTTAGCGGCGAATCCCCTGGTGTTCGAGCGAGGCAAGCCCAGCACAGGGCTCTTGTTCTCCTGCTTTTTGTTCCTGGACTTGCACTGTTTTTAGCACTGGACACCATTCAGCCCCCATTCAGCATTGTATGTCACTTCACATATGGTTCATCCGCTCCAAATGTGTGCATGTACCCAGAAAATGCAGCTTTTCATTATGTATTCTCTATGTAACAGAAAAGATTAAGATGTAAGCCCGGTGAATGCAGCAGGAATTAGTTGGACAGATGAATAAGGGAAAAATGAATCTGGAATGACGGCGGATTTAGTCTAATGATGGTGGGAGGGCGGTAAGAACTTGGTGGTAGGTTTCAGCCCTTTTAATCCCAGCCTGTGTGTGTATTTTGGCAGGAGAAATGTTTCTTCAGAACTGCATCCAGAGGGATACAGTAAAAACACTTTTAACCCGATCCACATGAAAGGCATCAAAATTGTCAGGCAGCACAGCGCCCGCGCCGCCCCAAACTCCGCTCAAATCTGGGGCAAAACCCCGCAGAATTCGGACAATAAACATAAAAACCCCCCACCTCCCTGAAAGCCTGCAATATCAGCCCTGAATTTATGCATTTCATTCACTTATTCCTCCTCTCGAGATACGATTTCCATGAATATCCGCTAATGAGGAAGCCTTTGATGCGACTCGGAGAGGGGATTTCAGTTTTAAAAGGAGAATAAAGGGACTGAAGTTTCCTCTCTCCCTCTGCCCACGAACGCTCCCCTCAAACGTGCCCGACGGTGAGTTAAAGATACTTTTAAAATTCAGGCGTTTGTGACACTTCAGGCTGGAAGTGTCAAGGCGCGGATAAATAGAAAAGCGGCTCATTTGCTAGCGGCCGTTTCCAGTGCTTGACAGAAAACAAGGAGGGAGAGAAACGCCGGCCCTCAATGGGAGCATTTGGAGTTAAGCTCACTTCCTACAACACTTCGCACAGGGAGAAAGAGAGATTTTTTTCCTTTTTTTTCTTTTTTCTTTTTTTTTTTTTTTGGGGATTGAAAATGAGCATTTGCATGACAATGGAGATATTTCAAAAGTATAAACACAAAGGGCTGCAGCTTCAGAGGCTGCCGGGTCAGCTGCGCTCCGCTCCCGGGTGTGCGGAGCATCCTCCGCGCCGGGAAGGGACAGCGGGGTCGGGCGGGAGCGGAGCCGGGAATTGCCGGGGCTCAGCGGGGCTGAGGGCTCCTTTAGCGAATTCTGGGTCCCGTAGATCCTCTAGGGACATTTCTGGGTCCCACAGATCCTTCAGTGTCCCACAGATCCTTTAGGGACTGCTGGGTCCCACAGATCCTTTAGGGACATTTTGGGTCCCACAGATCCTTCAGTGAACCACAGATCCTTCAGTATCCCACACATCCTTTAGCGAATTCTGGGTCCCACAAATCCTTTAGGGACATTTCTGTGTCCCACAGATCCTTCAGTGTCCCGCAGATCCTTCAGCGTCCCACAGATCCTTTAGTGACATTTCTGTGTCCCACAGATCCTTTAGGGACTGCTGGGTCCCATAAATCCTTTAGGGACATTTCTGTGTCCCACAGATCCTTCAGTGTCCCACAGATCCTTTAGCGAATTCTGGGTCCCACAGATCCTTTAGTGACATTTCTGTGTCCCACAGATCCTTTAGGGACATTTCTGGGTCCCACAGACCCTCTAGGGACATTTCCGTGTCCCACAGATCCTTCAGTGTCCCACAAATCCTTTAGCGAATTCTGGGTTCCACGGATCCTCTAGGGACATTTCTGGGTCCCACAGATCCTTTAGTGACATTTTTGTGTCCCACAGATCCTTCAGTGTCCCACAGATCCTTTAGAGACATTTCTGGGTCCCACAGATCCTCTAGGGACTGCTGGGTCCCACAGATCCTTTAGGGACATTTCTGGGTCCCACAGATCCTTCAGTGTCCCACAGATCCTTCAGTATCCCACACATCCTTTAGCGAATTCTGGGTCCCGCGGATCCTCTAGGGACATTTCTGGGTCCCACAGATCCTTCAGTGTCCCACAGATCCTTTAGGGACTGCTGGGTCCCACAGATCCTTTAGGGACATTTCTGGGTCCCACAGATCCTTCAGTGTCCCACAGATCCTTCAGTGTCCCACAGATCCTTTAGTGACATTTCAGTGTCCCACAGATCCTTTAGCGAATTCTGGGTCCCACAGATCCTCCAGTATCCCACAGATCCTCCAGTGATTTCTGTGTCCCTCAGATCCTTCACTGAATTCTGTGTCCAACAGATCCCTTAATGACTCCTGTGTTTCAAAAATCTTTCAGTGTCTTCTGTGTCCCACAGGTCCTTTATTGACTTTTCTGTGTCCTACAAATCCTCCAGTGACTTTTCTGTGTCCCACAAATCCTCCAGGGACTTCTGTGTCCCACAGATCCCTCAGTGATTTGTGTGTCCCACAGATCCTTCACTGAATTCTGTGTCCCACAGATTGTCCAGTGACTTCTGTGTCCCAGAAATCCTTCAGTGACATTTTTGTGTCTCACAAATCCTGCAGTGACTTCTGTGTCCAACAGAAAGATCCCTTCAGTGACTTTTCCCTGTCCCACAAATCCTTTATTGACTTTTCTGGGTCCCACAGATCCTTCAGTGTCCCACAGATCCTTTAATGACTTTTCTGTGTCCCATAAATCCTTTAGTGACTTCTGTGTACCACAAATTCTTTAGTGACTTTTCTGTGTCCCACAAATCCACCAGTGACATTTCTGTTTCCCACAGATCCTTCAGTGACTTCTGTGTCACACAAATCCAAATCCACCCCTTCAAGTCTGAAATTGAATTTGAATTTTCCCTCCCTTTAGGATTTTAAAATAAGGATTTCATCCAATAGGATTTCAGTGAATGTCACCCTGTTTTTTTAAGTTTTTCCAAGCCTTCTGATGTTTACATTCTTGTAACGAACTTTCTCACACACTTTATGTAAATAACTCATTATTTCGCATTCTTTTATGGAAGAAGAGAGATTTGATAAACTGTTGGTTTGTCCAGTGTCACTGGAGAGGTGGCACTGTCACCTTCCAACCCACTGGCACTTTTAGAAATCTATAAATGTTAAAATCAAAATTTTAAAAGTCCCTTTTACCTTGAAAAGAACAGCATGTCCATGTTGTGTTATTTCGTGTCCTACATGAACAAGTGAATAAAGTTCTCCATTCAAAAAATAAATTTATCTGAGCCAGGAAACCTCTGGATAAATAACAATTCCTCCTGCCTGGCACCAAAGATATTCTGACACATCCTGTGCACATGGGTGGCTTTCAGCTGTCTCTGTTAAACACTGGCAGCCTGAAAAATAAGGAAAAAAAATTCCTCCTGTGTCTGTTTGGTACATTTTGACTGAAAAGAAAATAAAGTGGTTTAAAAATCCTGGTAATATTTTTTAAAAATACCCCCCCTGCCCCCCACAAAAGGATTTTAAGGATTAATCCCTCTAAGAAGCTGAATAAAACCTTTCTAGTTTACTGACTAGAAAATTAAATATATTAAATATATCTTAAATAACATAATTACATGTATCTTAAATAATATAATTAAATATTTGATCCTGTGAAGAAATTATCTCTTTTTAAAAGCAAAATAAAATTTAATTTTTAATTGCAATTCTTCAATGCCAGAAGGTCAAAATGTGTCAATTTGGTGTTGAGAAATTTCACCAGCATACCCAGGGGGCTCAAGTTTGGGTGATGGATGCAGAAATTGGGCTAACATTGTTATATTTGATATTTTCACCTAAATTTCACCATTCTGACAACATTTTCAAAAATTGACAAAAAAAAAATCAGTGGCTGAGTAAGACAAACCAGTTTGCTTCACCAGTTAATTTCATCAGTTCATTTTACCAGGTAATTTCATCAGTTTATTTCACCAGTTAATTTTACCAGTTTATTTTACTAGTTAATTTTCACCAGTTAATTTTACCAGTTCATTTTACCAGGTAATTTCACCAGTTAATTTCACCAGTTAATTCTAGCAGTTAGTGTCATCAGTTCATATTATCAGTTAATTTTAACCGGCAATTTCACCAGTTAATATTACCTGTTAATTTTACCAGTAAATTTCACCAGTTAATTTCACTAGTTAATATTACCATTTAATTTCACCACTTAATTTTACCAGTTTATTTCACCAGTCAATTTTGCCAGTTAATATTACCTGTTAATTTTACCAGTAAATTTCACTAGTTAATTTCACTAGTTAATATTACCATTTAATTTCACCACTTCATTTTACCAGTTTGTTTCACCAGTCTATTTCATCAGTTTATTTCACCAGTTAATTTTGCCAGTTAATATCACCAGTTAATTTCCCCAGTTAATATTACCAGTTTATTTCACCAGTGAATTTTACCAGTGAATTTCGCCCCCTTTTCCCACCCTCCCATGAGGACTCACACCATGACCTGCAGCTCCTTTCAACTCCCCCAAACCTGGCTCATTTTTTGTCTCTTTTCCCGTGGGTTTGGATTTAAAATTCAGAACCAGAAACCCCAGCTTGGCCCAAAGTCAGGCTCAACTTGTGCCCTGCAGCTGCTTTAAGCCAGGCTTACATCAGGCTCATTTTTGCCTTAAATCAGGCTCATTTTTGTCTCTTCCCCCCCAAATTCAGGTTTAGAATGCAGAACCAGAGCAGGGATTCCAGCAGTGCAATTCCCCTGTGCCAAACCCAATAATTGCAATAATTCCTCCAGAGGATGGGAGGGCTCTGGCCTTGCCTTTTATCCCAATTTCAGGTCACTTCAAACATTGAATTTATGGGGTTTTAGCCCTGCAACTTTTGCGGTTTTGTTTGTGTTCCCCCTGCTTGTGCACCTGGAATTTTTAGGGGATTTTTTCCCCCTGTAGAATCAAGTGGCAACTCATTAAGCCACAATTCTTCATTAAAGGCAAATTGGAGGCTGCAGGTGCCACCCACAGGGCCCTGGGCTTGTCCTCAGCCTGCTCCTCCTGTGCTGGATTAATAAGTAGATGTGACTTCATTTTTTTATGTAGAAAGTCTATTTGTTATTTACATAATTCATTTTCATACAGGTTTTTACATACCTCCTGTTTAATTGTCTAGTAGTTTTCTCCTTACTCAATTTATTGCTTAGTAAATGGCATTTTACATGTTTATTAAATCTCCTTATTCTTGGACTGTTTACATATCTTCTTTATTGATTCTTATGGGATCAGTTTCTTGGGTTTTAGGTGTAAAGTTATTTTTCTCACACAAACAAATTGTCGTGTTAACTGATTTTTATTTTTATAATTTTTTTCCATGGTAACAAATAGATTCGCTGTTATCTGTGCTTAGATGAATTAGTAGGCTATGATATTATAAGGCTTTTTTTAATAAGATTTTTACTTGTAAACAACAACTATCTGATTGCTTGGGATGTGGTCTGGAGGTTGCTCACCAACAGGTGCATCCTTGATTGGTTCCATGTGAATTGTTTTTAATTAATGACCAATCCCAGCCCAGCTGTGTCAGACTCTGGTCAGTCACAGGTTTTTATTATTCATTCTTGTCCAGCCTTCTGATGTATCCTTTCTCTTTCTTTAGTATAGTTTTAGTTTAGCATTTCTGTATGGTATAATATAATATAATATAATATAATATAATATAATATAATATAATATAATATAATATAATATAATATAATATAATATAATATAATATAATATAATATAATATAATATAATATAATATAATATAATATAATATAATATAATATAATATAATATAATATAATATAATATAATATAATATAATAACATAACATAATATAATCATATCACCCTTCTGAGAACTTGGAGTCAAATTCTCATCTCTCACCTCATCCTGGGGACCCTCACAACAACACCACAACACTGCTCCATCCAAGTCTAAATGGGAGAATTTAATGTTTTATTTAATTTTATCCAAGAAAGTTGTGCCTGACACATTTGGTGCCTTGAGAGGCTGACCTAGAGCAGAAGCTGGACAGAGTTACAGGAATAAAGCAGGGATTTATTAAAAGGCCTTTAAAGGATGCACAAGGCAGTACAATAGCCTGGCTGTGGCTACACCCAAGATGGACCCTGGGTCAGGAGTTTTCACACTTTTATAAGTTTTGCTCCATTTCCTTATTTGGGTTAATTACAATTACAGCTCCAGGTGATGCAGTCCCATCCTCCCAATTTGTTCTCCTCAATTCACTGGTTTTACTCTTTTTGGGGCTGAAGCTGCAGCCCCAGGCAAAACCAGATCTCCTAAAACCATAAAATGTTTTTTATACCCTTTTTAGTTTCCTCCAGTAAATTTATCATGTTGTTAATTTTCATTCTAATGTTATGCTTCATTATTCCATTGAGTTAATTCAGAGCATGTTTCTGTTAGGACTGATTTCTCTTAAGGTTGACTGTTCTTAAGTTTATTCAGGGTCAGGTCTAATTCTTATTAAAGATTTCATTTTTTATTCAATTTCTTCCATTTGATTATTTTATTAATTTTATTTTTTTAATTCAGTGTCAGTAATGTTATCTTTAAGTTTTCTTAAGCATATTTCGGTAATATACATAATATACACTCTATATGAACATATACTGGTAATATACATATATATATATTATATATACTGGTAATATATATATATATATATTATGTGCAGGAGCAGAACTGGGCACAGCCCTCGAGGTGGCACACAGTGCCCAGCACAGGGGACAATCCCTTTGTCCCTGGCACAGCCCAGGGGCCATCAGCCCCTTGCCCACCTTGCAGTGCCAGCAGCTCCTGGGCAGAGGCAGCACAGAGGGCACAGGGGAGAGGGGAAGGCTCCCCAAAACCCCCCAGAGCACTTTGGGGTCACCCAGCCTTTGAATGGAAGTGTGTGATATCACAGGGTGGGAAACTCAGAGTTTAAGGGTTTAGAATACAGGGATAGATGGAAAGCAAGATGGAGGTTTTGGGGTAGAGGCTGCTCCTTCTTTTTCTCCTTCTTCTTCCCCTTCTTCTCCATGGTTTGGGTGGTTTTGTGTCATTGGATAAAAAAGTCCCCATTGTGGGCATGGGTGGGTGGGTGTTGGGTTAAAAGTGACAATAATTGAGGTGTCATTTCTTAATTGGACAGTTTATCCTTCAAAGGCCTTGCAGAGAGAGAGACGGGGCTGCCCATCCCTCACTGCCCTGGCACCTCTCTGAGCTCTGAACATTCCCCCAGCCCCTGGCCTGTGCCAGCTGCCCTGGGCACAAGTTCCCAGTGTGAAAAATGCCAATCACTTGTTTATAAAATGTTAAAAGTTTATTGGTAATAAAATGGTTATAAAAATAGCAATATAGTTAGAGTAATAATAATTTGGACAATTTGGATTAGGGCAATATGAGACAATAAAAACAAAGAGTTATGGACAGTCTGGGTACCTTTCCTGGGCAGCACAAGCCCCAAAAAGACCCCACGTTAACCCTTAAAAACAATAACCTGTTGCATATTCATACACCTCATCCATGATGCATAAATTCCATTCAAACACAGGATTCTGGCTGGGCAGTGTCAGCTTCTTCCTCTGGATCCTGACGGCGTCTCCAGGGCTGAGTGAGGCAGGAAGAAGTTCATTTCTCCTGATAATGGAGAATAAATTCTCTTTCTGTGAAAGATTCAGGTGTCCTGTGGCTGCTATCTCGCTGGGAGTCCTTTCTTTAAAAAAGTATCTTACTTAGCATAGTTTCTATTCCAACATTACATTATAACCTAAAACTAGATTTAACCCACTACTTCAGAAAATTAATTTTCTGGCACAACACATATAATATTAATTTGGATATTTGCCAAAAGCCAATCATAAAGTACCCATTTTTGACAGCAGCCTGGTGGCAGCCGTGCAGGCTGGAGCTGGAGCGGTTTGACAGAGCTGAGGAAATCTGGCGCGCGCGGTGCCGCCGCCGTTGGGCCCTTTGAGCTCGCCCTCAGCTGTGCTCATTTTTTGTCACCATATTGGGGCAAGCCGGGCTGTTTTGTCACTGCACACTAATCTGACATCTGATGTCTGCCTCGCATCATTGTCTGGGGCACAGCTGGATCCAGCCCAGCAACACCCACCGCACTCGCACCCTTTAATTCTCATTTTCCAGCGCTCGGGGCCTTGTTTGTGGGAGGCCAAAAGGGCTGGAAAAAATCAATTACTGCTGCAACAGCCCTTGGCACCCACTCTGCACGGGCAGGTACGAGGGGGAGCAGTGTGGGGATGGTGCTGCTGCCCCTTGGCACACAGGGGGCTGAGTGTGACCAGTTAAACCAGTGAGTTAAACTGGGGGAGCGCTTTAGGGGGTCCCAAAATATTCTGGCAGCTTTGCTTGTACAGGAGCAGCCTGCAAAGCATTTTGAGTTGTGTTTCTTCGAGTTGTGTTTCTTTTAGATTGTTTCTTTTCCTCCTGTTCCTTTTCCCTCTCCCCAGCCTGGCAGCCCCAGCCCCGCAGTGCAGGGGACTCGATTATCCCGGTTATTAGCAGGAATCTCCAGTTGGACCTTTAAGGAAAGACAGCGACTCCAAAGCACCTTTCAGTTGTATTTCTTTGAGGTGTGGTTCTTTTAGCTGTGTTTCTTTTAGATTGTTTCTTTTCCTCCTGTTTCCTTTCCCTCTCCCCAGCCATGGCAGCACCAGCCCCGCAGCATGGCAGAACGCGATTATCCCGGTTATTAGTGGGAATCTCCAGTTGGACCTTTAAGGAAAGGCAGCGACTCCAAAGCACCTTTCAGCTGTGTTTCTTTAGCTGTGTTTCTTCTGGTACTGTTTCTTTGAGTTGCGTTTCTTTTAGATTGTTTCTTTTCCTCCTGCTCCCTTTCCCTCTCCCCCAACAGTGGCAGCCCCAGCCCCTCTGAGCGAAGGACTCGATTATCCCAGTTATTAGCAGGAATCTCCAGTTGGATCTTTAGGGAAAGACATCGACTCCAAAGCATCTTTCAGTTGTGTTTCTTCTGGTTGTGTTTCTTCTGGTTGTGTTTCTTCTGGTTGTGTTTCTTTTCCCCCTGCTCCCTTCCCCTCTCCCCAGCCTGGCAGCCCCAGCCCCGCGGCACGGATGACTCGATTATCCCGGTTATTAGCGGGAATCTCCAGTTGGACCTTTAAGGAAAGGCAGCGAGGTGTCAGTTGTTAACTTAACACAGCTCTGCAGCGGGCTGAGAGCTCGGGTCGTGACCCTATAATGGCCAGCCAGCCTATTAGTTCAGCAAAGCCGGGCTCAAATGTCATTTCAGCACCCGGCGGATGCTTGAATTTATTACCCGGGAAGCTCCCGACTTGAAAACGATAGGATTTCTTCTCCAGCAGCTGCTGGAAGTCCCCTTTTTCAAAATAATAGCGACAAATCTGCACTTTCAAAGTTCTTAACTGGTGGGGTGACCTGTGGTGAACGAGGAGGCCGAGCAGGTACAGCAGATCATGGAACCTCCAGGAAAAGGCAGGATAAAGGCAAAAAAAAATGCCAATCAAATTGAAATGATGAGCCCATTAAAGAATGATTTTCACTCAGGCCTCACCTTCCGCAGTGCTCACATTTTTATGGTTAAAACCCACAGGAAGCAAACTCTGCCCCTTCATGGCCGTCCCTCCCGCCCGTTATTAATTCCTGATATTTGGTGATAATTTTAGTCTAGGGGGAGAGAGGGGAGAAAAAAAAAAAGAGAGGAAAAAAACCCAACCAAAAAAATCTCGCTGCATTCAGTCCCCTGAGAATGTTGGGTCGAGTTTTTTGATCCCTGTTGCTCATTGATTTGAGGGCTGATGTAGTGCAAGGGGTCCCTATTAGTGGCGTCTGTCACTGCTGTAATGTTTTTGTTATTTTTCCTCATTTGTTCGCTCTGACATCATGTCATTACAGAATGGTGCTGTTCAGGCCCTGCCTTGGCTGTTCGTTAGCGTGTGTTTAATGAGCAGCTTAATTGAGCTGTCTACTAGGCCACCTGTCACCCTCCGGACTTATTAACATACTAATGGCCTGACATTGTCCTCGCTGACAGGCAACAGGGTTTACTGATTTGATGTCTGGACATGGGGATTTTATGCAGGAATGAGAGAGGATATTGGGAAGGAGGTTTAAAAACGCAAATTAACTCTTTGGTATCTCTGTATTTATGGCTGGCTCGGAAAAGTTCAACACAAAGTGGCCGGGGGTGGGATGGGGTGGGCTGGGGGGAGCAGCCCTGCTTAGGCAGAGCCACTTTGTCACCGATGGCAGCACGTTTGTGCAGGGGAAAATCTGCTCGGGGTAAGAGGAGCGGGCTTTACTTCTATTACAGTATTATTGTTGGGGCTGCTTCAAAGGAGAAATCTCCTTAAGCCCACAGGAAAGTTTTGTGACTGGGCTTTTCTCCACTGTGGCTAAACAAGTGAAAGGCACGAAATTTTCCAGTGAAGGGATTTAAGTGCACGACATTGTCCCCACCTTTTAAAGCCAGATGAGGACATTCATCCCCGCTGAACGCTGGGCTGGGCTCTAAAGGTTCAAAGGGGTGCCTTAAGTGCATGCAAGTTTAATAAAAACACTTGTTTTTGCTTGTTTCTGCTGGTTGCTGTTGGGTGGGTTTTTCCCGACCTTCTGCCGGCGCTGAGCTCGGCTTTGCGGAGATCCCACATCCAGATGGGGCTTCCCTAAGCCTGGCCTAGCGCTAAACCCAGCTCTGGGGCCGGGGGTCTGGGTGCTGGGGGTGTTCTTGCAGGAGGGAAGGTTCCAGCTGGTGGGGCTTGTGAAAAATGCCTATTTTATCATTGGCTTTTGCCAAATATTAAAATGAATGTTACATGTGTTGTGCTAGAAAGTTATGATGTGTTAATTCTCGTAAGTAGCGTGTTAAATATAGCTTTAGGTTATAACAAATGTTAAAGTAGAAACTCTACTATGTAAGATACTTTTTAAAGAAAGGACTCACACCAGATAGCAGCCACAGGACACCTGAATCTTTCAGAGAAAGAGAATTTATTGCCCCATCATCAGGAGAAATGAACTTCTTCCTGCCTCACTCAGCCCTGGAGACGCCGTCAGGATTCAGAGGAAGGAGCTGACACTGCCCAGCCAGAATCCTGTGTTTGAATGGAATTTATGCATCATGGATGAGGTGTATGAATATGCAACAGGTTATTGTTTATAAGGGTTAATCCTCTGTTAACGTGGGTCCTTTTTCGGGCTTATTTTGCCCAGAAAAGGTACCCGGACTGTCTGTAACTCTTTGTTTTTATGGTCTCATATTGTCCTAATCCAAATTGTCCAAATTATTATTACTCTAATTTTATTGCTATTTTTAAAATAATTTTATTACTATTAAACTTCTAAAATTTTAAGAACAAGTGATTGGCGTTTTTCACAGGCTCAGCTGGAGCTTCCAGGAGCCAGAGGGAGCAGAGCAGGGGGAACCCTGAGGAGCAGTTTGCTGCTGGGCACTGGTAAAAACGAGAGCAGGCTCCCGGTGCTAAAGTGATTTCAGCATGTATTAAGAATATAATAAAAGAAAGGCTAAAAGCAAGGGAGCCCGAGCTGAGCAGGAGCATTCCCTCAGGGATGTGAAAGGCCTGTAGTGGTGTCCCAGGTGGAGCAGCATGGATTCCCTGGGGCAGGAGCCCCTTTTTATCCTGTTTTTTGTCCCTCTGGATTGGTTTCTGTTTGCACCCTTCATTTGGATGAGGGTTTTAGGCCTTGATTGGCCATTACAGCTCTGTCCAGGCTGGTTCATGGTGCACTTTACTGAGGTGTGTGATGGTACCTGGAGTACTGGATTTCTCACAACTACCCTTTAACCCTTTCACAATGTAATAACCAAACTAACAGTTCATGTTAAAAACGAGAGCAGGCTCCTGGTACAAAAGTGAGTTCAGCATTTGTTATAATAAAAGAAAGGCCCAAAGCAAGGAGGCCTGGGCCGAGCAGGAGCGGATGCTACAGGGCCTGTAGCGATGGCCCCGATGTCCCAGGGGAGCTGCATGGATTCAGTGGGTCAGGAGCCCCTTTTTATCCTGGTTTTTTGTCCCTCTGGATTGGTTTCTGTTTGGATCCTTCATTTGCATGAAGGTTTAAGATGATTTAATTGATTGACCCATTACAGCTGTGTCCAGGCTGGCTCGTGGTGCACTTTACTGAGGTGTGTGATGGTACACTGGGTACTGGATTTCTTATAACTGCCCTTTTAACCTCTTTTACCATATAACAACCAAACCAACAGTTCATGTTAAAAACGAGAGCAGGCTCCTGGTACAAAAGTGATTTCAGCATTTATTATAATAAAAGAAAGGCCCAAAGCAAGGGGGTCCAGGCCAAGCAGGAGCAATCTCTCGAGGATGCTGCAAGGCCTGTAGCAATGGTCCCAGTGTTCCAGGGGAATGGCAAGGATTCAGTGGGTTGGAAGTCCCTTTTAATCCTGTTTTTTGTCTCTCTGGATTGGTTTCTTTGGATTTGCATGAAGGTTTCAGGCCTTGATTGGCCCATTCAGCTCTGTCCAGGGTGGCTCATTTCGCTGGGGGGTGGTGCCCTTTATTTAGGTGTAACTTCTTATAACTGCCCTTTTAACCCCTTTTACAGTAACCAAACTAACAGTACATGTTAAACCCGAGAGCAGGTTCCCCATACTGAAGTGATTTCAGCATTTATTATAATAAAAGAAAGGCCCAAAGCCAGGGGGCCCGGGCCAGGCAGGAGCGTTCCCTCGAGGATGCTGCAGGGCCTGCAGTGATGTCCCAGGAGGAATATCACAAATTCAGTGGGTCAGAAACCCCTTGTATCCTGTTTTTTGTCCCTCTGGATTGGTTTCTGTTTGGACCCTTCATTTGCATGAAGGTTTTAGGCCTTGATTGGCCATTACAGCTGTGTCCAGGCTGGCTCGTGGTGCACTTTACTGTGGTGTGTTATGGTGCCTTGAGTACCAGATTTCTTGTAACTACCCTTTAACCCCTTTTACAATATAAAAACCAAACTAACAGTACTGTGCTTAACGATCTATCTACTATTTTACAGCAGTTTTTAACCTATTTTTACCATTTCAGGAGGCTGGGATGTGCCCAAGCCATCCTTCCCTGCTGGGGACGTCTCAGGGAGCCACTGTGCCCCACCTGAGGCATGAGGACAGTGAAAGAGGAATGAAGGTATGAATGAACTTGGGGGAAAACCGAGTTCCAGGCCTATTTATCCCAAAAAAGGCAGCGACACTCCCAGCCTCCCCAGGACCTGGAGCTGCTGCAGAAGAGGAATGGGACTTCCTCAAAACCTCCCTGCTGAGCCAAACTGCTCCTGTCAGCAGCTTGGGACCCTGAGCCCAAACCTGCCTTACCCCTCACCAGGATCTGCCCTCTCCTCCCTGGCCCTGCTGCCCAAAATGGGTGATGTGGATCCTGCCCACCCCAGAGCCTGGCTGGAGGGATCAGCCCTGCACTGGCAGGAATTCAACTGGAATTATTAAATTCATCAGACTCGCTGTCAGCAAAAGAATAATCTCTGTTGGTTTGAAGAATCCAGTCCTGAGGGACTTGTAGGAAATGGGGATGTGGCACATCTTTCCTGCAGTTTATTGTGTACAAAATGCAGTTTATTGTATACAAAATGCAGTTTATTGTGTACAAAATGCAGTTCATTGTATACAAAATGCAGTTTATTCCATCCTGGGCATTACAGCAGCCCAGGGTTGTGGATGACAGAGCCTGTGCCCACAGCTGTCAGCTCCAGCTGCAGGCAGGCCTGGAGACTCTTAGTTTGGGTTACATTGCTTTATATACTTGTCTTTAGGTTACATTGCATTATATACCTTTCTTTTGGTTCCAATGCATTATATACCTTTCTTTTGGTTCCAAAGCATTATATACTTTTCTTTTGGTTACAGTGCATTATTTACTTTTCTTTTGGTTCCAGTGCATTATATTCTTTTCTTTGCTGAGCATCTTAATACAGCAGAACCAATCTATACCTTAACTTTTACCTACAGCCTATCATAACTACTGTAATTACCATGTTCATGTTACTGTTCTCCAATCACTCAAAGTTAGTACAGTTTAAGCTAGAAGTTGTTTTTCGGTTTTCTTGCAGTGGAAAATTCTGAGGCCTTTTTTCTACTTGCAACTTTGCTGCCTTGTTTGCCTGTGCTCTTTCTGCTTGGTAGAAACATCTTCTTGTTTGGGGTGGGTTTATCCTTTGCTCTAAGCCATAAAAACCCTTCTAACTCACACACCCTTTGCCTCCTCGGTTAGCCAGTGAGACTGGCTCAGCAATTCTTTTCTTCTATATCAAAACTTGCTTCCATCTCTATTCTTTCATCAGACTCTACATTCAAAAATCTTTCTGTTAAGCACACATATCTGTGAGACTTTCTTGTCAAAACTGCATTCTTCCCAGCACTGTCCCCTGAGGGGAGGTCACATCCCAGGGGCATTCCTGATCCCTCTGCGTCTCCCTGAGCCCCATCCTGGGGCTGCCTGAGGTGAGCAGATCCCTCTTTCCCAGTGATCTCCATGGGAATTTGTGGCATTTTCAGGGTCCCCAGGACAAAGGAGGAATTGAGAGTCTGAGTCCATGTTCTTAGAAGGCATATTATTATATTATATTATATTATAATATATTATATTATATATTATATTATATTATATTATATTATATTATATTATATTATATTATATTATATTATATTATATTATATTATATTATATTATATTATATTATATTATATTATATTATATTATAGAACAGAGAAAGGACACAGACAGAAGGTTACCAAGAATGACAGTGAAAACTCATGACTACTTCTAGAGTCCTGGCACAGCTGGACAGTGACTGATCATTAAGTCAAACCAATTCACATGAAACCAATCAAACACCCACCTGTTGGATGAACAATCTCCAAACCACATCCCAAAGCAGCAAAACAAGGAGAAGCAATCAGATAATTATGGTTTTCATTCGCCTCTGAGGCCTCTCAGCTTCCCAGGAGAAGAACCTCGGGCAAAGAGGATTTTTCAGGGAACGTGATGGGGACAGGAATCTGCTGTCCCTCAGGAGCCCTCCCAGCAGCAGCTGCTCTGCACAGGGACAGCCCCTGTGAGCACAGAGAGCTCATCCCAGAGGGGAGCCCTGTGCCCTCCTGTGCCCTCCTGTGCTGCAGGGCAGCCTGGGCCATGCTGAGGTCAGGCCAGGGCTGCTCCCTGCTCTGCTCCCTGCTCTGAACCCTGCCTGGGTCACCATGTGGCTCTGCCTGGGAACGGAGCCCCTGTGACCCTGGAAGGGGCAGGGCTGGGGATGCTCCTGCAGCCATGAGGGGCTGGGGATGCTCCTGCAGCACTGAGGGGGCTGGGGATGCTCCTGCAGCCATGAGGGGGCTGGGGATGCTCCTGCAGCAATGAGGAAATGCTCCTGCAGCCATGAGGGGCTGAGGATGCTCCTGCAGCCATGAGGGGGCTGGGGATGCTCCTGCAGCAATAAGGAAATGCTCCTGCAGCACTCAGGGGGCTGGGGATGCTCCTGCAGCAATAAGGAAATGCTCCTGCAGCCATGACGGGGCTGGGGATGCTCCTGCAGCACTCAGGGGGCTGGGGATGCTCCTGCAGCAATGAGGAAATGCTCCTGCAGCAATGAGGGGCTGGGGATGCTCCTGCAGCACTGAGGGGGCTGGGGATGCTCCTGCAGCAATGAGGAAATGCTCCTGCAGCACTGAGCACGGCTGCTCCTGCTCCGGGCGACAAGGGGACAGCAGATGGCAGGAGCAGCCAGGGCAGATGGCCTGGAGCCCTGTCCTGCTCCCAGCCCCACAGCACCAGGTCCTGCTCAGAGGTGCTCTCAGGAAATGATCAGCCTGGTGTTGTTTTTGCAGTTCCTGTGCCCAGGGAGCAGGAGCAGAGAGGCTGCACAATGTTTAGGTGTCATTTGGAAGAAAGGGAGTGGCAGCAATCTGTGATGTCCCAGTGCCCACCTTGTCAGAGGCTGCTGTTCAGGGCCACAGCTGGGAGATTCATTGTCCCCACAGCTCGGGTTTGGGACCCTCTTGTGTCCTCCCTGCAGCCACCCTTTGGTCAGAGCCCCTGGCAGGGCCTGAGGGGCTCCAGCAGAGCTGCAGAGGGACTGGGGACAAGGATGCAGGGACAGCACCCAGGGAATGGCTGCCAGTGCCAGAGGGCAGGGCTGGGTGGGATCTGGGCAATGAGGAATTGTTCCCTGGCAGGGTGGGCAGGCCCTGGCACAGAGTGCCCAGAGCAGCTGGGGCTGCCCCTGCATCCCTGGCAGTGCCCAAGGCCAGGCTGGACACTGGGGACAGTGGGAGGTGTCCCTGCCATGGCAGGGGTGGCACTGGATGGGATTTGAGATCCTTCCTTCCTCCTCTTCCTCTGCCCTCCTGGACTGGCCAGATCCATCACTGGGGAGTGACCCAAAATGACCAATGGTGGTAGCTCAGTGCTCCTGCTCATCCCTGAGGATGGGCCTGGCCATGGCAGCCCAAGGACAAAGCTCCTGTCCCAGGGAGCAGCTCTGGGTGCTGTCACCTCCACAGGAGCCAGTGTCACATCCCCTCCCTTCCCTGGGGGCTGCAGGGACAGAGGGACAATGGGGGGCTGTGAGACTGACCCAGAGCAGAGGATGGGCAGAGCTCCAGAATAAAGCAGGGATTTATTCACAGCATCTCCTCCATGGATGCACCTGGGGCAGCACCAGAGCCCAGCCAGGGCTGCACCCAAGATGAACCAAAATGGCCCCAAAATGCACGAGCGCTCTGAGGGCACCTGTGCAGGTAACCCAGCTGCTCCTGCCAGCTGGGCATGGGCAGAGAGAGGTGAGGGGCTGCTGCCCCCAGCCCCTCCTGCCAGGGAATCCCTGCAGGAACCAGGGGCAGAAAAGTTGGGAGCAGCCCTGGAGAGGGGCAGTGGTGACCAAAGGCTCCCAGGGAGCTTTTCCTGTGGATTCTTTGCTCTTTTCAGCCAGGGTGGAGATTAAATGTGTGAGATGGTAGATCTTGTTGGGACTCAGATGTTTATCAGTTCTTATCTCTGTCACAGTCCCACAAACCCTGACTTCTGCAGCACTTCACTCCAACAAACTAAAAATGGAGCCCTGTCTCTCTCCCTACAAGGCCTTTGAAGGATAAACTGTCCAATTAAGAAATGAAACCTCAATTATTTTTGCTTTTAACCCAACACCCAACCACCCGTGCCCTGCAATGGGGACTTTTTTATCCAATTCCACAAAAGAGCCCGGGGGTAAAGCTGGGACTAATGCTGAGCTCAGTGAGAACTGAGTCTGGACGAATGCTGAGCATGGCCTGAACTGAGCCAGGACTAACACTGAGCGCAGCCCGAGCAATCCTCCATCAGGAGGGGATGCTCAGGGGATGCAGGAGGGTGTCCCCATCATGTTCTCTGAAAAATCCCTTTGCCAGGATTCTTTTCCTGGGAAGCTAAGAAGCCTCAGAGAAAAAGGAAAACAATAGTTATCCCATTTGCTTCTCCTGTGTTTTGCTGCTTGGGAGTGTGGTTGGAGATTGTTTATCCAACAGGTGACTTGTTTTGACTTAATGACCAATCATAGTCAGGCTGTGTCAGACTCTGGAAGGAGTCATGAGTTTTTAGTTAGGATCTTGTTAAGCCTTCTGTCTGTATCCTTTCTGTATTCTTTAGTATAGTTTAGTATAGTATTCTTTAATATAATATAGTAATATAAAATAATAAATGAGCCTTCTGAGAACATGGAGTCAGATTCATCATTTCCTTCCTGCCATGGGGGACCCCAAAAATACCACAGGAGGGGATGCACAGGGGAATGCAGGGGGATGCAGGAGCCCGAGCTCGCTCCCACATCCCCTCCCGAGGCACGCAGCCATCCCAAACCCTGCCCCATCCCAAACCCTGCCCCATCCCAGACCCTGCCCGGCCGCCCCAGCCCTTCCCTTCGGGACCATCATCTCCCGCCCCTCCCGCTCTGACAATTAGTCCCTATCATTCACACTGTGCAATCAGCTGTTAAATCCTCATTTATGCTAATTGGAATGTGAATGTGCTGCTCGGCGAAATGTTAGATTGCCATGTTTACAAATATACTCCAGGTATTTGGAAATTTAGATGATCCAAACCATACTGCTTAAGCTACTGGTGCTGCCAGTTTAAAGAACTTAAGCCTATTTATCGGTTATTTAACAATTCTTTGCACATTCCACCGTTTTCTTCGTGCAGCCCCTTGCCACACGAGCTCGCTGCTTTAAAAAATCCATATATAATCTAATAATTGGTAATTTCAATGGCAGGATTTAATTGCCTGCAGCCTCGACGTGGGTAGCACGATTTACCCAAAACATGTTTTCCTAATCCATGAAAGCGTCCTTTAAAGCTGCTGCATTTGGAAATAAAGAGGAAAATCACCTCTTTGGCTTAGCTGCACCTCAGAGACGGCAATATGTCCCTGGAAAGTGATTTCCCCGAAGCTTTTACAGCATAATAAGCTCAAGAATTAGTTTCAAGTGAAAGTTTATCTCATTATGAGCTCTGACCTGTGTGCAGCTCACACTCCCATCAAAGGCTGAGCTCTCCTAATGGCTCTGCTGGGATGGAGAGGGGAAGGTGAGGCCACCCAGAGCCACGGAGTGCCCTGGCCCTGGAACATCCCCTGGTTTAGGAACCCTCCCCTGGTTTAGGAACCCTCCCTGGCCCTGCTGCAGCAGCTCCGGAGCCAGGGCAGCTCCTGATGGGGGTCAGGGCCCCATCGTGCTTCCCCCGAGGGGTTTGGTGGGTTGAAAACAAAATCCCCAAATCCCTGGGGCTGGCACAGCCCTGCCAGCCCATGCAGTGCCAGCTGTGCCCACCTTGTGCCCAGCCCAGAGCACTCAGTGCCACCTCCAGGGCACACCTGCAGGGATGGGCACTGCAAAGCTCCCTGGGCAGCCCCTGCCAAGGCCTGAGCTCCCTTTCCATGGGCAAATTGCTGCTGCTGTCCCAGCTGGGCCTGCCCTGGCCCAGCCTGAGGCCGCTCCCTCTGCTCCTGTCCCTGTTCCCTGCGAGCAGAGCCCGACCCCCCCGGCTGTGCCCTCCTGGCAGGGCCTTGTGCAGAGCCACGAGGGCCCCTGAGCCTCCTTTGCTCCAGCCCCAGCCCCTTCCAGCTCCCTCAGCTGCTCCTCACAGGATTTACAATATGAGGAGTCAGGGTGAGACCAACCTGCTCCTAATCCCCTCCTTGGGAAAACAATTAATTCAATAACGAGGAGTGGAAGCTGCATCTCACTCTGGAAGCTTCTGATAAAGCTGTGGGTTGTGCACCAGGCCCTGGGCAGCCCCTGCTCACTGGGGGTCCCACTTGCCTTTGTCGCTGGGCACACTGAAAAGAGCAAGTCCCTAATTCTGGCTGTGAATGGATCCTCACCGCAGCAGGGCCAGACTTCCCTGGCGCCCTGCTCCATCTGCAAACCTCTGAGAGAGGCAGGGGGTGAATCCAGGGGATGGAGTGGAGCCATGGAATGGTTTGTGTTGGAAGGACAGCACAGCACAGAGCTGCTCTGGGCACCTGGGGCTGCCCTGCATCCCTGGCAGTGCCCAGGGCCAGGCTGGACACTGGGGACAGTGGGAGGTGTCCCTGCCATGGCAGGGGTGGCACTGGGTGGGATTTGGGGTCCTTCCAACCCAAACCAGTCTGGACTCTCACAGTCTCCAAAGGAAGCTGCTGAGCAGAACCTCACACAGGGAGCTGGAAACACTTCCAGGGAGCAAGGCCGAGATCCTGGGGCAGGGGAGCCCTGCAGGAGCTGCAGGGGCAGTGCTGGGGCAGCTCCAGGGCAGCAGATCACAGCACCCACAGCCCCTCCAGCACCCCAAACACCCCCAGCACCCCCAGAGCATGCGGGGCAGCATCCCCCAAGCACATTCACTGAATCCCCAAATCCCTGGGGCTGGCACAGCCCTGCCAGCCCATGCAGTGCCAGCTGTGCCCACCTTGTCCCCAGCCCAGGGCACTCAGTGCCACGTCCCCTCACGCAGGGATGGTTTGCTGTGCCAGTCTCTGCCCACATTTGGGAGGTGTCTGTGTCTCTGTCACCTGCAAACAGACACAAACCAAGGTCAGGTCACTCTCGGGCTGTTTTGGCTGAGCAGTGCAGGAGCTTTGGGGGTCCCAGCTCCATTCCCACCTCGGGGTCTCTGCAGGAAGGACCCAGGCCCAGCCTGGCAAAGCTGCCAGCCATGGGAACGAGGAGGATGAAGATAAAAACCCCTCAGGGCTTCAGGCCAAGCCCTGGAAGCAGAACGGGGAGCTGGGATCCACCTGGGTGCTCTGGGACCTCTGTGCTTCCCACCTGGAGGGTTCCCCACAACCTCTGTCCCTTTCCACCTGTCCCACTGGGGGACTGCCACCTGAAACTGGGAGTGACCCCTGGCTTGTCCCAGAGCCTGGGATCATTCATGCCTGGCATCATCCTGAGCCTGGCATCATCCAAGCCTGGGATCATCCGAGCCTGGCATCATCCTGAGCCTGGCATCATCCTGAGCCTGGCATCATCCATGCCTGGGCCTCCAGGAGGGCAAAGGGCTGAGAGGAGCAGCGGTGCAGGGAGGAAGCTTCTGTCCCCTCTGCTGTCCCCAGCCCTCTCATCCCAGCTGAGTGACCACAGAACCATGGAACAGCCAGGATTGGAAGGAGCACACAGATCATCTCATTCCAGCAATTTTTCAGCAGTATTCCAGCATTACTCCAGCAATATTCCAGCTCCTCCAGTGCCCACCAGAGCAGGAGAGCTGCAGAATTCCTGCTGTCCCAGCATCCCCAACCCCTGGGCAGCAGAGCCCTTCCTGTGACACATCCTGGCTCTGGTTTCTGACGTTCTGGGACCATTTCATGCCCTGCCTTGCCTCTGTCCTGGGTGGGAGCTGGGATGGTCAGCAGAGCAGGGCAGCTGAAGGCGCTCCAGGCGCTTTCTGTCAGCAAATCCCTCCCTCAGAGAATCCTCCTGCAGCCCCCCAGCCCAGCAACAGGCACTGCTGGGGAAAATAACATATTTATTATACTTATTTAGAAGTAGAACCAAGGGGGGAAAAACCCAACAATTTTTTTTTTTCCCTAAAACCACCTCTTTTTTAAGGATGAAAAGTCAGTCATTCAGCCAACCTTCAAAGTGCTCGACTTAATCCTCGGGGGGACTGGGTCTCGCTTTTCTCAGCCCAGCTTTTCGCCCCTTGTTCACACACCTTGAGACAAAGGCCGCAGGAAGGAAGGAAGGAGGCGGGGGGGAGGCCAGGGGTGTTTTTTGTGCGGGACTCGGAGCAAATTTATTCCGGAGAGCGCCTGAAGCGGCGCCCGGCAATGCGAAGTGTCCTCGGCGAGAAAAGGAGAAAAGAGCCCCGAGCAAAGCGGGCCGGGCCATTCAGGAGATTTGCTCGGGCACTCGAGGAGCGGGGCGGGAAGAAAGGAGAAGCTGTTGTCAGGTTTGGGGTGTTTATCGGCTCCCCTCGAGACACTTGACCCGCGTTGGGACCCCCTAATCCGCGCTCTGCATGCGCGGCCGGCCGGGCGCTGCCGGCGCTGCCCATTGTGTGCCCATTGTGTGCCCATTGTGTGCCCGCCGCCCCCCCCGGGGCCATTCCGCTCGCAAACGCTCCCACAAGTTGTTTGGGCTGGCTCTGCCGAGGGGATTGTGCTCCTAATGAAACAGTCTGGTCATTATACAGCGGCGGCCGGGCCCGGCCGGGACGGGGACAAAGGGGCAGCGGCGGGGACAGCCTGGCACACAAACAGTTACTGCCCGTGCCGCGGCACTGAGGGAGTTGTGGCATGGGGCTGCCTTAGTGGGACACGTTTGTGAGGACAAAGCGGCCCCGAGATGTTTGCTGAGGGGGGAAATGCACCAAAAACCTGGTTTGGGGCTGGTTCCCTCCCTAGGAAAAGGGGCAAGGGAAGGAATCACCTCCTTTGGCTGAAAGGGGGAAAAGCACCAAAAACCTGGTTTGGGGCTGGTTCCTTCCCCAGGAAAAGGGGCAGTGGAAGAAGGAATCACCTCCCCTGGCTGAAAGGTGGAAAAGCACCAAAAACCTGGTTTGGGGCTGGTTCCTTCCCTAGGAAAAGGGACAAGGGGGAAGGAATCACCTCCACTGGATGAAGGGGGAAAAGCACCAAAAACCTGGTTTGGGGCTGGTTCCCTCCCTAGGAAAAGGGACAAGGGGGGAAGGAATCACCTCCTCTGGCTGAAAGGGGGAAAAGCACCAAAAACCTGGTTTGGGGCTGGTTCCCTCCCTAGGAAAAGGGACAAGGGAGGAAGGAATCACCTCCACTGGATGAGGAGGGAAAGGCACCAAAACCCTCGGTTTAGGGCAATTTCCTTCCCAAGGAAAAGGGTCAGTGGAAGAAGGAATCACTCCGCTGGCTGAAAGGGGGAAAAGCACCAAAAACCTGGTTTGGGGCAGGTTCCTTCCCAAGGAAAAGGGGCAGGGGAAGGAATCACCTCTGCTGGCAAAGAGGTTTGGCAGAACCCCCTTGGCAGAGCTGCTTCTCCCCTCAAACACCCCGATTGAGTTAATTCCCAAAGCCTGGGGAATTGCTGTTTGCTGAAGGGGGAAAAGCACCAAAAACCTTGGTTTAGGGCAATTTCCTTCCCAAGGAAAAGGGACAAGGGGGGAAGGAATCACCTCCGCTGCTGAAAGAGGGAAAAGCACCAAAAACCTCGGTTTAGGGCAGGTTCCTTCCCAAGGAAAAGGGGCAGGGGAAGGAATCACCTCTGCTGGCAAAGAACCCCCTTGGCAGAGCTGCTTCTCCCTCAAAACACCCCGATCGAGTTAATTCCCAAAGCCCGGGGATTTGCAGCATTCATTTCCATGATTTTTAATACCTGCTGATCAAAACTGTTCGCAATATTTTTTCAGGTTTTTAATTGCATTAATCATTAGCTGTAATTATTTCGATTTAGGAGCTCCTTTGTTCAGCAGCTAAGCACAAACTCGGTGGAAACAGCTTGATTTTCACGAGGCAGGGTGACTTGCTCACTTCATGGATTGAACTGAGCAGAAATCCCAAAGCAGGAGCGGGCTGGGAAATTTTCACCAGGTGATTTATCACCGGAGGGACACTTTAAATCTGGATCAGTTTTATTAAATCTGCCAGGCATTTATTAAAGCCAGAGCAGGAATAATAGCTGGCTGCCATATCACATAATGACCATCATTGCACAAAGCCCCCAAATAGCAGCTGAATATGGTTTGGAAGTAACAAACAAGGATAATCCCGGGACGTGTCTGAAATAACTGAGCCGGGTTGGGATCCCAGCCCCTCCAGGGCTCTCCTGCAGGACCAGAACAGCCCTCGAGGGTCCCAGCACAGGGGACAAGCCCTGCCTTGGTCACCACAACATTTTGGAACAATTCTCCACGCCGGTGCTGTTGAGCTTTTCACCTCTTAATTTAAAGCATTCAAACCCTCTTGATGTGAATTTACCTTCTGGTTTGGAGCTCTCCAAGACCCCCAAGCAGCAGCTCCTGCACCTGGGATGTTTCTGTGCTGCTAAACCAGGCTGGAGCCCTGTTCCCACTGAAAACAGAAAGACAACACAGCCCAGGGGTGTTTATTAGTGTGAGGAAGAAGGGAAACGGGGATTTTTATTCACTGCAGCTAAAGGTCTGTGCACAGGAGTTCAACAGTAGGATTTTTAAAATTCAAAACATAAGAATGAGCAGCACTTCATTGCAGAGTTGAAAGATAATTGTGCAATTAACGGTGTAAGGTCAATCATGCCAGAGCTGGATGCTTCTGACAGATAGGGATAATCAATCCAGCCTCCATATGAAAGGCTCGGAGGTAGCAATGGAAAAATAACACAGTGCCAATGTTTCTGTGCCCTAATGAACACCAGACTAGTCATTATTGACTGGTTTTTACTTATTTTAAGTGCCAGAGCACAAGTACCTGCTTTGATTAAACGGAACTTCAGCATTTAGCCTGCAGTCCAGTTTGCGTCCTGGTGTAAGCAGGGACATTAATTTGGGAATGCAGCAAAGTCTCCCCATGGCAGCTGCAGTGTTTGCTCAGGAAAAGCCTCATGGCAGCATTGCAGCTGCAGAGGAGAAGCTGCAGGGAGAGCTCAGAGCCCCTGGCAGGGCCTGAAGGGCTCCAGCAGAGCTGCAGAGGGACTGGGGACAAGGATGCAGGGACAGCACCCAGGGAATGGCTGCCAGTGCCAGAGGGCAGGGCTGGGTGGGATCTGGGCAATGAGGAATTGTTCCCTGGCAGGGTGGGCAGGCCCTGGCACAGGGTGCCCAGAGCAGCTGGGGCTGCCCCTGCATCCCTGGCAGTGCCCAAGGCCAGGCTGGGCACTGGGGACAGTGGGAGGTGTCCCTGCCATGGCAGGGGTGGCACTGGGTGGGATTTGCGGCCCCTGCCAACCCAAACCTTTCCCTGTTTCTGTGATTTCACTGAAAATAACAAACCACCCCCCAAAGAAGGCAGTGTCATTAGGGATAATTTGAAGGCTGGTGCTAAAGCTGGGCAGGAGCCTCATCTGTTCCCTTTGTCACCCCCCTTGGCTGTGCTGGGCATTAGGGCCTGCCCAGAACCTGCAGAGCAGAGCTGGGATCCCCCTGTGACTCCTGCGGGCCCTGAGGGTGCCCCAAATCCCAAAGGTTCCTGTGGGGGAGCTCTGGGCTCTCCTGGGCCACTGCAGCTCCCTCTCTTGGCCCTCAGCTGGGACAGCAGCAGCAATTTGCCCATGGAAAGGGAGCTCAGGCCTTGGCAGGGGCTGCCCAGGGAGCTTTGCAGTGCCCATCCCTGCAGGTGTGCCCTGGAGGTGGCACTGAGTGCTCTGGGCTGGGCACAAGGTGGGCACAGCTGGCACTGCATGGGCTGGCAGGGCTGTGCCAGCCCCAGGGATTTGGGGTCTGTGGAGCTGCAGGACGCTGTCACTGTCACTGTCCCATTGTCACTGTCACTGTCCCACTGTCACTGTCCCATTGTCACTGTCACTGTCCCACTGTCACTGTCCCACCACACAATCCCAACCCCTCCCAGAGGTCTCCCATCCATCTCCTCCCTTGGTCAGGACCCCACTGCAGGTGCCCACCCCACACATCCCCTCCTGCCACCTCCAAAACCCCCCAGAGCCAAAATCCCTCCTTTTCCTTGGACAGTGGTGCAAAATCCAGCTCCTGCTTGGATGGAGAAATGGGGAACTGCAGCAGGAGGGAAGGAAAGGGAAAGGCTCGGCCTCACCTGCGGTCCGGGGCAAAAATCACCTCCCTTTTCCAGCGGGATGGGAGGAGGAAAAGGAGCTTTTGGGAGCTCTTTCTCATCGGAGAGCGAGTCGGCAATTAAAGCTGACTCTGCTTATTCATTAGATCACATTAAAAACCGCAGCAAAAGTGGAGGGGGAACTCTCTAAACAAATTTGGGCCACTCTGCCCTCATTCATCGCCAGTTAGGAGCCGTCAATGCGCTCCATTTGTGCTCTAACTGCTTCTGAAGCACAACCATATGGTTGCGTCAAAAACATCTTTTTCGTGCTTAATTTGAGGCACTGATGGTCCCTAATCAGCCGTGTGCGGATGAGCCCCCTAATTGATGGCTAATGAGTCACGTGCGTCCCGAATTAATCCCGTTAATCACCGGCCTTGGGTGGCGCTTCCAACGGCCGCGTCCCGGCGCTGCTGCAGGTGGAGGGGATGGGGATGGGGATGAGGATGAGGATGAGGATGAGGATGAGGATGGGGCTGCCCCTTTCCCTGCTCCTGTCCATGTCCCTGCTCCTCTCCCGCTTTTCCCGGGCTCACAGGGGGCTCAGCAGGACTTTGGGATGGGGCTGTGGCTGTGCTGGTACAGAGGGATTTGAGTTCACTCGGTGTCAGCCGTCCCTGTGATCCCTGTCCCTGCTTATCAGGGAAAGATTTGGGTTGGGAGTGACCCCAAATCCCACCCAGTGCCACCCCTGCCATGGCAGGGACACCTCCCACTGTCCCAGTGTCCAACCTGGCCTTGGGCACTGCCAGGGATGCAGGGACAGCCTTTCCTTGTGTCCTGGAGTGAGGAGGGGACGATCCTGAGGGTTGGATTGGACACCCTGAGGATGGATGAGGAGGAACAGAGGGATTTGGGGGACCCTCGGGGGTTCCCTGGGGCTGATCCCTGCCGGGCTGGCTGGGGAGGGGTCTCATCACCTTCCCCGGCACAAGGAAGGGACCCAGCTGCAGGTGTTGGTCCCACCTGACCTTCTCCAGCAGGATTTGCAGGTGTCGGTCCCACCTGACAAATCCCAGTGCAGAGGAACTCAGTGACAGTGGGGACACTGCTCTCCTGCCATGATGCCATGTGGGCACTGTCACCACCGGGTCCTCCCCATCACCTGGTTCTAATGAAGCCCTGAGCCGTCAGCGGGGCCCTCAGGAGAAGCCCCCTTGTCACAAAATTTGGGAAGAAGCTGCTCTTGAATGGGCCCAGGAGCAGGAGGGGGCTGCTCCCTCCCTAATCCCACATTGTCCCCACAGGCTGGGGACAAAAGGCAGCTCCTGCAGCTTCCTGTGCCCTGGCTCGTGTGACATCTCCCTGACTCGCGTGACACAGCCCTGACTCGTGTGACACGTCCCTGGCTCGTGTGACACGTCCCTGGTTTGTGTGACACGTCCCTGACTCGTGTGACACGTCCCTGACTTGTGTGACACAGCCATGGTTTGTGTGACACGTCCCTGGTTTGTGTGACACACCCTGGCTCGCGTGACACCTCCCTGGTTTGTGTGACACAGCCCTGGTTTGTGTGACACGTCCCTGGTTTGTGTGACACGTCCCTGACTCGCGTGACACAGCCCTGGTTTGTGTGACACGTCCCTGGCTCGTGTGACACGTCCCTGGCTCGCGTGACACGTCCCTGGTTTGTGTGACACGTCCCTGACTCGCGTGACACATCCCTGGCTCGCGTGACACGTCCCTGGTTTGTGTGACACGGCCCTGACTCGTGTGACACCTCCCTGGCTCGCGTGACACGTCCCTGACTTGTGTGACACGTCCCTGACTCGCGTGACACGTCCCTGGCTCGCGTGACACGTCCCTGGCTCGTGTGACACAGCCCTGGCTCGTGTGACACAGCCCTGACTCGTGTGACACAGCCCTGACTCGTGTGACACGTCCCTGACTCGCGTGACACGTCCCTGGTTTGTGTGACACGTCCCTGACTCGCGTGGCACAGCCAGCCTGCCCCGCTCCAGCCCCACGCTGCTCCTGGAATGTCCTGGAGCCGAACCAGCCCCAAGAGGGACCTGGAACACCCCCGGAACACCCGGGCTGGTCGGGCTCTCCCCCTCCTGGTGCTCCTGGGAGGATGTGATTGCACCCACGAAGTCCAGGATGATCAGATTTTGCCATGGCAACGCGTTATTATAAATGCAAATGGAGAGCGGGAAAGGGGGAAGCCTTTGGTGCTCCTAATGAGATGACAAAAGGGGATAACAGGGAAATATTCCATGTACTTGGAATCTGGAAAAATCCCCCTCTCCTCTGCCATCTTCTTTTCTGGAGAGCTGCTCAAGAGCTTTTGGCTGCAGCCCGTGGAAGAAAGAATGGGGTTTAATTTTATTTTTCTTTAGTGAGTGGTGGGGTTGACACTCACCTGCACCACTGGGAGATCTGAGTGGCTGCTGCTGCTTCGGGAATTTGATCTCCAGAAGGACCAGAAGGAAAAGATCAGGGGGAACATCACTCCTTTTAAAGCAGCATTTCACCACCAGAAGCTGCTCTCCCCTGACCTTTCATTTGTGTTTACAGCACCTGAGCCACTCCCGCGTTCATTAGGCATTTTCTGCATGTGGAATAAGGGAACTAATTGGGTTTAATTGTGACAAAGAGAAGCCCTGGTTCGTTAAGAGTAAAATGCTGTGCAGGACCTTGCACAGAGAGCACCTGTAGCATGTTTTTTTTCTAATTATCCATCAGTATTTACCTTCTTCACTTGTGCAAAAAACTTTCGGGAGCACCATGAAAGCAGCAGTGAGCAGCCGCAGTGCCAGCTCGCTGCCAGCCCAGGGCAAGAGGAGAGGTTGGAATTATTGCACGTGCCAATCCCAGCCACTTTTCATGGAAAAGAAAGGCAAACTGGAACCCCTGGGAGGGCAGGGGCCGGACGCTGTCACGGATTTCCACACGTAAACAGCAGCAGCGTGTGGGGACACTTCCCCATTGGGACTCTGCAGAGATGCAGAGATGCAGAGATGCTGTGAGCACAGGCAGGGATTCCCAGAGGTTCGGGGCTGGGCACCAGAGCTGGAACAGCTGCTCCTCACTCGCTGCCCTGCTCTGCCTGCAAACCAACCGGGGGCTCCCCCATTCACCAGCCCCTTTCAAGGTCCTTTAAAAATCCATTTCTTTAATGCTCCTGCAAACTCTCCCTGCCCCCCCAGCTTTTTTTTTTTTTTTTTTTTGCTAATTTGATGAAGACCACACACATAAAATCAAATGCTTTTGTCATTTTGCTTCTCATTGTCCCCCCTTGGTGAAAGGAAGCATCGCCTGCGTGGTGTGATCATAAACATGGGAGCTCAGCTCAGCCTGGCACCTCTCCAAATGTTCATTTCTCAGGGCAGCACTGCGGATAAACCGTGGGGCTTGGTGGTAACTCTCACTTTGGGAGTGGCTGGAAGCACCGGGACGGTTCTTGTGTGCTGGGAGTGTCCAGGGCAGGGAATGGGGCTGGGAAAGGGCTGCAGAATCCCTGAGGGAGCTGGGAAGGGGCTGCAGAATCCCTGAGGAGCTGGGAAGGGATGAATAAACCCCCATGTTTGTACAATGTTTGTATTCATCTTCTGTGCTTTATCCATTCTGCAGAAGGGATTTTCTCCAGAGCTGTTCCCTCTGACTCGTAGGAATGGCACACAGAGGTGAGCCCCTTCCAGCTGGGAACATTCCTGCTCTCTGAGGATCCACCTGCTCCCTGAAACTGGGAGATTTTCCCTTCTCAGTCTCTATTTCAGCTCCTCACTTCTTGTGGCAGGTGGATTTGTGGGTGGGTTTGTTCTTTGGTTGGGAATCGCTGCTGGAGGAACGTTTGGGATCTGATAAACTGTAATAAACCTGAGTTTGTTCCTCTAAGTGCCTAAAAATGGTCACATCCAGAAAAACAATTACACTTACACTAGTTATTCCAAAGGACCAGACACAGATCCCAGAATTCCCAAATCCCTGGGGCTGGCACAGCCCTGCCAGCCCATGCAGTGCCAGCTGTGCCCCACGGGCACCTTGTGCCCAGCCCAGAGCACTCAGTGCCACCTCCAGGGGACACCTGCAGGGATGTCCCCCCAGTGTCCCTGTCCCATTTCCCCTGCCCTGAGCGGCCCACCCAGTGCTCCTGTCCTGTCTGCCATCCTATTCCCCCATTCCCATCCCATTCCCCATCCCATTCCCATTTCTGTCCTGTCTCCCATCCCATTCCCCCATTCCCATCCCATTCTCCCATTCCAGTCCCGTTTCCCATCCCATTCCCTCATTCCCATTCCCGTCCTGTCTCCCGTCCCCTTCCCCCATTCCCATCCCTCCCCCCCATTCCTGTTCCATTTCCCATCCCATTCCCCCATTCCAATTTCCCATCCTTCATTCTCCCATTATCCTTATGTCTCCCATCCCATTCCCCATCCCATCCCATTTTTCTGTCCTGTCTCCCATCCCATTCCCCCATTCCCATCCCACTCCCCCATTCCTGTCCCGTTTCCCATCCCATTCCCGTCTCCTGTCCCATTCCCCACTCCCAGCAGCTCCCACCAGGATCTGCCCTGGCAGCCCAGCAGCTGCCCCGGGCCCGTCCCCTCCGTTTGCGGTGACAGAGCCGCGCCCCGGGGGCCACCGGAGCATCAGCGGGGACTGAAGGGAGATTCCAACACGAGGAAAACCCGAGCCACCTCCGTGCTGCCCGGCTGTCCCGCCCGGCCAGGGAAGGCCAGGGAAGCCGGGCTGGAGGAGGGCAGCGCTGCCGGAGCTCCCCGGGAGCTTTGGGGCAGGACCCCAACTGCAGAGCCCGCGGGAGGAACCGGGACTGAGCCACGGCGAGCCCTGCTCGGGGCCGGGAGCTCGGGACGGGCTGGCTCAGGTCCGGGCAGGTCAGGGAAGGTTCGGGCAGGTTTGGGGCCATTCGGGGCCATTTGGGGACGGTCGGGACCGGGACACCCGGGGGGGCGGGGCGCGCTCCCAACGGCCCCGCGGCGGCCGCGCCACCAGCGCCCCCCGGCGGCGCCGCGCGGAACTGCAGGAGCCGCGGAACCACCGGGACCGGGAACAGAACCGGGAACGGGAACAGAACCGGGACTGGGGAACAGAACCGGGAGCGGGGAACAGAACCGGAACCGGGAACAGAGGACTGGGAACCGAGGGGCGGAACAGAACCAGCACTGGGGAACAGAACGCGGGAACCACGGAACAGAACCGGAAGGCAGAGGCTGGAAGTGGCTGGGGTAACACGGGACGACCGGGGGCTCCAGGGCTGGGACAGAACCGGGACCAGCACCAGGGTTTGGGTGCTGGGGACAGAACTGGGACCGGGGTTTGTGAGCTCGGGACAGAAGCAGGCCCAGCCCGGGGCCGTTCCCTCTGCTCCTGTCCCCTTCCCTGGGAGCAGAGCCCAGCTCCCAGCTGTCCCCTCCTGCCAGGAGCCGTGCAGACAGACAGAGGGACACAAGGACAGAGGGACAATGTCTCCATGCCCCTGTGGAAAGCAGCCCAGGAGCAGCAGCAGGAACCTGTGAGCACAGCACAGATGCTCGGTGTCCATCCCCACCAGGAGCGTTCCCAACAGCAGCAGCCACTCCTTGGACATTCCGTGTTTTATTGAGCTGGGACTCGGGGTGGGTGAGGTCCATGAGTTCAATAAATACTGCAGAACTGCCTGAAGCCCCACGGAGTTCGAGCAGGGAGGGAGTGCAGGAGCAGTAAATTGGGAAGAGGTTTAAAAAATCTAACAGCTACCTGAGGAATGGAGCTCCCTGAAAAGAGATGGCAGGTGACCTTCAGCAATGGCATGTGGCCCTGACAGAATGGCACCTGACCTGTGGCCAAGCACAGCACTGGCTCCCCTGGCCAGGAAACTGCCAAGCAATCAGATCAAATTAGTGAATTTAATGCAGAATTAAATGCAGGGCAGCAGCTCTGCCTTTCCTGCCCCCACCTGAGGACACAGGCAGTGCCAGGCTGTCCTGGCCAGCTGAGGGAGAAGAGCCCAGGAAGCAGCACCCCTTCCACCCACCTGCTCCTTCCAAGGGCTGGAAAGGCAGAGGAGGCACAAGGAGAGGGAGCAGCAGTGGGACAGAGGCTCTGGCAGGCTGGGGACGCTGCAGGTGTGCCAGCAGCTGTCCCTGTGCCCTGGCAGACACTGAGCACACCCACCCTGGGGGCTCCCAGCCAAGGAAAAGGGACCAGCCAGGTGTGCTGCCCCTCTGGCACACCTGGAGCAGTCTTTGGTGACTGCAAGGCACAGTGTGGAGCGCCCAGGACAGACCTGTGAGTGGCACCAGCACCTCCCTGTCCCCAGTCCCACCTGCAGGGCTCCATGGAAGGCCACACAGAGCACTGAAAGCCCTGGGAAGCCCAGCTACTAAAGCTATGCTCACCCCATCCCTGTGCGTGGGGAAGCCACACCACCCCTACCAGCCCAGCCCAGCCCCAGCATCCTCACGTTCCTCCAGATGCTCTGTCCAGCAGTCAGCCGGGCAGGGGCTGTGCCGAGCCTGGTGGCCCTGGGCCACACTGAGGCACCCTGTCTCCAGGACACACCATGGGCTGTTCCTCTCTTCTCCCTCCTCTGCGCCTCCGCTCGCGCAGCTCTCTGTCAGGAACTGATGGTTGCAGTGCTTCTCCTCAGTAGTAATGCCAGTCTCGCCCTGGACAGGAGAGCTCAGGGCGGGACAGTGCAGGCACCCCAGCTCTGGACACTCCAGAGCTGGGACCCACAGCTCTGGACCTCCAGAGAGCACCCCAGCCTGGACAGCTCCATGACCCCCTCGACTGGCCCCACCTGGGCCTCCCCCCCCAGCTCTGTCTCGGGGACACTGGACCTGGGGCAGCAGCTCGGCCTCAGGAGACCCCTCAGCCTGGGGACAGAGGGCTCTGGGACTAGAGGGACCCCAGCTCTGGGGACACTCCAGAGAGGGCACCCCCAGCTTGGACCTGGGGACCAGCTCTGGCACTCAGAGAGGACCCCCAGCTCTGGGGACACTCCAGAGAGGGGACCCAACACTCCAGAGAGGGACCCCCAGCTCTGGGGACACTCCAGAGCAGCACCCCCAGCTCTGGGGACACTCCAGAGAGGGACCCCCAGCTCTGGGGACACTCCAGAGAGGCACCCCCAGCTCTGGGGACACTCCAGAGAGGGACCCCCAGCTCTGGGGACACTCCAGAGAGGGACACCGGACCCCCCACCGCTCTGGGACACTCCAGAGAGGACCCCAGCTCTGGGGACACTCCAGAGAGGACCCCCAGCTCTGGGGACACTCCAGAGAGGGACCCCCAGCTCTGGGGACACTCCAGAGAGGGACCCACAGCTCTGGGGACACTCCAGAGGGACCCCCAGCTCTGGGGACACTCCAGGGCAAAACAGGATTCTTGGAAGTAAACAGCCATTTGCCCTTCCCAAAATCACTGAGACCAACTTGCTGTGCCAGAACTTACCAGTCCCTGTGTGCCAAACTCACCAGGCCCCATTTGTTTGGGAACAACCTCCCCCAGTCCCAGGGACAGCTTTTGTTTTTTGGGAACAGGCCCTCCAATCCCAAACACTGCCCCTATTTGTTGAGAACAAGCCTTAATCCCAGGTAATGCCCCCTGGTTTTGGGAACAAGCCCCCAGCCCCAGTTGATGCTCCATTTTGGGGAAGGAGCCCAAATAATCCCAGTTGATGCCCTGTTTGTGGGGAAGGAGCCCCAGTAATCCCCGTTTTGGGGAAGGAGCCCCAAGAATCCCTGTTTTGGGGAAGGAGCCAGCTGTACCTGTTTCCAGCCATAGAAGTGCATGCTGGTGAGCTTCCCGTAGTTGGGCTCAGCAATGTGGATGTTCAGGGACTGGCTCTGGTCGATGAAGGCCCCTCTGTCTGCAGCCATCTTCAGGATGGTTTTTTGGGAGATCTCCCACACGGTCTTGTAGAGCTGCTTCAGGTCATCGGGGATCTCAGGGATGTTCTGGAGGAACAGGAGGAGTTTGGCAGGGTGGGAAGCACTGACTGCCCAGAGATCCTCATTTATAACATGGAATTCTTCAGTGACTGCTGGGGCTCCAGCAATCCTGACTGGAACTGAGGCCTGCACAGCTGAGCTCTGTCCCTGAGTCCAAACACAGAATCCCAGACTTGTTTGGGTCTGGAGGGACCTTAAAGTTCAGCTCATCCCTGGCAGGGACACCTCCCACTGTCCCCAGTGCCCAGCCTGGCCTTGGGCACTGCCAGGGATGCAGGGGCAGCCCCAGCTGCTCTGGGCACCCTGTGCCAGGGCCTGCCCACCCTGCCAGGGAACAATTCCTCATTGCCAAATTCCCAAAAAACACAGTCCCTCATCCTCTGGCACTGGCAGCCATTCCCTGTGCCCAGTCTCTCCATCCCTTGTAAACTGTCTTTCTCCATGTTCCCTGTTGGCTCCTTCAGGCCCTGGAAGGCCACAATTAGGTCACCCTGGAGCCTTCTCCAGCTGAACAATCCCAATTCCCTCAGCCTTTCCTTGCAGCAGAGGTGCTCCATCCCTCTGATAACTTGGTGGCCTCCTCTGGACATCCTGGGTCTGGGAGCACCAAGGACACTGGCAAACCCCCTCAGCCCCCCCTCAGCAGTTACATGTGGAGATCAGGAAAGGTTCTTGCCCAGAGGGTGCTGGCACTGCCCAGGGAATGGGCACGGCCCTGAGGCTGCCACAGCTCCAGGAGCCTTTGGGCAGCGCTGCCAGGGATGCCCAGGCTGGGCTTGGTGGGCTCTGGGCAGGGCAGGGCTGGCACTGGGGGGTCCCTGGGGCTCCCTGCAGCTCAGGACATTCCATGATACTCCCTGCTATGAAACCAGCCCTTTGTCTCTTCCTGCTGAGTGGGAATCCAGAGGGAGCAGGAGGTGCCTGCAGCAATGCTGCCCCATACCTGGATGGAGCCGTTGTTGGCGATGATCTGGTTCTTCATCTCCTCGTTCCACAGGCCCCTCTCCGTGAGATCCTTCAGCAGGTGGGGATTCACAACCTGGCAGGGGCAGAGCCGAAGGTTTTTAAATGGCTGAACAAGATCCTGCACATTCCTGACAGACCCTCACCCCTGGGAGTGTTCCAGGCCAGGCTGGACAGGCTGGGGGCACCCTGGGGTGGTGGAAGGGGTCCCTGCCACGGCAGGGCTGGAGCTACACAATCTCTGAGGTGCCTCCAAACCATGCTGGGATTCTGCTGGACATGGCAAATTAGAGGGGGGCTGTATGGAGCTGTCCTGCATGAGGAACTCCAGAAGATGGGAAAAAGAGAGAGCTCACCCTCTCAGTTACAGGGGCACTGGCCACAACCTGAGCTCCTAAAGAAGAGTGTGAACACCCAAGACTGGTGTCAGGAGGGGAGAGAACAGAACAGGGGCAGGCTGAGTACTGGGAAGAAAACACAGCCCCCTTTTCCTGCTGGGACTGGGCTTCCTGTCCCCCAGCCCCACACAGGGAGGCAGGGCAATGATCCTCCTGTTCCACCTCCCACTCCTGTCAGGGGTGATCCTGCAGCCAGGAGGAATGGAGAGCACTGAGACACCCCAGAGGGGATGGACACACCTCCCAAACAGGGACAGCCTCCCTTTGTCTCCATGGGGGCTTTGCTAACTCCAGAACCCAACCTGTTTCTCTCTATTTCCTGCCTGACAGACCCCTCGGAGCCTGTGGAGCTCTTCCATGGCCCCTTCAGAGCCTCGAGTGCTTCACAGCTCGTTCTCAGGACCATGGTCTCAGCTTCTCTTCCCATATCCCTCCCATGACATCCCCACCCCCTCAGCAGTTATTCCTGCAGCCCACCCTGAGGCCCCACAAAGGCTTTTCCCAGGCAAAAGCAGCACTTGTTCATCATTTCTCCTACTCCCTGGTGACTGTGGGACACACAGAGCTGGACTCCTGCAGCACCCAGTGCTCCAGATCCCCTCAGTGCTTGGGCACAACCACCAGGCTGCAGCGAGCCCCAGGTGTGAGGCTCCCCTTGTCTTCCTGAGCCACAAAACGCCAGGCAGGAGCAGAGCTGGGGCCCAGAGCTCACCTGGAACTCCCCCGAGAGCACCCTGCGCGTGTAGATGTTGCTGGTGTAGGGCTCGATGGACTCGTTGTTGCCCAGGATCTGGGCAGTGGAGGCCGTGGGCATGGGGGAAATGAGGAGGCTGTTCCTGACACCGTACCTGGGGACAACAGGACACGTCAGCGAGCTGCAGCCAAGGGACAAGGGACAGGGAAGGGCCAGGGACAGCAGGGAAATCAATCTGGGATAACCTGCAAAGCCTCACATCGCCCACAGGGAACAGGGAAGCACTGCTGAACTGGCACTGGGGGTCAAGTGCAAGTGGAATTGGGGGCTTTGCTGCTCTCATCCCTCACCAGAGGCTTTCCCAAATGATGCAGTCATGGGTGGGGTGCAGGGAAGACAATCTGCCAGGCACTGCACCATCCCCAGCCCTGGGGCAGAGCTGAACCAGCGGCCCATGAAGAGGCTGAAACCTCTCCACACACAGGACAGGGGACAGATTTACCACGTTTAAAAATGAAGGCCAAACAGCCAGAATCGGTCCACGAGAGGCACTTCACACTTCAGGGATCCCTGTCCTCAGGATGTTCAAGGCTCAGCTTTTCCCTGGCAGCAGGGAAGAGCCCCAGGGCCAGCTCATGGCTCACTCCTCACTATGTTTGTTCAATGGGAACACAAATCTTCCTGCTGGATGCACCCAAAATGGAATTAGAGCTCAGCTAAAGCAGAGCAGTGAGGGTGGGCTCCTTAGCCTTGGAAGGACAAAAAGGAAAGAAAGCCACCCAAAAAACAGCTCAAAGGAAAGATCTACTGGGTGGGGGGAACACATGGGGCTGTTTGCACACTTGGGCCCTGCCTTCAGCTCTCAGCAGACAGAACACATCAAATCCATATCCAAAGCCAGGCTGGATGGGGCTGGGAGCACCCTGGGACAGTGGAGGTGTCCCTGCCATGGGAGGGGGTGGCACCGGGTGGGCTCTGAGGTCCTTCCCACCCAACCCAGTCTGGGTTTTATCTGACATCTGCTACAAACCGTGCAGGGTCACTCACTTGGCAATCTTCTCCTTCAGAGCCTTCCAGTCCCACAGGTCAGAGGGGGTGACATTCCACATGTCATACTGAAGGATCTGAGAAACACGGTTTGGTCCAAGTTAGAGAGGGCACTCTTTTCTCCATATTTTATAAAGCCCATTGGAAATGGACCTGTCATTCCTCTTAATTCTTCTCTCCCATTAGATCTCAGTGAAGCTCTGGTATGACCTAACAAACATTCCATCTTGTGACTGCTCCAGGGCACAGCCAGCACAGGCTGAGTCTGATTTGTCTTTTCAAATCAGAGAATCCCAGAATGTCCTGAGCTGCAGGGAGCCCCAGGGACCCCCCAGTGCCAGCCCTGCCCTGCCCAGAGCCCACCAAGCCCAGCCTGGGCATCCCTGGCAGCGCTGGCCAAAGGCTCCTGGAGCTGTGGCAGCCTCGGGGCCGTGCCCATTCCCTGGGCAGCCTGGGCAGTGCCAGCACCCTGTGGGCAAGAACCTTTCCCTGCTGTGCAGCCTGAGCTGGCCTGGCCCGGCCCCAGGCGCTCCCTGGCGCTGTCCCTGTCCCAGAGCAGAGCTCGGAGCTGTCCCTGCGCTGCCCCTCGGGAGGAGCTGCAGCCCCGGGGAGCTCTGAGCTCAGGCTGCTCCAGCCTGGGCTGCCCAGGGCACCTCGGGGCCCTCCTGACCCTGCCCCAGCCCCGTGCCCCTGCTCTGGGCCCTTTCCAGCAGCTTCTGATCTCTCATTGGCACAGCCAGAGCTGTCCCAGCACTGGGGTGAGGCTGCCCCAGCCCAGAGCAGAGTGGGACAATCCCTTCTCTCTGGGCACTGATGGTGTCCCCAGGACAGGGATGTCCCTCCTGCTGCAGGGCACTGCTGACTCAGATGCTGCTGCCCAGGACCCAGGTCCCTGCAGGTCTCTGCAGCAGCCCAGGCACAGGATCAGCTCCCAGCTCCCCACGCCTGGCACTCACCCCCTTGCTGACCGGCGAGCCCTGGTAGGTGTCGTAGGGGCCCTGCTCCCTGGCCAGCTCACAGCTGGCCTCCAGGGCCCCGTAGTAGATGGTCTCGAAGATGTGCTGGTTCAGGCGCTGAGCCTCGGCGCTCTCGAAGGGGAACCGCATCAGGATGAAGGCGTCAGCCAGGCCCTGCACGCCGATGCCAATGGGCCGGTGCCGCCGGTTGGAGCGCTCCGCCTGCGGGACAAACACATGTCACCCACAGCACAGGGCATGTCACCTGCAGCACACACAATGTCACCCACAGCACACATAATGTCACCTCCAGCACACACAGTCACCTACAGCACACACAATGTCACCCACAGCACAGGGCATGTCACCTGCAGCACACACAATGTCACCCACAGCACAGGGCATGTCACCTGCAGCACACACAATGTCACCCACAGCACAGGGCATGTCACCTGCAGCACACACAATGTCACCTACAGCACAGGGCATGTCACCTGCAGCACACACAATGTCACCTCCAGCACACACAATGTCACCTCCAGCACGGACACACCACCTCCAGCACACACAATGTCACCTCCAGCACACACAATGTCACCTCCAGCACGGACACACCACCTCCAGCACACACAATGTCACCTCCAGCACACACACCACCTCCAGCACACACAATGTCACCTCCAGCACAGGGCATGTCACCTCCAGCACACACAATGTCACCTCCAGCACGGACACACCACCTCCAGCACGGACACACCACCTCCAGCACACACAATGTCACCTCCAGCACACACAATGTCACCTCCAGCACACACAATGTCACCCACAGCACAGGGCATGTCACCTCCAGCACACACAGTCACCTCCAGCACAGGGCATCACAGCACGGACACATCCCCTCCAGGATAGGGCATGTCACTTCCAGCATAGACACACCACCACCTCCAGCACAGGGCATGTCACCTCCAGCACACACAGTGTCACCTCCAGCACAGGGCATGTCACAGCACAGACAGTCACCTCCAGCACGGACACACACCTACAGCATGGACACACCACCTCCAGCACACACAATGTCACCTCCAGCACACACAATGTCACCTCCAGCACGGACACACCACCTCCAGCACGGACACACCACCTCCAGCACGACACACCACCTCCAGCACAGGCATGTCACCTACAGCACACACAATGTCACCTCCAGCACACACAATGTCACCTCCAGCACACACAGTCACCTCCAGCACACACAATGTCACCCACAGCACAGGGCATGTCACCTCCAGCACACACAATGTCACCTCCAGCACACACAATGTCACCTCCAGCACACACAATGTCACCTCCAGCACAGGGCATGTCACAGCACAGACAGTCACCTCCAGCACACACACGTCACCACCTCCAGCACAGCTGGCAAGGGCCCCAGGGAGCAAAGCCTCCTGCTGCAGCATGCCATGAGCTCTGCATCAGCATTCCTTCCATCCTGCCACTGCTTGCTGAGGCCAGACTGAGTTTGTCACACCTTAGCACAGACTGGGATTGCTTAACCCAGGAAAGGGAGGCAGGATTTCAAAGAGAACACTCAGCACTTTCTGATAAATGAAGACATTTAATAGGGCAGAATGACAGAATCACTGAGGTTGGAAAATCCCTCTGAGCCTACCAAGTCCAACTGTTCCCCAGCAGAGCCAAGGCCACCATTGACCATGTCCCCAAGTGCCACATCCACATGGATATTAAATCCCCTCCAGAGATGAGGAGTTCACCACTGCCCTGGGCGTTCTGTGCCAGGGCTGGACAGCCCTTTCCATTAAGAAATCTTTCCTAACTCCCCTGGCACAGGTTGAGGCCATTTCCTCGTGTCCTTTTCCCTGCTTTCTGTGAGCAGAGCCTGACCCCCACCTGGCTGTCCCCTCCTGTCAGGGAGCTCTAAAATCAGCCAAAATGAGGTATACTTTCTCAGGATCTTTCCAGGATCCTTCCCTCTCTGTTCCTAGTGCTGGTCTGTGCTTCAAGGAAATCCCCACACATGAAAAAATTCCAGTGGCAGAAGCAGAGTGGGAAGTTTCCTACAACTGCTCCACCACAGAGCTGCTCTGGGCTGAAGCTCAGGCAGGCACTGACAGGTCCCACCTGGGAACAGGCGATTCACAGAGCTCCCAACAGTTCCTCTGTGACTCCTGGTGTCCCAGACTGCTCTGGGATTGCCCTGGGCAGGATTCAGCCCTACTCACCTCTGGCACAGGGTAGTAGTTGATGTCAATGATTTTGTTGAGGTTTCTGACGATGACCTTGGTGACCTCAGCCAGCTTCTTGAAGTCGTAGGTGTGCTCAGGGGTCACGTACATGTTCAGGGCGATGGAGGCCAGGTTACACACGGCCACCTGTGGGCACAGACAGGGGATCACGGGGAACGGGCCCAGAACACACAGCTCTGCCCCAAACCCATGGCAACAACCTGCCAGGGAACCTGCCAGGCTGGGAAAGTGCACCCCTTGGTCCTCTGGCACGTCAGAACTTGTGCAAAAGGTAACCACAATTCAGGAAGGTTCAGTAGAAATTGGTATGACCAAAAAAATCCTGCCCTGGTCAGTCCTACTGCCTGGAAACCATCCTTACACAGAATCCCAGAGGGACCTGGGTTGGAAGGAATTTTCAAGCCTCATTTGTTCCTTGTCACTTTCCCTTTGAAGGGTGTCTCGTGTCATCCCAAATCCTCCATGGGAGTGGGAAGGGAACCCACAGTCAGGGGAAGGGTGTTGCAGAAAAAATGAGGCCTTTGCGGGGGTCGAGCCATTTGTCGGTGAGGGGAGACTCAGACACTCAATATGAGTGATAAGCAAATTCCAGTTTATTGAAGAGAGCATCAGACACTTATACAGCGAGTAATAAGCTTATGAATATTCTGTAAGCTAAGCAATCTATTGGTTAAACTATACTATCAACTCTTCCTCATTCCTTAGGGGTTCCATCTCTCTTTTCTCATGTCTCTTTCACTGTTTGTTATCCTACCACAGCTAGGCCCAAGGACACTGCTATCTGTGCAGGTGCAGGACTTGGAATTAGCCATGGTTTTGTACTTTTCTATTTTCTAGCAGCTAAATTCCCAACATCAGGGCTGTGAGTACCCATCAGGTCAGGAGTTTCTCAGCTGCCTGCTCCCTTCCCAAGCAACATCAGACATATCCCAGGCAGAGCTGCCCCAGGAGCCCTCCCAGCACCCCGAGCTCCCGCTCCGCACCCACCTCGTCCTTGCTGGTGTACTCCACGATCTCAGTGCACAGGTTGCTGCACTTGATGGTGCCCAGGTTCTGCTGGTTGCTCTTCCTGTTGCAGGAGTCCTTGTAGAGCATGTAGGGGGTGCCAGTCTCGGTCTGGGACTCGATGATGGCGTACCAGAGCTGCTGGGCCTTCACCACCCTGCGCACGCGGCCCTGCCGCTCGTAGCTGCAGCACACGGGAGGGAGCCCTGTCAGCCCCCAGCCCCAAACACCAGGGAGAGGCTCTGAGCTCCTCGGGACCTCCTCCCTGGGAGCCCTCACAGCAGGGCAGCAGCACTGCCCTTGTTTATGGGAGCCAGTCTTCCATCACAGCAGCCACACAAAGCCACAGAGTGCCCTGAGTGGGGATCGCTCCAGGCTGTCCCTCTCCCAGGGACACTGTCCCCTAACAGGCTGAAATGGTCACCCACACACAGCTCCACCCTGACAGGTCACAGAGTGAAGGACACAGCCCCATCCTCACACTTTTATCCATCTGACAACGAGCCCAGTGGGCACCTCTGAGCCCCTCCCACAAACCTGTGCCACGGCCCCACATCCCACAGGACACAGGCAGCTCTGGGAGAGGATGGCACCACTTACAGGCCTGCTCCCTCCTCTTACCTCTCATAGAGCTTCTCAAATTCCTCTCCCCAGACATCATCCAGGCCAGGACACTCATTTGGGCACATTAAGGACCAGTCCTGTACGGGGGAAAAATATTCAGAGGAAATCTTTAGGCACCCTGTTAATTAAAGCTGTGGCTACCCCACACCTGGAAGTGTCCAAGGCCTGGCTGGATGGGGTTTGGAGCAATCTGGGACAGTGGAATGGAAGATGTCCCTGCCCACAGCAGAGGGTGGCACTGCATGAGTTTGGGTCCAAGGCCAGGCTGGATGGGGTTTGGAGCAATCTGGCACAGTGGAAGATGTCCCTGCCCACAGCAGAGGGTGGCACTGCATGAGTTTTAAGGTCCCTCCCAAACCAAACCAGTCTGGGATTCTGTGAAATACAAGCAGGCATAAGAACAATTTACTAAGAAAATGCTGATGCCTTAAGGAAACCCCAGAGTCAAAAGAGCCCAAAAATCCAAGAACAAGTCATGGGCTGTGAGACTAAGGCCTGAAGCAAAACACTGAGTGGCAGATGCCCAGTTCCATTCTCCACCAGCACAGCCAAGGTCTCAAACAAGGTGCAGCAGCTCCTCCAGGAAGGTCCTGGAAGGAACAAGGAGCAAAGCAGCTCTGCAGCCCTTGCTGAGCTCCTTCAGGGCTGCTCACCTGCTCCTCCACTACCAGACCTTTTCTGTGCCAGCCAAGCTCTCACCTGGTTGGTTTCCACTCGCTTCATGAAGAGATCAGGGATCCAGAGAGCAAAGAACAGGTCCCTGGCTCGCTGCTCTTCTTTCCCTGTGTTCTTCTTCAAGTCCAGGAACTCAAAGATGTCCAAGTGCCACGGCTCCAGGTAGATGGCAAAAGCCCCAGGTCTCTGGAACATAATCTGGATCAGAACAAACTGTCCTTGGAAAGAAACCTCCTGCCCTGCTCCTGAGTGCCCACAACCCCCCAAACCAGCTGGGAACTGGGGGGCAACACCAGACACCAACACTAACACAACACAAGGGGGAAAATGCCCTTTTGTGATTATGTGTCACCCACAGGCACCCCATCAGCTCCCTGACGGCCCCTGCAGTGTGGAAGCTCTCCCATTACCCAGAGCTCCCTGCTGGATCTCATTGAAGGTACCTTGTTTCCACCTTGATCCACGTAGCGGGCGGTGTTGTTGTACACCCTCAGCATGGGAACGAGCCCGTTGGAGTTCCCGTTTGTCTGCAGAGGCACAGCAAAACCATCAGCCAAACTCCCTGCAGGGCTGCCCTGCACCCCCTGTGGGTCCTTCCTCAGGCTGCAGAGCTCTTACACTGAGCACACCAATTATTTCTAGTCCCTTCCCCACACCTTTTATAACAAATATGCATATATCAGCCATGTGTCCCAGAGTTAATAAAATGTCCCTCCTAACTTCTTTGCCCTACATTAT
Source organism: Zonotrichia leucophrys gambelii (assembly GCF_028769735.1). Taxonomy (NCBI): domain Eukaryota; kingdom Metazoa; phylum Chordata; class Aves; order Passeriformes; family Passerellidae; genus Zonotrichia; species Zonotrichia leucophrys. Next base: position 1,651,914 of record NC_088169.1, read on the forward strand.
GTCACCTAAAGGCTTGCAGGGTTTACACACACTGTGACAAGAAACCCCAAACACACATCCATGGAAGGTCTGGGGCACTCAGAGACACAGAAAGGCAAAGGGCTGGTGCACAAGTGTCTGGGCATATTCCTAGGCTGCTAACAGACAAACATGGAATTGTCTGACCAAACACTGGAATAAGATCCTCTTTCTGGAAGGGCTTCTATGAGGAAGCCAAAACACCAGGGAAAACCAACCTTCCTGCCTTAGGCCAAGGGACAACAGAGCGAGGCCCAGTGAAGTAAGAGAGAGGCAGCAGTGGTCTGGCATCTCTGGGAGCAGCAGCAGTGTCCCTGTGCTGCCCCTGTCCCTGGGGTGACTCAGAGAGGGACAGGCACTCACCCCAGCAATGTAGCTGCCCGTGGCACGGATGCAGCTCACGGCAAGGCCAATGCCCCCAGCAGACTTGGAGATGAGGGCACACTGCTTCAGGGTGTCGTAGATGCCTTCGATGCTGTCGTCCTTCATGCACAGCAGGAAGCAGCTGAAGGACACAAATGGTTTCAGCACACAAAGATGGGAAGGAAAAGTCAGAAGTGTTTCAACAGGCTGCAAAAACCAGGGCAAACATGGGACTTTCAGCGTGCTCCACAAAGCAATCCCACAAGGGTGGAATAAAGGACAAAACAGAAAACACTGTGAGCAGTACTTGTACTGCTGACTCCATGATTTAAAATGTTTGGTAGCAGAGGTATCGTGGAATACCCTGAGCTGGAAGGGACCCACAAGGATCAGACTCCAATTTATGGTCCTGCACAATCCCACCCTGGGCATCCCTGGCAGCCTTGGGGCCGTGCCCATTCCCTGGGGAGCCTGGGCAGTGCCCAGCACCCTCTGGGGAAGAACCTTTTCCCAATACATTGACACAAACCTTTATAAAAATACAATCCTTTTCCTGATATATATGATATCAAAAACCTATCAGTTATGCTTGCTGCTTTCAGGAAACAATTACCAGGATTAATTTGGTAACCTGCAGCAGACTATGCACATCAGGAAATTTCCAATACAACACAGCCATGCAAAGGTTTCCAATATCTCTGGAGCTGACAGAAACCTGGGCATTTTTCCCCAAGGACAGGTAAAACTTGACGGCAGCCCCTTAAAACATCACAAAACACACGCAGGAACTCAGCTGCTCATTTCAGAGGCTGTGCGTGTGTCACACTTGAGCAGAGGTGATCCCCAGGCGCTGCCTGTGGCCAGGGGGCAGGCAGAGCAGAGCAGAGCAGAGCACCTGGAGAGCTGGGGGCGGTTGGTGCCCGCGTTGAAGAGCGTGGGCGAGGCGTGGGTGAACCAGCGCTCCGACAGCAGGTTGTAGGTCTCGATGGCCGCCTCGATGTCGCCCTTGTGGATGCCCACGGCCACCCTCATCAGCATGTGCTGGGGACGCTCAGCAACTGCGGGGACACAGCCAGGAATCCCAGAGCTGCCTTGGGAGAGACCTCACAGCCACCCAGGGCCACCCCTGCCATGGCAGGGACACCTCCCGCTGTGCCAGGCTGCTCCAGCTTGGCCTTGGCGCTGCCAGGGATGCAGGGGCAGCCCCAGCTGCTCTGGGAATTCCAGCCCAGCCCTGCCCACCCTGCCAGGGAACAATTCCTCATTGCCCAGATCCCACCCAGCCCTGCCCTCTGGCACTGGCAGCCATTCCCTGGGTGCTGTCCCTGCATCCCCTGGCAATTGTCTCTCTCCAGCTTTCCTGGGGCTCCTCCAGGCCCTGCAAGGCCGCCCTGAGCTCAGCCCAAAGCTTCTCCTGTGCAGGTGAGCAATGCCAGCTGTGCCAGCCTTTCCTGCCAGCAGAGCTGCTCCAGCCCTCTGCCCATCCTGGAGCCTCCTCTGGGCTCTGCAGCAGCTCCAGCTCCTCCCTGCGCTGGGACAGCTCTGCAGGTGGGGAATCACCTTTGGGGGCACAATCCCCCTTTCCTGCTGCCCACCCTGTGGGATCAGCCCAGGGCACAGGGATTTAATCCCAATCCCTTTCCTGCTGCCCACCCTGTGGGATCAGCCCAGGCACAGGGATTTAATCCCAATCCCTTTCCTGCTGCCCACCCTGTGGGATCAGCCCAGGGCACAGGGATTTAATCCCAATCCCTTTCCTGCTGCCCACCCTGTGGGATCAGCCCAGGGCACAGGGATTTTGGGATGCCAAGGCACATGGCTGGGGCATGCCCAGCCCCTCAGCCACCAAGCAAACCAGAAGGCCAGGGAGGAAGAAGACTCCATGTGACAGTCACAGGGTCACAGCAGCAAGCTCCCAACGCTGCAGTGGGACACCTGAGCCAGTTTTCATGGAATCACAGAGTCACTGGCCTTGGAAGGAACTTGAGTTCTCCAGCCCAACTCCTGCTCAGAGAGCACCAGGCCTCTTTATTCAGGACTGCATCCCATCAGGCTTTGGAAAACTCAAGGAACAATCTGCTCCAATGCTCAGCTGCTCTCATGGAGGAGGGAAAACCCCCCACCTGTATTGACAGTTAAATTCAATCAAATATGCAACCCAGAATCCAATTATGTTTCAGCTTTATGATATTATAATTCATCTCTGACCCTTCTGATGTCCCAGGATATCCAAGCCAAGGGCCTGCATCCCTGCAGCACAGTACCTAAACTTAGCTTTAATTTAATTTAAATTTACTCAGATTTTTTAAGAAGTGCTCAGCACTAGGAACAGCCCTTACCTTTGGAGTTGATTTTCAGCAAGTAGGAGCGTTCCAGAGTCTTTAAAAGAGAGGATGGATTTTAGCAAACAGGCACATTTGAATTTTTTAAAAAACACTGTCAACTCTAAACTCAATCATCCACATAGCCCTCATCCCAGGCTTCACCAGCCCTGCACTCTGCTGCTCCTCTCTTTATCAGCTTAATGAGGTGATTAATGACTGAAAATGCACAATTCCATGGGAAGATTCCAACACTGCTTTGGAGTACAGAGTGTGGAGCAGGGCAGGAGGTCCCACACTGTCCTGGACCCACAGGAGCTCCCTGCTCAGAGCCCTAAACCTGAGGCAGAGCCAAAGCAAAGCAGCACAGCTGAGCTGGGGTGCTGTGGGGAGATGTTCCAGCAGCACAGGCAGGATAAATGTGTGGGATGACACCCTGAGAGAACTGCTCCACTGAACAATGGGAACAGCAAAAATCCCTTCTCTGACGAATTGAGGATTAGAGTACTTCCTTTAGGAATGGCATCCAACAACACTGACTGGGATCTGCTGTGAAAGCCAGCCCAACAGTTAGAATATTCCAGCAGCAAGGAAACTCCATGACTCATCCCACTGGACATCTTCACAGCCCCACTGGTGTCCCACCCCCTCCTGTGCCCCCCTTGGCCCGGTCCAGATGATTCCACAATGATCCCACCCTTCCCAGCAGGGCCAGGAGCAACGTGCTCTTTACCTTAAAGCCAAAGTAGTTGTAGGAGAAGTCCCTGTCGTAGATGATGGCGGAGTTCAGGCGCTGGCAGGAAATAACAAAATTGATTTTTACAAGGTGTAACAATGTTATTTGTACCTGTTGGCATCCCTGGCCCCAAAGCTCGGGTGTGTGAGGGGCACCAGAGCACAGGAATGAAGCAGGAACAGCACTTCCCCCAAAACAACAAAAGCACAGCTTCAACAACCTTTTTTCACTCAGTTTTGGGCCGAATTTACTGAAATCTGACTGGACAACAAGAAACAAAACACAGAACCAAAGGACAAAAGGAACTTCCCAGTCAGAACACAGACCTGGAATGACTTGGAAACTGAACCCAAATCTTTTCTCTCCCTCCTGTGCTGCCTCACTTTGCTGCAGCACTAGGTACTTCTTCTCAAATTAATTACTTGTGCTGATCATGGCAGCGGGAACATCCAAGAAAACACATTTTACTACAGAAACATCCATATAGGAAGAAAACTCCTATATCCCCTCTTACACCCTCCACTCATGCCATGCACTGGTTTCTGTGTTGGCTTTTTACTCTAAAACAGCATGGCTTGCTTAAAAAATAAGAAAAGCAAGTTTTCAAAATCCAGTGCAGTGGTCCAGAAGTGAAAAGAACCCCAGTACTTACATCTTTGTTGGCCAGAACTATGTCCAGAGTCTCTTTGGAGATCATAGGGGAGTGCTTCCCGTTGTGGGGGTTGATGTAGGTGTAGAGATCCTCCATCACATCTGCAGGGAAAGGGATGTGAGCAGGACATGTCCAGGCCTGTCCCTGCAGCACCTGGCACTGGGATTCGGGGATGGGCAAGGCAGGAAAGCCAGGGAAATAATCCCTCCAGCCCCTCAAACACACAGCAGACATCTTTTCTTGAAAATCCCTTCCTTAGGGTTTTTTCCTCCTGAGAAGCTGAGAGGCCTCAGGAACAAAATGTAAACAATGATTGCAACAGACAGATCTTTGATTGACCCATCTTGGATGTTTATAATTAATGGCCAGTCACAGCCCAGCTGGCTTGGAGAGAGTCTGAGACAGCTGCCTTTCTTTCCTTTCTATTCTTAGCTAGCCTACTGATGAGAAACTTTTCTTCTATTCTTTTAGTATAGTTTTAGTGTAATATACATAATAAAATCATAAATCAAGCCTTCTGAAATATGGAGTCAGATGCTCGTCTCTTCCTTCATCCTACGGCCCCTGTGACCAGCGTCACACACAGCTGCTCTTCTGCTGCTCAGCACTGCCAACCTGAACAATCCCCTTGTACAAATTGTGTCAAAACCCCACTGTGAAAAGCAACAAATGGGGAGGAAGGTGGCTAGAACCTAATCTCAATCCATCACATTTTTCACCATGCCATTTCTACAACTGCTTTTCACAAACCAGGCAACTCTGTTTGCCTTGGGAAACTCGTGGGTTTCACCCCCATGGCATTTTCAGCCAGCCTGGGCGCTCAGGAGCTCCCACTGGAGAGATTTCCCTATTTCTGTGCCCCAAACCCGTCCCTCTGTGTCTCCCCCCAGCAGCTGGAGGCATTCACCCACCACTGAAGACTTTCTTGGTCTCCTTGTGCAGGTTGGAGACGGCGATGCGGGCGGCCAGGATGGCGTAGTCGGGGTGCTTGGTGGTCAGCGTGGCCGCGGTCTCTGCGGCCAGAGTGTCCAGCTCCACCGTGGTGACCCCGCTGTAGAGCCCCTGGATCACCTTCATGGTGATCTGAGCCTGCAGGAGGGAGAGGCCGAGCTCAGGGAGCCCCTGTGCTCCTGGAACACAGGGATCCAGCACCGCGAGCTGGGCGGGGAGAGCAAACTGGGACAGACTGGGACAGGGACTGGGAATGGAGCAAACTGGGACAGACTGGGACAGAGACTGGGAATGCTGGGCAGGGGGACAGAGACTGGGACAGGGACTGGGAATGGAGCAAACTGGGACAGAGACTGGGAATGGAGCAAACTGGGACAGAGACTGGGAATGCTGGGCAGGGGGACAGCAAACTGGGACAGAGACTGGGAATGGGGCAAACTGGGACAGGGACTGGGAATGGAGCAAACTGGGACAGGGACTGGGAATGCTCCTGGACAAGGACTGGGGACAAGGCCTGCAATCCAAAATATGGGATCTGGAACAACAAAAGTTGTTTTTTTTAACTACCAGGGGCTCAATGGCTTCTCCAAGGTGGGAAAGGGATCTATGGCAAGGAAAGGGGATTTTCCTCTCCACAGTCTCTGCAGCTGGGAAGCAAAACACCTCAGAGCACAAAAATTCCAACAAACCCATTGTGGATGTGCCTGCCAAGAGTTCAGGGAATCACAGAACGTCCTGAGCAGGAGGGAACCCCCAGGAACCCCCAGACCCAACCCGGGACGCCCCAGGAACTCCTGCCCAGCAGAGGAGGGGTCAGGCAGGGGATGGCACTCACGGGATCCACGAAGTCGGCGTTGAGGCCGTAGCAGAGCTTCTGGATGCGCGAGGTGATCTTGTCAAACATGACCCGCTCCTGGCGCCCGTCTGCGACACACACACACACACACACACACACACACACAGAGACACAGACACACACACAGACACACACACACACACACACACACACACACACACACACACACACACAGACACGGGGCAGCCCAGTGAGAGCCAGCTCAGAACAGGGCAGCCCCAGTAAGAACCAGCAGAGCACAGAACAGCCCCCACCCCACCACACCAGTGCAGCCCCAGTAAGAACCAGTTCAGAACAGAACAGCCCCGCCCAGGCTCACCAGTGCTGCACCAGTAAGAACCAGCCAGCACAGAGCACCCCAGTGATGCCCCAGTAAGAACCAGTTCAGAACAGAGCACCCCAGTGCAGCCCCAGTAAGAACCAGCCAGCACAGAGCACCCCAGTGCAGCCCCAGTAAGAACCAGTTCAGAACAGAGCACCCCAGTAAGAGCCAGCCAGCGCAGAGCACCCCAGTGCAGCCCCAGTAAGAACCAGTTCAGAACAGAACAGCCCCACCCAGGCTCACCAGTGCTGCACCAGTAAGAACCAGCCAGCACAGAGACCCCAGTGATGCCCAGTAAGAACCAGCCAGAACAGAGCACCCAGCAAGAACCAGCCAGCACAGAGCACCCCAGTGATGCCCCAGTAAGAACCAGTTCAGAACAGAGCACCCCAGTGATGCCCCAGTAAGAACCAGTTCAGAACAGAGCACCCCAGTAAGAACCAGCTCAGCACAGAACACCCCTGCCCAGCCCCTCCTGTGGGGGAGTTCGGTGTGGGAATCACCAGGGAGCAGGGTGGGGTGCTTGGGTGGGTACAATGAAAGGGGAGGCTCCCCCTCCACCCCAAGAATCCCCACCTAAAACTGCACCAACCCAATTCCCAGGGTGGGGACCCAGCTGAGGGTCACCCCCCACCTCAGCCTGGGGACCCCTGGGACCAAGGGGGTGGGGACCAACCCAAAGCTCCTGCCATGGCACCCAAACCAAAGGAGAGGTCTCACCCCTCACTCTGGGGGTCAGGGGGGAGCTCCCTCACTCTGGGCTCCCCCAAAGCCGAGGGGAGCCCATCTCCTCCCATAGGCTCCCATCAGAGCTGAGGGGATCCATCCTCCCATGGAGGGCAGGGGGGGCACCCTCTCTGCTCTCTGTGGTGCTATGAGGGGGACCCACAAAGCCAAAGGGGTCACACCATGTGCCATAGGGTACCCCCAAAGCTGAGGGGGACCCATCCCTCACATGCCATGAGGGACCATTCCAAAATGGGGGATCCCCATCTGCTTACCTTGGGTGCCACGCAAGGGCCCCCCCAAAGCAGAGGGAATCCCAGAATGGGGCAGGAATTCCCCTTCAGGTGCTCCGAGAGACCTCTAAAGCCGAGGGGTCTTGTGCCCATACCCTGGGTGCCCTGGGCAGGACAGAGCCCCCCATCCCCGGCACTCGGTACCCCCAGGGCAGCGGGGCTCCCCCTCATGGGCCCCCCGGCACCCCCGGGGCGGGGGAGCGCTCACCCCGCTTCACGACGTGCATGGTGGCGGCGGGTTCCCCTCAGTCCCTCTCGGTGTCCCCCTCAGCCCCTCTCGGTGCCTCCGCGCCCGCCGCTTCCCGCGCCCGCCGCGCGCGCCCCGCCCCGCTGAGGCGGCCGCCGCCATCTTGCCTGCGGGCACGGCTCCCTGCCTGGCCCCTTCCCGCACCGCCCGGCTCTCGGCGCTGCCCGTGGCCGCGGACAGACACCGATCCCGGCCCTCATCCCGATATTGTCCCCGCTTTCCCCCCGGGAATCGCCGCTGCGTCGGGGAACAACGCGCATCCTGCCCGCTTCAAAGATGGCGGCCCAGCGCTTCCCCCCCTTCGCCGGGGAGGAGCCGGAGGGACAGGACGGGACTCAGGGCGCCAAAGACGGAGCCCGCCGAGGGACAAAAACCTCGAACTGAAACGCCAACACAGTGATTATGTTAAATTTAATTATCCTGAATCAAGGCCCAGGCGTGAAATGTGTGATTAAACTTTGAGTCCCACTGCCCAGGGAGCTGGTGGGGTCCCTGTCCCTGGAGGTATCCAAAGAACAACTGCACAGGAGCAGTCTGAGGCTCTGCTGTGGAACGGGCCCAGGGCACAGGAGATGCAGGGAAAGAGATTAAATTACAGAAAGTTCTGTCCCAAAAGCTGCAAAGCTGCACCTGCAGAGCCTCCAGCCCAGAGGGGCTTGGAGCCAGGCTGGGAGAGCTGGGGGTGCTCACCTGGAGAGGAGAAGCTGCAGGGAGAGCTCAGAGCCCCTGGCAGGGCCTGAAGAGCTCCAGCAGAGCTGCAGAGGGACTGGGGACAAGGATAGAGGGACAGCACCCAGGGAATGGCTGCCAGTGCCAGAGGGCAGGGCTGGGTGGGATCTGGGCAATGAGGAATTGTTCCCTGGCAGGGTGGGCAGGCCCTGGCACAGGGTGCCCAGAGCAGCTGGGGCTGCCCCTGCATCCCTGGCAGTGCCCAAGGCCAGGCTGGGCACTGGGGACAGTGGGAGGTGTCCCTGCCATGGCAGGGTGGGATGGGATGGGATTTAAGGTCCCTCCCAACCCAAACCATTCCATGGATCTGCAGGTCCCATGAAGGGTCAGGGCAGTAGCCCTGCTGAGGTGCCTGTGCAGAATCAAAACCCAAACAGCATCAGTTCCCCCCCAATCCCACTCTGAGTGTCCCTGTGGCACTGGGACACGGAACAGGCTGGCAGGGAACACCTCCTGGCTGTGGTTGCAGCCTGTGGGGTGACCCTTCCCCATGCTGGGACGAACAGGAGCCACAGCCAAATGTGGCAGCACACCAGAAATGCTGGGGTTTGCTCCATGACAGGACAATGAACCATCAACCCTTGGGCTGAGGCTGATCCTGAGGGGCTCAGAGAGACATCCCAGAGCTCAAAGGGGCTGGAAATTCAGTTTTTTATTGCTTGTGGATGGGGCTCTGTCCCTTCCAAGGTGAGGGCATTGGTTCAGGTTCCAAGTTCAGATTCCAAGCCAGAACCACTGGGGGTTCCTCAGCCCCCAGGGTGGGTGGGAAGTGCCCAATGCACCAGGTGAGCCTGGTCCTGCTCTGAGTGACCCCCTCAAAGATGGAACACAGAATGTTTGGAACTGACCAGGAAATGGCATTGAAGTTGGGCTGGTGCCTCTGTTTTACCAGAAAAGGGCCTGCAGAAGAAAAATAATCCCAAATTGCATTTTGGGCTGACTGGAGCCCGAGCTGCACTCACACATGTTTGCCCCCATGTTCTTCTCTGAGTTTTGCTCCCCTGCTCTGAAAGCAGGAGTGGGTGGAGCAGCGGGTTCATTTCTGAGGTGGCTGCAGAGGAAAGGAAAGCCTGGGTGCTGCCCCAGGACAGCTCCGCGGGCAGGAACCGGAGCCATGGCACCACCTCTGAGCCCTGCCAGGCCTCACCTGCTGCCAGCCCTGCCAGGAGCCCTGGGCGCTGCTCCCACAGCGAAATGGAGACGTTATCCCTGCCCAAACTCCCTGCCGGGAGGGCTGGGGACAGAGCCAGTGCCAGCACCACGGGCAGGGCAGGGACACGCCAGTGCCAACGCCCCAGAGGTGTCCTGAGCCCTGCCTGGCTGGGCTGATGCCCTGGATGCCCGCGTGGAGGCAGCAGGCCCTAATGAGTGTTAATGAGCGCTAATGAGCGCCAGGGTAAAGAGGATGCCAGTGTCCTGTGGGATGGATGCTGCCCTTGTGCCATCCCATGGGATAGCTGCTGCCCCTGTGCCTTCATCCTGTGGCATTTCTGCGGCTGCTGTCCCTGTGCCATCGCCATCCCCCAGCCCGGCTGATGCCACCCACAGATGCCAGTGTGTGTTTCACTGTTTGTCTTGGGCACATCCTGCCCCTCAGAGGTGACTCGGGGGCACCCTGGGAGCAGGACCCAGCTCTGGCCCCTCAGTTTGGGAAGGACCTTGGGACACTGAGCACATCCAGAGGGGCCAGCGAGGCTGGAGAGGGAACACAAACCCTGTGAGGAGCCCTGAGGGAGCTGGGGGTGCTCGGCCTGCAGAAAAGGAGACTCAGGGCTGCCCCCATCGCTCTGCACAGCTCCTGAAAGGGGCCTGTGCTCACCTGGGGCTGGGCTCTGTCTGCAGCAGCACTGACACACCCAGAGCACACAGCCTCGAGCTGCACCAAGGGAAATACAGGCTGGAGAGCAGGGAAAAGGTTTTTCCAGCCAGGGTGAGAAAGTTCTGGAATGGCTGCCCGGGGAGGGGGTGGAGTCCCCATGCCTGGGTGTGTTTAACAGAGCCTGGATGTGGCACTGGGGGCCAGGGTTTGGTTGGGGCTGGGCTGGACTCGATGGCCTTGGAGGTCTCTCCCAACCTGGTCATTCTGGGATTCTGTGAGCTGCTGCCCACGGAGCTGTCCCACCTCCTGAAGCAGTTTGGGGGTGGCTGTCCCTGTCCCAGCTGTCAGCAGTGTCCCCATGGCAGTGACAGTGCCAGGATGTCCCCGGGGTGGATCCAATTCCCACGGCAGAGGACAATGGCAGGGCCCTGGTGCAGGGGGCAGCCAGGGCGTCCCTCTGTCCCCACTGACCTGGCCAGGAACACATCCCCAGCAGGCACAGGGTCCCAACCCCACTGTGCTGGAAGCCTGGCAAGGGCTGCAAGAAAAAAGCAGCAGCCATGGGCTCGTAAAATAGACTACATGCTTTATTGGATTGAAAAGTTTTATGAAATGACAAAAAACAAAAACCACCTTAAATCAAGAGTTGGCAGATGTGTCAACAGTTGCCGTTTGGTGGATCCCCAACCCCTTCTCCAGAAGCATCCACAGGTCTCTGCCACCACAAGCAGCTCTGGCCCCGACCCCCCTGGCCCCGCTCCCAGGGGCCCTGCCCGTGAATGCAGGGTGCCCACAAATTGGGGTGCCCATAAATCAGGGTGCCAATAAATTGAGGTGCCCACAGATTGGGGTACCCATACATCAGGGTGCCCAAAAACTGAGGTGCCCACAAATCGGGGTGCCCACAGATCAGGGTGCCCACAGATCAGGGAGCCAATAAATCAGGGTGCTCACAGATTGGGGTACCCATAAATCAGGGTGCCCGTAAATTGAGGTGCCCACAAATCAGGGAGCCAATAAATCGGGGTGCCCATAAATCAGGTTACCCACATATTGGGGTACCCATAAATCGGGGTGCCCACAGATCAGAGTACCCATAAACGGGGGTGCCCACAGATTGCGGTGCCCACGGATCAGGGTGCCCATGGAATCGGGATGCCCAGGCAGCAGCCCCTGTTGTGGGGCCGAGAGCGTTTCCCCCATCCCCAGGGAAATGCAGGCACTTAAAAGTCATTGAGAGGAATTTTTCACTTATCCCAAAGCAACAGTGAAATCGTTTAACTCCCGCCTACGGAACATAAAACACCTTTGTAGCCCTTCCTGAATTGTCAAGACACAAATATATTACTCTGGCATAAAGCAAGGCCCCGGGGGCTCTCGGCCTCTTCTTCCTCCTCCCCCCATCGTGCATCCTCCTCTGCCTCGGCACGAGCAGCCCCTGCCCACCCCAAGCACGTGTGGGACGGTGGTCTGGGGACGGAGAGGGGGCTGAGGACAGGGACCCCGGGCTGGGGAGTCCTGTGGTGCCAGGGAGCCCTCTCGAGTGGGGCGAGAGGGGGCTTGGGGGTTCCCCTGGCAGCCCCGGGGCTGGGGGATGCTCCTGGAGGAGTTGGGAGAGGGGAGGTGGGCAGGGCCCAGTGGGGCAGGGCCACCGGGTGTCACCTGGGGATGGGGAGGACCCAGGGATTGGGGCAGGGCTCCCAGGGTCCCCAGTGCTCAGACCCAGGATGGGGCAGGGCTCACCCCGAGGTGCTCAGCCCTGGGGATGGGGTAGGACCCAGGGATGGGGCAGAGCTCACCCCTCAGTGCTCACTCAGGGACGGAGCAGGCTCATCCCTCAGTGCTCAGACCAGGATGGAGCAGGGCTCATCCCTATGGGGCGGAGCAGAGCTCATCCCTCAGTGCTCATGACCCCAGGGATGGGGCAGAGCTCACCCCAGGTGCTCAGCCCGGGGATGGGGGTATGGACCCAGGGATGGAGCAGAGCTCATCCCTCAGTGCTCAGACCCAGGGATGGAGCAGGGCTCATCCCTCGGGGTGGAGCAGAGCCCAGGGATGGGGCAGAGCTCATCCCTCAGTGCTCAGACCCAGGATGGAGCAGGGCCCAGGGATGGAGCAGAGCTCATCCCTCAGTGCTCAGACCCAGGGATGGAGCAGAGCTCATCCCTCAGTGCTCAGACCCAGGGACGGAGCAGAGCTCATCCCTCAGTGCTCACTCAGGGATGGGGCAGAGCTCATCCCTCGGGCCAGGCTCGGCCCTCGCAGGGAGTGGGCTCAGCCACAGCTGCTGCCCTCAGTGGGGACCCCGCAGTGGCCGGGGCTGTGCTGGGCGCTGTGAGCAGCAGGGTGTGACCCCCAATGTGCCGAGGGAGAACGGGAGAGCCCCTGGGAGCGGCTCAGGATGGACTGAGCCCCGGGGCAGGCTGGCACAGCCAGGGACAGCCCGGTGTGTCAGGGCAAGGGGGACACTGCCTGTGTGAGCCTCCTGCGTCCCTCGGGGGGCACAGAGCCCTCAGCGCCCGGCCTGCTCCAGGGGAGGACTCTGCCATGGTCCTGCCCCCCAGGCACAGCCTGGCCCCTGCCCTGGACAGCCCTGCTGTGTCCTGGTCCCTCCCTCTGGCCCTGCCCAGCCACAACAGGGGACACGGGTCAGGGGACAGGCCCTGCTCCTGGGAGCCTTCTCTCCATGTGGATGTGGCGGCTGGACCTGGCTCTGCACCCACATCCCTCGGGACCGCCTTCCCTCCCTGTCCCTGTCACCAGGGCCCTTCCCTCACTGTCCGGGTGGTTCCCTCCCTGTCCCTGTCACCAGGGCCCTTCCCTCACTGTCCGGGTGGTTCCCTCCCTGTCCCTGTCACCAGGGCCTTCCCTCATGTCCCTGTCCCAGGGCCATCCTCATTGTCGGGTGGTTCCATCCCTGTCCCTGGCACCGGGCCCTCCCACTATCCGGTGGTTCCCTCCCTGTCCCTGTCACCAGGGTCCCCAGCCGGGTCCCGGGCACGCTGGGTTTGGAGCAGTGCAGGGCACCGGGGAAGCACAGCCGGGCCAGGCGTGTCCCTGCCCCGTGTCCCGACCTCCCCGGGCACCGGGCAGGGCAGTGCGGGGACAGCCCCGTCCCCGCGGCCCCCGGCGGCACCGGGAGCACACAAGTACCGGCGGCAAGGGCAGAGTCCTCCCCTGCTCCTGCGCAGCGAGAGCTGCTCGGGACGGGAGCCCCTTGCCAGGGGCGCAGCCAGGCTGGGAAAGTGACTCGGAGCAATGAGGGAGAGAGAACCGCTGCGAGCGGAGCCACCCCGGGGGCAGCGCCGAGCGGCCCCGGCCCGCCCTCAGCCTGTGCAAAAGTCGGAGGAGGCAGGAAAACAATAACAATAATAAAAAATAAAATTAAAAAAAAAAAAAATAAAACCACATTGAAACCAAACCCAAAGGCCGCGTGGCTGAGCAGAGCAGGAGTAACTGGAAGCCATGCACAGCAAAGCCGGGACCGCAGCGGTCGGAGGGAGGGCAGGGGCGGCTCTTCTCGCGGGGAGCCGGCGGCGTCGCGCTTCTCGTCTCGGAGATGAGGAAATAAATAAGTTTAAATAGCTCCTCCCGTGCCGGCGCCGGGGTGACTCGCGGAGCGGAGGGAGCCGGGGCCGCGCTGCGTTCCCGGTGCACGGCCGGCCCCGGGCCCGGCGGGACGCGTCCGGGGGGCTCCCCCCCTACTTCTTGGGCTTCTTGAAGATCTTTAGGGGGAACTTTTTCTTGCTCTGGCCGAGGTCAACCTCGTCGCCCGTCAGGCTGCTGTCCTCGTCCCCCGGGCTCTTCTTGGCGGCCAGCTGCGGGATGCGGGTGTTCCTGGCGCCGCTGGGCCGGCAGTCAGAGATGGGGGAGGGGGTGTCGGGGTCGGTGGAGCTGGGGCTGTGCGACCGGGACGAATCCGAGTGGCTGGGCTTGCCGCCCGTCGGGTGGTGGCTGATCTCCCCCAGGCTGGAGGACTTCTCCATGCCGTGGTTCACCGTCATCATCTTCTTCATCGCCATGGGGCTCTCGGGCAGCCGCTCCTGCAAGGCCGCCAGGGCGGAGGGCTCCCCGTGCCGGCTGCCGCCGTTGGGCGTGGGCGCGCCGGGGCCCGGGGGCGCGGGGACAGCCTCCTCCATGGACCTGGTCAGCAGCGTGGGCCGGGCAGCCAGCAGCTTGGGCGCCGAGCTGGGGATACGCTGGTGGTCGCTCAGGTGCGGGATGGAGGAGTCGGAGTCGCAGCGAGTTAAATCTCTGCGGTGGAGAGCGCGGGAGAGAGCGGTCAGTGCCCGCCCGGCCCGGCCCGGCCCCGCACACACGGATGGCAGCAGCGGCTGAGGGCACCCCAGTGACCCCGAGGGGCTGGCACTGAGCCCCTGAGCCCCTGCCCGGCCCCGAGGGGCTGGCACTGAGCCCCTGAGCCCCTGCCCGCCCAGCCCAGAGGGGCTGGCACTGAGCCCCTGCCCGCCCGGCCCCGGCTCGGCCCCTCTCTATGCCCCAGGGTCGGGGATCCCCTGGTGGGGGCTCACCTCGAGCAGCTCGAGGGAGTGAGGCCATGGAACAGGGATGGAGGTTCAATCCGCCCCATGGATCCCAGGGGATCCCTCAGTCTGTGATGGGATCCATCCCTCCCCATGGATCCCAGGGGATCCCTCAGTCTGTGATGGGATCCATCCCTCCCCATGGATCCCAGGGGATCCCTCAGTCTGGGATGGGATCCATCCCTCCCCATGGATACAGGGGGATCCCTCAGTCTGGGATGGGATCCATCCCTCCCCATGGATCCCTCAGTCTGGGATGGGATCCATCCCTCCCCATGGATCCCTCAGTCTGGGATGGGATCCATCCCTCCCCATGGATACAGGGGGATCCCTCAGTGTGTGATGGGATCCATCCCTCCCCATGGATCCCAGGGGATCCCTCAGTCTGGGATGGGATCCATCCCTCCCCATGGATCCCTCAGTCTGGGATGGGATCCACCCCTCCCCATGGATCCCAGGGGATCCCTCACTCTGAGCTAGGATCCATCCCTCCCCATGGATCCCAGGGGATCCCTCAGTCTGGGATGGGATCCATCCCTCCCCATGGATCCCAGCTCCCCCCATGCCCGGTGTCCCCCCAGATTCCCCGCGGGTCCCTCAGCCGCTGCCCCATCCGTGTGTGCCCACGCCCCCCGAGCCCCCGCCCGTGCCCCATGCCCGGCTCAGCCGGTGCCAAGCTCCAATCCCGGCGGGAGGAATTGGAGCTTGGCCATGCCCACACGAAGCCATGCCCAGCCCCGCCGCTGCACGAGGTTTGTGCCCAGCCTGTGCCTACCGGTGACGGCCCACGGGGCTCCGGAGCCCCTCTGCAGAGTGGGAGGCAGGAGCACGAGGGAAATGACAAGTCACAGCTCGCTCCTCCCCGGGGCCCCTGTGCAGGTGCCAGCGTGCCCAGACAGCCAAACCGGGGGCTCCAGTGCTGCCCACGGACCCCAGAGCTGCCCCCGGCAGGGGATGGGTGAGGGACCCCGGCCCTGCCCACGCACAGGAGGGAGCAGCGGAATGGGAGGCAATGGAAAGGAAAGGAGCAGGGGAAGAGAAGCGAGAGGGGGTGGGAAGAGGTGGGAGGTGCTGACCTGTCCCTCGCCCTAGAGCTCCCCTGATCTCTGTTCCTGGCACAGACCCTGGCACATGGCTCACCAAACCTGCCTGGCACTGCACAGAGCACCCAGATCATCTCCTACAGCAGCATCACCATCAGCCTGGAGGCAGCCAAAGAGTCCAGCAAGACGAGGGAAAACCCCCTCAACAGAGCTGGAGACATCCAGGGAGAACTGCAGAGATGTTCAGGAATCCCAGACTGGTTTGGGTGAGAAGGAACCGGGAGGATCATCCATTGCCCCCCCTGCCATGGCAGGGACACCTCCCACTGTCCCCAGTGTCCAGCCTGGCCTTGGGCACTGCCAGGGATGCAGGGGCAGCCCCAGCTGCTCTGGGCACCCTGTGCCAGGGCCTGCCCACCCTGCCAGGGAACAATTCCTCATTGCCCAGATCCCACCCAGCCCTGCCCTCTGGCACTGGCAGCCATTCCCTGGGTGCTGTCCCTGCATCCCCTGGCAATTGTCTCTCTCCAGCTTTCCTGGGGCTCCTCCAGGCCCTGCAAGGCCGCCCTGAGCTCAGCCCAAAGCTTCTCCTGTGCAGGTGAGCAATGCCAGCTGTGCCAGCCTTTCCTGCCAGCAGAGCTGCTCCATCCTCTGCCCATCCTGGAGCCTCCTCTGGGCTCTGCAGCAGCTCCAGCTCCTCCCTGCGCTGGGGCAGCTCTGCAGGTGGGGAATCACCTGAGGGGCACAGGGACACAATCCCCATCCCTTTCCTGCTGCCCACCCTGTGGGATCAGCCCAGGCACAGGGATTTAATCCCCATCCCTTTCCTGCTGCCCACCCTGTGGGATCAGCCCAGGCACAGGGATTTCAGGTCCCAGTGCTCATGGCCCAGGCCTGTGGAGCTTCTCCCACCAATCCCCAGCTCCTTCTCCCCAGGGCTGCTCCCAGTCCATTCTCCCCAGGCTGTGTTTGTGCTGGCATTGCCCCCAGCCAGCTGCAGGCCTTGCCCTTGGTCCTGCTGAGCTGCACGAGGCTGGCACGGTCCCAGCTCTCCAGCCTGCCCAGGTGCCTCTGGATGCCCCATCCCTTCCCTGCAGGGTGTGCCCACAGCACCAGCTCTGTGTGCTGCTGCCCTGCATCCCTGTCCATGCCCTGGATCCCTGTCCCTGCCCTGGATCCCTGTCCCTGCCCTGGATCCCAGTGTCCCTGGATCCCTGTCCCTGCCCTGCATCCCTGGCCATGCCTGGATCCCCTGTCCCTGCCGTGCATCCCTGTCCCGGATCCCCTGCTCTGGATCCCTGCCCTGGATCCCTGTCCATGCCCTGGATCCCTGTCCCTGCCCTGGATCCCTGTCCCTGCCCTGGATCCCTGTCCCTGCCCTGGATCCCTGTCCCTGCCCTGGATCCCTGTCCCTGCCCTGGATCCCTGTCCCTGAGGACGTTTCCCAGCACTGGCTCCAGTCCTGGCCTCCTCATGCTCTCCACCAAGTGCTGGCCCACGCTGGAGTCCTGCCTGTGCTGGGACAGGCCCAGAACCTTCTCCTCGTGCTGGAACAAGAGCATTCCTTTAACAGAACCCACGGAATACAGCCGGGCCCTCCTTCAGCAGCTCCGGGGAACACAGAGAGGAAAAGGGGATCCTGTGGGTGGCTGGCATTCCGCCCTGGATCTGCTGGGGGTACCCAGCTGTGCAGACACCTCAGCTCTCCTCCTGCCCAGCAGCAAGGAGCCCTGGGCACGGCTGGCATTGTCCTTGTCCTTGCTGGAGCCCAGCCTGGCCGGTGTGTGAGCCACATCCCGGGTGAGCTGCTGGGAGAAGGGAACAGTCCAGTGGGGTGGGATCCCAGGGGTTCTGAGTGGGCAGCTGGAGCCCTCCGAGGGACACGAGTGCCATCATCACATGTGTGGAGCCACCCAGCTCCCAGGGCCACCAGGGGATACTGCAGGAGGTCACTGTCACAGCCGATGGCCCACGGCTGTCACTGGGGGAACTGGGATCACTGGGGTAACTGGGGAGCAGCAGTAGCCATGGAACACAGTGGGGCTGAACTCGGGGTGTTGGAGCTGACCCCCAAAACGGGGACACACCCACAGCCCTGGGCTGGGACACCTGGGGATGCTGCCAGTGCCTGCAGACAGGGTGTCACTGCCATGGCAGCCTCCAGCCCCTTCAGGGAATTTGGGAATCTCCTGCCCTTCCCAAATGTTTCTACTCGTGGCTTACCACACCTGTAAAGGAGAATTCCTGCTGGAACTCCTGCCTGAACACTCCTCTCCCAGGGAAGGTGGCAGAAGCCCTCACCTGCACATGCTGAGCCCTTGCTGAGAACACCCAGTTCCACTTGTGAGCTTCATAAATCCCTGGAAGGTGCCCCTTTCCCGGAGAACAAAGCAGCCTTTGGCTGCAGGGGCTGGCACCAGCCCAAGGCCGGGAGGGGCCGGTGCTGGGTCCCAGCAGGGCTGGAGAAGGAGCCAGGCTGTGGGGCAGAAGCTGGGCACAGGAATGGTGCTGGGCAGAGGCAGGGTCAGAGCCAGGCAGGATGGGATCCTGGCAGGAATGCAGGGCCAACCCTGGAGTCACTGAGGGGCCCTGTGTGCCCTGGCTGGGGATGGGGGCTCAGCAACACCCACTCCCTTCACAGGCAGTGCCCCAGCTCCACCGGGGAATCTTCTTCTCCAGGAAATCCAGAAATCCAGCCCGTCCCTTCTGGCTGCCACAGTCCCACAGGGAGAGAGAGATCCGGGTCAGGGTCTGTGGTAGAAATCCTTTCTAGCAGCAAGAGGGCAGCAAATACAGGAGAAAATGGATTTCCTTCAGCCCGAGGAGACTCCAAGGCTGTGTGGGGAGGGTGAGTGCTCCCTGCTGGGCTCCGTGGAGCTGCTCCCTCTCCTGCAGGCCTGGCAGGTTTCAGCGCAGCAGGGACCAAAGCAGCGCTGGCAGCGGGTGCAGCAAAGGACAACAGCAGATGGGAGCCATGGGAGCTCCACGAGGCTCTTCTGTCTGGAGAGCAGAGTGGGAACCTGATCCCAGGACAGCTGCTCGCACACTGCAGGAGTGGGCAGGGCCTCGGGGACACCAGGGCCACCGTGTCCCCTCCTGGGGCCGCTCTGGCTGCAGCACAGGGTCCGTGTCCCCCATCCTGGGCTGGCTGCTCTCTGGGATCCTCACCCTGGAGTGGGGGCACCACATGGGTTCCACCTCCTGGGAGCCCCAGCTCATCCCTCTGGGCTCATCCAGGGGGGCTGAAGGAGCTGATGGCCAAGAGCACACAGTTCCCAAATATTCCTGCTCTGCTCTACACAATCCCTCCAGCTGTAAGGCAGGACAATATTCCTGAAGGACACAGGGAAGAGCTGGTGACTGCAGCACCCACCAGAGCAGCTGCAGTGCCCACCCTGCCATGCCAGGCTCTGGGGACATCCTGGCACACAGGGCACAGCCACCACAGCAGGGACAATCCAAGGGACACCTGGCACAGGGACCTGCTGCATTCCTACTGGAGCACCCACAGGCTGATTTTGGGAGCTGAACACCAACGACCAGGAACTTCTGGGATTTTCTTCAGCCTCAAATGAGCCTTTTCCTGGTGGTTCCCACAAGGAAGTGCCCAACAGCAGGGACAGGATTCCTGGGATCACACTCACAGCAAGAGGAGGGGACACTCCTGAGTCCACGCCAGGACAACAGGGAGGAAAGAGCATTCCCAGGATACTGCCAGCATCCCAGATGAGGCTCAGCAAGGCCTGGCCTATATCCCACTGATTTCCATGAGGATTATGCTCCTGAACTGTTCCAGCACACTTTCAAGAGGAAAAGCTATCTCAGGGCAGTGGCCTTTGATGGGATCCCAGGCAGGGATCAGAGGAAGTGTTTTTGTGGAGCAGCAGGAGCCCCTGACAGCTCATCCCTCCTGGAAACCACAGAGCAGCAACTGGACAGGGAATTACCTGGGATCCCGAGCTTTCCTCCATGCCAGCAGCACTCCCTGCTCTTTTCCATGGATCCAGGCACCCCAGCACCTCCAGAGTGACCCTGCCTGAGGCAGGATGGATCTGCTTCCTCCTGGCTCCCTCCCACCCCACCACGATCCACCCGAGCCGGGAGGGAGGGAGGGTGAGGAGATGGCGATGGTGGACAAAAGAAGCAGAGAGCAAAGCATGGAAAAGGAAAGCCTGGAGTACAGGAAGCCTGGGAGTGAAGGAGGAGCAGGGGAGGAGCAGCAGGAGGATGGAGAACAAACACCTATTTTCCCCCAGCCCTGCAGCCCACGAGGGATTTCTCTGGGTGTTCCCGCTGGGGTGCAGCCCAGCATGGCCCAGGAGCTGCCCTGGGTGTGCTGCAGCAGCCACAGAGGCCTGGCTGCCCCATCCCCCTGTGTCTGGCTCTGAGAGCACCCTCAGCTGCTGGGCTGTGTGTGTGAGGCACCAGGGACCAAGGCTTTGACTGTGTCTGTGTCTCTGAGAGCACCCTCAGCTGCTGGGCTGTGTGTGTGTGGCACCAGGGACCAAGGCTTTTCTTAAGGCAAAGTCCCAAATTTGTGGGGCTGAGCTTGGCACAGCCTCAACGCACACCCAAGAGCAGCTTCCTCCGTTCCACCCTGCTTGAGCTGTGAATTACTCATTTCCCTGGGTTCCTGATCTCTCCCTTCCCTGAGCTTTGGCTGCCGCCTCCCTTCCTGGTTGGAGGAGGGCCTGGGCATTTGGTGCCACACTCCCATCTCCGTGGGTTCCATGCACCTGAGGCAGGCACTGGCAGCAGAAACCCCTGTGCACACGCAGCCCCTCCAGCCCCTCTCCCCCCGGGGACCCCCGATCCCGCAGCCGCCTCGGGCCCGGAACCGCTCTGACCTTATTGGCGCCGGATCCTCTGCAGCCAATTGCAAAAGAGAAGCAGAGAGTGAGGAGTTGAGGGAGAGGCTCCCTGCCAGGAGAGCCCCAGCAGGACTCCGGAGACAGCGATCCCCAGCCTCGCTCCTCGGGGAGGATTCTCCTGCGAGCTCTGCCCAGCCTGGCCTCTGCTGGGTGTGCGAGAGGCTAAAGAGCTCCAGCAGCCCCAGCGTGCCACTTTCCTCCTACCAAGGGAGCCAGCACTCTCTGGGGCTCTGCTCCTTGCAGTGGCTCCCTGAAGGCCTTTCTGAGCTCCCCAGGAGGCTGAGGGATGTAAGGAAAGGCCTCCAGGAGCGGGGGTATCAAGGAGGGGCAGCAATCCATCGGCCTGGCAGCGGCGCTTTAGGGGTGCATCAAAGCAGGCTCAGCTAGTGATGCAGCTGGATAAAACAGTTATCAGCACACCACAAACCCACATCCCTGGGCACCCAGCTCCTCATTCCTGCTGCTGGCCTGAGCAGGGATGATGAGGTGGGGGAGCTGCCTGCTGAGGTGCGGCTGGAGCAAGTCCAGCTGGGAGGTTCTGACTCCGTCCCCTCTCCTGCATCACCGGCTGGCCTTGCCATGGAGCAGGGACAGGACAGTCCTGCTGGCACCCGGTGGTGACCAGCTGGGCTCTCACCAGGGCAGGCCCCACTTATTCCCTCCTCTGGCACCGTCCCCTGCCCTTCCTGGGGTCCTCACACTGGATCCTGTTTCCCTCTGCCACTCTCAGGGGGTCTGCAGGGACTCAGGCTGTGTCCTGGGCAGGAATTCCACGTGCCATGGGCCTCAGTGGAAATAAATCACATTTAAACAGCTGTTCTGGACACAGGACATGAGCCCCAGGCTGCCAGGATGAGCCCTCCCTCCTGCAGAGTCAGGGAGGCAATGGAAGCAGGGACCAGCAGCATTCCCAGCTCTTACCAGTCCAACTGGGACAGCTGCAATTGAGCTCCCACTGGTAGGAGTTAATTAATTACACTGCTTCTCATCATCCCCAACCAACCATTACTGAATTAACTGAGATGCTGCTCTTTAATTCTCCATTGTGGAGCAGGTGCAGCAATTTCCCTCTCGGTATTCCAGACTCCAGAATGTGTCTGGGGCTGCTCAGCTTGGAGACACAGGGGCAGGGAGGGGGTGGAACATCCAAACCAGAGACTGTGAACAAGGCCAGGACAGATGCCAGCACCTGAGGGCAGGGGACCCACAGGTAAGAGGATAACGGGACATTGTGCTGGGATGGGTGAAGATGTGGTGACTGGGAATGTTTCCCTGCCTGGAGAAATGATGGTGGAAGGACATTTCCCCTCTCCTCTGCCTCACCCAGGGACTTGCAGCCTGCTCCCAGTACTGAGGGTCAGCAGACTGGTTTTAACTTTGCCATGGAGAAAGCATGGAGCAGAGATGGAATGACCTGGCAGGGACAGGATTCCCTGGCCCATCACAGCCTCCCCACTGCCTGCATCCAGGGGCTGGCACAGCTGAGGCCACGGGCACACATCCCAGTGCCCCAGGGGGACCCCACAGGGACACAACACCTCGGGACTGCCTGCACCCCTGACCCCGTGGGACCAGGATGGGTGGGATGTCACTGGGGTGACAGCCACGCCAGGAGCCTGACCCTGTGCTTGGGACACACAGCACTCCTGCCAGGCTCTCAGGGGCTTGGAGCACCAGGCAGGATTCCTGCTGCTCCCTGTCACCAGCACCATGAACTGGGACAGCTCTGGCACTGAGGGATGCAGGATAACCAGGCCCTGGGAGGTACCAAAGATCCAACTGAAGGGGACCAAGCTAAAGCCAACAGGAGCAGCTCCAGCTTCCTCCTCAGACATTCCCTGGCCAAAACACCCCATCCTCATCCCTACAGACCAGAGGGGGAGTCACTCCAGAACACATTCCTGAACTGCCACTCCAGCACCTCTGAAAACCATCCCAGACTTCTCCAGCTGCTACCTCATGGTCCCCACACATCAGGTTCCCTTTGCAATTCCCTTGTGAGGACCCCAGGGAGGTCCAGGCTTCAAATCAGCTCAGGTTTGGTGATGAGCTCTGCTACCTCCTCACATGCCCTTGTTCGGGGAACACTGAGCACCTGGGAATTCTCACTTGCTCAGCTGCAGTAAAACAGCAGCAGAGCACCTCGGGAACAACCCCTCTGAGCTCCTGGGCATGGGGATGGCCCACGGAATCCTCCTGAGAGGCTCCAGCGGCTCGGGAGAGCAGCGGGAGAACAAGAGTGGATAAATCACAGAACAAAGGCCCAAAAGAAAAGGGCAGGAGGAAGGTGAGAGAAAGAGCACCCCAGCAAGCATCAGCTCCGAGGCACGGCAGGCAGGAGGCAGCTAGAAAAGAAACAGCAATATACCCAAAGCTCCCAGTGCGACAGCGAACTCCAGAGGTGACATCAGGAGGGGGCAGGTCGGGGATGGAATCCATCTGGAGGAAATAAGAGGTGGTGTGATGGTAATAGATAGGGTGGACATGGCAAGCAGGAGCAGGTGCGGTGGTGGCGGATGAGGAGCAGGAGGTGGAGGAGGTGGAGGCAGGCGATGGGCTGGAGCCGGGCGGGTCGGAGCCGAAGGACTGTCCGGAGGTGAGGCTGTGCATTCGGCGCAGGGACACTCGGCCCGCGCGCAGCGGGGCCACGGGGCCCGCCTCGGGCTGCCCCGGCACGAGACTCTCTACCAACCTCTGCGATCCGTGGCCGTGCTGCGGCTCCACCAGGCGCTGCCGGACTGTGCTGGGCAAGGCCGGAGCTGCAACGACACGGGGGGACTGTGAGGGGAGGGCACGGCCCGCGGAGCTCCACCAGGAGAGAGCGAGGGCACGGCCTGTGGAGCTCCACAGGAGAGAGCAAGGGCACCGCCTGTGGAGCTCCGCTAGGACAGAGCGAGGGCACGGCCCGCGGAGCTCCACCAGGAGAGAGCGAGGGTATAGCCCAGCCCAGCCTGTGGAGCTCCACCAGGACAGAGTGAGGGCACGGCCCAGCCTGTGGAGCTCCGCTAGGACGGAGCAAGGGCATGGCCCAGCCCAGCCTGTGGAGCTCCACCAGGAATAAGTGAGGACAGCCAGCCAGCCAGCCTTGGAGCTCCACGCTAGGACTGAGCAACGGCATGCCCAGCCAGCACAATGAGGAGCTCCACCCAGGCTGAGCACATGCCCAGCCCCAGCTGGACACCAAGTCTGGCCGCCCGCGCACATAGCAGCACCACCCCACTGGCACCATCCCCATCCCACTGGCACCAACCACAGCAGCACCACCCCACTGACACCTTCCCACCATCCCAGTCCCACTGACACCATCCCAGCAGCACCATCCCACTGTCCCCATGCCACCAGCACTGTCGCACCTCGTGCCAGCAGTTAAGGCCTGTTTAATGCAGAAGCAGCTTTAAGCTGGTGCTGAACATGCTGGATTAATGCCCAGCCCATGGAGAACTCCAGCATTGCTGATGTAGGTGCCTCTGAACACCTTATCTGAGCATCTTGCCTGACGCAGAGAGCGGCTCTGTGTGATTCATCCCACCTGGAGCCACAGCCGGCTCCTGGAGAGCCAAGAACAGGGCACTTCCAGGGCCATTCACCCTCACAGCCCTCATGGCTCCAGTCCTGTTCCTGACTGGGACTGCACAGCCCAGAGCAGGAGCCCCAGGTGAGCAGGTCAGTGTTGGCACCTGAAGCTCCACTCACGGAGCTCAGTTCTGCTCAGTTCACTGTGCAGGGGCAGCACCAGGAGCAGAGCCCTGGCAGCATGGAATCATCCAGGGATTGGGCTGGGAGGGACCTTAAAGATCACCTCTTCCCAGCCCTACCATGGCAGGGACCCCTCCCACTGTCCCCAGTGCCCAGCCTGGCCTTGGGCACTGCCAGGGATCCAGGGGCAGTTCCCTGGTTGGTTGAAAATATTGGGGTTGAGGATATTGGCAATGAGGAATTGCTCCCTGGCACAGGGTGCCCAGAGCAGCTGGGGCTGCCCCTGCATCCCTGGCAGTGCCCAAGGCCAGGCTGGGCACTGGGGACAGTGGGAGGTGTCCCTGCCATGGCAGGGGTGGCACTGGATGGATTTAGGGTCACTCCCAACCCAGACTTTCTGGGATTCATGCCTGATTCCCCTGTGCCCGAACTGATGACTCTGGCCCCAGAGCTCCCAGCCTGTTCCATGACCACTGTGACTGATCAGGGACCCCCTCAACCTGAGAAATATTCTCCTGTGGTTGCCAATTCCCCTTGGTTTGGGGAACCACACGGGAATGTCCTTTGGAGCTCCAGCACCAGTCCCTGAACTGCCTGCAAAGCTCCCTGGGATCTCTCCAGCCCTGTGGTCACACCTGGCTGGAACTGGAGCCCAGCACCCCCTGAGCAGCTGCCTGTGCCCCACACCTGCCCCAGGGCCACCCCCAGAGCCAGGGGAGGCCCCTTCACCTGCCTGGAGCCTTGGGAATGCTCCCCTCCACCATGGAGGGCTGCAGCCCCATCCCCAGCTGGCTTTATTCCATCCCCATCCCACACAAGGTGATCTCCTCTGGCAGGAGATAAGGTGTTCAGGATTGCTCAGGATTTCTTATGTGCATGAGAAATTAATGTACAAATGGGTTAAAAAATGCAGAGACAGGAAAGCTCAGAAAGGGAGGAGGAGGAGAGCTCCTTTGGGAATGGAAGAACCAGCAATCCCTGCTCTGGAAAATCCCAGCTGGACACACAGGGCTCCTCTGGCAGGACTGAAAGATCCACAGGGACATATTTCCAGTGGAAGGAAGAATAAGAGGAATAATTCTGGCAACTTGGCTGTTTCCACAGCCCCAAGGTGAATCCCAGTCATTCCCACTGCTCCTTGCTCCCTACAGTGCCCATCCATGAACTTGGAATTTTACACCATCTATTCTACTGCAAGATTTTTTAAATTCAGCTCCAGAGCTGCAATTCCAATTTGGGAATCTCATCGTGGAGGGTTCACAAGGATCTGACTGCAGAGTAGCTCGCTGGGGTGATAGGTTTCTGCTACCTTTTTTTTCCCTTGGGCCAAGCTTTTTTCCTGAAGGATTCCCCATTTTGTCCTGGTGTTCCACCCCTCATTTCCCAATGAGGAATGCAATCTTCCACCTTCATGCTCTCCTTCTCCAAGACTTACCCTGCAATGAGCTCTGGAGCAGGGGCTGGGACCTCACTTCCCAGACCCACCACTTCCCTCCAGACACCCGTTTTACCAACATTCCCCAAATTCCCTGCCCAGCATCCCAAGGAAAAGCGCTCCCTGCTCGAGCCTGGCACATCCACCTGCTCTGTCTCCCTCTGAAGGGGAGGTTTCCAAAGGAAGCCAAGGCCTGGAGGCTGTGTGCCATCCCCAGGTTCAGGATTCCCTAAGAGTGTCCCTGCTCAGTTTATTTAGGGATTCTGAGGGAGCACGGCACCAGCAGCACCTGCGGGCAGGGATGGGACAGGGAATGCTGTCACCTCCTCCTGGCCTCACTGGCTCCTTCATCTCCACCTCAGGGGTAAAATGGAGTGAGTCCAACCCCCAGATTCCCCAACTGCTCCCAGCAGCACGTGGGAGCTGCAGCTGAGATTCTTCTTCATCCCACCAGACTCTTCCTGGGGTTAGTGCAGGTGGCGGTGGCTCAGTGAGGACAGATACATTCATTAGTTCCCGTGCCAGAAAGATGGAAAATTGGTGGATGTATTTTAGTCCAGAAAAGGGCCAGAGGGCAGAATAAAAACAGGAGAATAAAACTGAAGAGAACCAAACCAGGGTATTTCCAGAGGGACTGATCCTCCGAGGACAGCGAGGAGCGGTCGCTGAACCTGCGCCCGAAAAGCCAGGCTGCATCTGGGGGGCAGCCAGGGGGAACAGGAGAGAGAGAGATGGGATTTACTGGGAGAAGCACCACAGTCCTCACACCACACCTGGGCAGCAGAAACACTGCTCTGCTGAGGCAGGGATTGCACACAAAGCAAGGAAATCCTACAGGGAAAGGCTGCCTTGCTTTGGGAACTGGAGTGCCCAGTGCTTGCCACCTGCGTGTCACCTGCAGGGAGGAGGGGCAGGCAGGTGAGCAGCTGGGCACACAGGTGGGCACGAGGCTGGGCAGGCTCTCTGCCCACCTCTGGCATGATGGAACTGAAGTGCTCCCTGGAAATGTCTCACTCGAGGCGTCTCAAGTGCCAAGAAGCTGAAATTGGGGCTGGAGGCTCACAGCTGGGCCAGCTCAGGGCCTCAGGTGTCCCCTGGCACTGTCCAAGCATCCCTGCCACCAGTGCCCAGCTGGGGCTGGGCCAGGGCTTTATCAGAGATGTCCTGATTCCCAGGGTGACTGGTAATGAAAATGAGCAGGACGGCTCCCTTCCCTGCAGCTTTAATGGCCCCAAGCACAGCTGATCCCACAAACTGTGGCTGCAGCCCCCGTGTCTGCAGAGCCCTGGGAACACACAGGTACCCCCACTTCTGGGAACACACAGGTACCCCCATTCCTGTCCCATTCCTGGGAACAACAGGTACCCCCATTCCTGGGAACACACAGGTACCCCCATTCCTGCAGAGCCCTGGGAACAACAGGTACCCCCATTCCTGGGAACACACAGGTACCCCCACTTCTGGGAACAACAGGTACCCCCATTCCTGGGAACACACAGGTACCCCCATTCCTGCAGAGCCCTGGGAACACACAGGTACCCCCATTCCTGGGAACAACAGGTACCCCCATTCCTGGGAACACACAGGTACCCCCATTCCTCCTGCCCTACCCAAAGCCTCCAAGTTCTGCCTCCCCTGGGCCCTGCCCTGAGCTCTCCCAGGCTGAGGGAACGTGGGCCTGGCACAGAGGGCACCTCCTGCAGCACATAGTGCCAGCCCTGACACCCTCCTGCTGCTCCAAGCAGCCCTGGCTTGGATTAAATTGTCCAGAGTGGCCCAGAGCAGCTGGGGCTGCCCCTGCATCCCTGGCAGTGCCCAAGGCCAGGCTGGAGCAGCCTGGCACAGTGGGAGGTGTCCCTGCCATGGCAGGGGTGGCACTGGGTGGTATTTAAGGTCCTTCCAAGCCAATCCACTCTGTGATTCCATGATTCCATGACAGTGCCCTGCCAGGTGCTGCTCCTGTGCCCCCAGGCCCTGTCCCTGCTCTACCCAAGGAGAAATTATTTGGAAAATGCCTTTTGGGAGAAGCAAGGCAGGAACAGCAGCCAGGGCTGGCTCCCAGCTGCTGCAGAGAAGGTGACAGTGCCACCCAGCCCTGTGACACTAATTCCAGCAGCTGGGGGCTCACAGGCACAGGGTGATCCATGCTCACCCTCCCTCTGTGGGGTCTGGGCTTGGCACTCTGGGAGTGGTGCTCTCTGTCACCAACCAAGAGGGCCAGGAGGTGTCCCAGGCTGAGCCAAGGCCTGCACAGAGCTGGGATCTGGGGCAGCCTGGGCTCAGGGAGTGTTGAACAGCTCCCCGAGGCTGGAGGAGGGCTGCTCCCACCTGGAATGCTGCAGGATGCAGGTCCAGCTGGGCCCCAGCAGGGCACCTTTGAGTCCTTTCAATCCCAAACACGTGCTCAGGCCAAGGGGACATGGGGATAATCCCCTTTCCTGTCCCACTGCCATGTCTACCCATGCCTTTGGTTGGGTTTTTGGTAAATGCTTAAATCACTGAGCTGACCAGAAAAGCACAGATAGAGTGAAATGATGATTAACAATTCCTAAATTACCAGTCATAAAGGAATCACCAGGCTCCAAACAACCCCAGCAGTGGGGCCTGGCCTGTTAGGGATGTTCTGACCCTGATGGAACTAACTGTGGTCTTTGGGCATGGAAACCCCAGCTTGGATCAATTAACCCCTCCTGATACAGGTGAACTACAGATCCAGGTCTGCTCTGTGCCACAGCCCCAACCCCTGCACACACAGCCCCTGTTCCCAGGGAGCCCCCAGAGCCCCATTCCCAGGGAGTTTCCCCATTCCCATGGAGACCCCTCAGAGCCCCATTCCCAAGGGAGCCCTCAGAGCCCCTATTCTCAAGGAGCTCCCCCATTCCCAGGAAGCTCCCAGAGCCCCATTCCCAGGGAGCTCCCCCATTCCCAAGGGAGCCCCCAGAGCCCCATTCCCAAGGAGCTCCCCATTCCAGGGAGCTCCCTCATTCCCAAGAAGCCCCCATTGCCCCATTCCCAGGAGCTCCCATTCCAAGAAGCCCCAGTGCCCCATTCCCAGGGAGCTCCCCATTCCAGGGAGCTCCCAGAGCCTCATTCCCAAGGAGCTCCCCCATTCCCAAGAAGCCCCCAGTGCCCCATTCCCAGGGAGCTCCCCCATTCCCAAGGAGCCCCCAGTGCCCCATTCCCAGGGCCCCCCACCCGTTCCCAGGGCTGCCGTACATTGCATGGACATGGGCGACACCAGCTCCTCGTCCAGGTCATCCACGTCGTCGGTGATGATGAAGTGGGAGGGGTTGGGCCGGGGCGTGCCCATCCAGCCCGGGTCGATGTTGAGGGCCGAGGCCAGCGAGGGGATGCCGGGGTTGTTGACGATCTGGAAGCCGCAGAGCAGCTCGATCTGCTGCCAGCGGTGCAGCCGCTCCCGCAGCGCCGCCGTCACCTCGCTCAGCGCTTGTCTGTGGGGACAGGGACACACGGGACAATGCAGGGGGGACATGGGGACACAGGGACACGGGACAATGCAGGTGGGCATGGGACACCCTGCACTGCATGGGGACCAGGGCAGGGACAATGCAGGGGGGACATGGGGACACAGCCCTGCACTGACTGGGGACACAGGGACACGGGACAATGCAGGGGGGGCATGGGGACACAGCCCTGCACTGCCTGGGGACCGGACAATGCAGTGGCATGGGGACACAGGGACATGGGACAATGCAGGGGGGCTGGGGACACAGCCCTGCACTGCTGGGGACACAGGGACACAGGGACAATGCGGGAATGCGGGGCACCCGGTGGGACACGGACAATGCAGGTGGGCCTGGGGACACAGGGACATGGGGACAATGCAGGTGGGCATGGGGACACAGCCCTGCACTGACTGGGGACACAGGGACATGGGGACAATGCCGGTGGGCATGGGGACAGGCCCTGCACTGACTGGGGACACAGGGACACGGGACAATGCAGGTGGGCCTGGGGACACAGCCCTGCACTGCCTGGGGACACAGGGACACGGGGACAATGCAGGGAGGGCATGGGGGACACTGACCCTGCACTGCCTGGGGAGCTCAGTGCTTGTCTGTGGGGACAGGGACATGGGGACAATGCAGGGAGGGCCTGGGGACACTGACCCTGCACTGCCTGGGGACACAGGGACACGGGGACAATGCAGGGAGGGCCTGGGGACACAGCCCTGCACTGTCTGGGGACACAGCCCTGCACTGCCTGGGGACACAGGGACACAGGGACAATGCAGGTGGGCATGGGGACACAGCCCTGCACTGCCTGGGGACACAGGGACACGGGACAATGCAGGGAGGGCATGGGGACACCGACCCTGCACTGCCTGGGGACACAGGGACACAGGGACAATGCAGGAGGGCCTGGGGACACTGACCCTGCACTGCATGGGGACACAGGGACACGGGGACAATGCAGGTGGGCATGGGGGCACTGACCCTGCACTGCATGGGGTGCACTTGGATTTTGTACAAAACAAGGCCACAACTGAATTTTCTTTTGTTAACACACAGATGTGAAGATTAAAAAATAAAAATTCTAAAAAAATCTATTTTTAGTTTTTAAAGTTTATAAATAAAATTATTTATAACTGTATAAATATATATTTATATTATATATATAGATATATATAAAATAATGTAAGAATAGTGAGATTGGAAGAGACCTCTAAGATCATCAAGTCCAACCTATAATGTAATGTAATATAATATAATAGATATATATATAAAAAAATATAAAATGTTTATATATTTATATATAATGTATATATAAATATATATTAAAATTTTATCTAATCACTCAGAATCTATTTACAAAAACATCCCAACAAAAATGTATCAAAAATTAAAGTTGATAATAAAAGTTAAATAGCTGATTTAATAAATAAAATTTAACATGATAAGTAAAAAAAACTTAAATGAATTTATAGATTTTAGTCATCATAATAGTTGTACTATTATACAACTAGTAGTACAACTATAATAGCTGTACTATTGCACAACTATTTACAGTTGTACTACTAGTTGCACTATAGTCGTACTACTAATCATAGTACCTTATTTACTCCAATACATTCAACAAATAATTAAGAGAACTATTAAAAAAGTCTACATAGTTTAAAGAGGAAGGGGAGATATTGGGGTCAGCTGTGCATCCTGAAATGTGAGACACTTTTCATGCCAATTCCAGGAATACAGCAATTTAAAAATGCAGCAGCAGCTGAAGCACCCAGGGATAACAACACCCAGGGAATGGCTGCCAGTGCCAGAGGGCAGGGCTGGATGGGATCTTGGCAATGAGGAATTGTTCCCTGGCACAGGGTGCCCAGAGCAGCTGGGGCTGCCCCTGCATCCCTGGCAGTGCCCAAGGCCAGGCTGGGCACTGGGGACAGTGGGAGGTGTCCCTGCCATGGCAGGGCTGGCACTGGGTGGGATTTGGGGTCCCCTCCCAGCCCCAGCCATTCCATGACAATCCCTTAAGCATCCTGCAGCCTCCTGGAACCTCGTTCTGGCAGGACTTTTAATTGCTCCATGTCACTGTGGTCCCGTTTCTCACAGGTAAAATCAGGTTATTGATGAAGAGGAGCAAGTCCAACCCCAGGTCACTGAGGACAACAGAAAATGAGCCCCAAAGCCCCTGCAGAGGTGAGGTCCCTCCTGCCTGGAACAGGGGAGGGATGAAGAGGGAGGTGCTGAGCAGGCACTCACTTTGCAGTTAGGATTTTATGATCCACATCATCCAGAGAGGAACTGTGAGCGACGTGGAACGTCCCAAAAAGGGTGTTTCGCTTCTTTTTGATCTTTTCAGCCTGGAATACCAACAGAGAAAGGTCACAGGAAGAAGACAATCTGAAGTTTCCTCCAGGCCATGGACGTCCTGGATGGGCTGAGACAAGAACAGTCCCTGCAGCTGCCTGCACATGTGGGAATGGCGGTGTTACTGAGGAATGCTGTTCTCCCTGGCACTGGGGTGAGGAATTCCCCAGCAGCAAGTAGCACGTTGGGGATTTCATGCTCCCTTCTCCCAGCTTCCCAAAAATCAGAGGGAACTGAACTGAAATGCTGACCTTTCAGAGCAGAGCTGGAGCCCCCATCCCTGGAGGGATTTCACAGCCCTGTGCATGTGGCACCTGGGGACATGGGGCAGTGGTGGCCTTGGCACTGCTCAGGGAGTAGGTGGACATGAAGGTGTCCCAGGGTTTCTCCAACCCAAACCATTCCATGATTCCATGAGGCAGTACCTCACCCAGTGAAGGGCTCTCACACACTGGCTCATCCCTCCCCTGAATAACCACCAAACACACCCAGGGCGTGGGCCGAGGAGCATTTCTGGTTTGAGGCTGAGTTTGCGCCATTGTATCAGAAATTAAAGTCTCCTCCCACAGCTCTTCCACTCCCAGCTCCAGTGCATGAACCTGGCACTTAGGAGAGCCAAGGATGTGGGTGCAAGAAGTGACACAGGCAAAGGAAAACTGTTGGAATGTTAGAATGCTCCCAATCAAGGCAGATGAAGGCAGACAGATTTCCCTGCTGCCAGCTCAGCTCCATCTGGCCATGGGGCCGGGGACGAGTCACAACAGCTCCCTGGGCTCATCCCTCGGGGCTGGCACACAAATCCCAGACCAGGAATGCAGCGATGATTCAGGACCTGGGGTTCCACTGCCTGTGCATGCTCATCACCCTGAGCACGATGGTGCTCAAAGCCTCCTGCTCACCCCAGCAACCCCTGCCTCAGATTCCCAGGGCTCCAGGCTCCAGCAGTGCCCAGGGTGGGATCTGCCCACCCTGAGAGCCCATGGCTCAGGAGCACCATCCTCATCCTCACCCTGCTCAGCCCCTGCTCACACCTCTCTTGTGCTGCACTTTTACAGACATAAATTTAGGGCATGAAGAGAGAAACTGCCCTTGAGCTGAGGGAAGGCAGGGCTGGGTGGGATCTTGGCAATGAGGAATTGTTCCCTGGCAGGGCGGGCAGGCCCTGGAATAGAACTCCCAGAGCAGCTGGAGCTGGCCCTGGATCTCTGGCAGTGCCCAAGGCGAGGCTGGACACGGAGCTTGGAGCAGCCTGGGATAAAATCAAAGGCGTCCCTGCCCACAGAATGAGATGAACTTTGAGGTCCTTCCTAACCCAAGCCACTCTGGGACTCCACGATGCCACAAAGCCAAGAAGATGCAGAGGAACCATCTCTGCAGGTTCACCCCCAGACCTCCCCAGGACCCAGCAGGGGACTGCTCCAGCTCTCACCCCTTCCTTGGCCACCAGCAGCTGCTTCTCTGCGTTCTGCTTCTTGATGTTGTAGTACTGCACCTCCACCTCGTGGGTCAGCTGCAGCCACTTCTGCAGGGCCTCGGGGGCAGCCCAGCTGCAGTGGGACTCCAGCTCCTTCTCCGCGTTCTTCAGCGCCATCCGCACCTGGGGAGAGGCACCGGGACACATGGAACGGCTGTGGGGACATGGTCATCCCACAGCTCAGCCCCTCTGCTGCCACCCCCTGCCCAGGCTGCTGCACCAGGCCTGGCAGCAGGAAACCCCTCTGGAGGAACGATGGCATCCTGGGGGCTGCAGGAGAGGAGCCCCCACAGGACAGGCTGCACCAGAACCTCCCACTGATCGTTCCTGCACCCTGAGCTGAGCCCCTTCCCCAGAAACTCCCAGCCAGGACCATGCTGAGCTCCCTCTCAACCCCTCCACGTCACCAGGAGCCACAGGAAACCTCTCTGGAGGAGTGGTGGCATCCTGGGGGCTGTGGGAGAGGAGCCCCCACAGGGCAGGCTGCACCTGAGCCTCCCAGGGACCATTCCTGCCACCCTAGGCTGAGCCCCTTCCCCAGAAACTCCCAGCCAGCACTGTGCTCCGAGCAGCAGAACCTCCAGAGCCTCCCAGGGACCATTCCTGCCACCCTAAACTGAGTTCTTTCCCCAGAAGTTCTCAGCCAGGACCATGCTGAGCTCCCTCTGGACCCCTCCTCATCACCAGGAGCCACAGGAAACCCCTCTGGAGCTGATGGCACAGTGCATGAAGTGGTTAAAAGGAAATTAAGCTGGCAGAGAGGATGCTCTGGGGTTTCTGCAGCCTCTAGAAGCTCTGCAGAGCTTGCTGCCTGTCTGTAACTCCCCCTGCGGAGGCAGAGCCCCTGACAGGCAATCCCTGTCTCACCACAGCTCCCAGCCAAGCCCAGGGAGCTCGTCAGGAGACAACTTCCACACTGCACAAAGTGAGAAAAATATTTAGACACAAAACATGTGCTGCTGGTCAGGAAAAGAAACAGCCTGGCTGCATCAGCCACTCCTGGGGCGTCTCCTTCGCCCCCAGCCCAGGCTCCTGCACACCCTGACAGCCCACAGAGACAGGATTAGAAGGGATTGGCTGAGAAGCCAGCTGAGCACACTGCAGCCTCACAGAAAAGCTTTAGTGGTGCAGACTCCCAGGAATGAACTGGTGTGCTGCAGTGCCCACCCTGTGGAGAGGCTCTCACAGCCTGGCAAGCCCTGCAGGAAGGGAAGGTGTGCCAGCCTGGAGCAGCAGCAGCAGGATGGCACCACAAGCCCAGGGCACACTGCAGGGATGGGCACTGTGCCACCCCAGCACCCTGGGGCTCAGGGGGGGCTCTGTGGGTGCACCCTGCACAGCAGCTCTGCTGCCAGCCCAGCACTGCCCTGCTCCTGCAGCTGCCAGCCCACGGGCACGGCCGTGCCTGGCGGCAGTGGGCGGATGCAGAGCAGGGTTTTTGTGCAGCATTGCTCACTCTTGGAGCTTCTCCCTGCAGCTTTTCCCTGGATGTGCTCTTCCTTAACTCAGGCACGTTCCACCCAGCCCAGCCTGGGGGTTTAGGGAGCCCCAGGGTCCAGGCAGATCTCTGAAATTCTGTATTTTACCCAGAAGGAGCATCCATCCAGGAGCAGCTCCGAGGCACCACACACCACAGGTCAAACACTTGTACCACTTGTGATACCACTTGTACCTGTGTGGTTTAGGGCTGTTCAGTATAAAACTGCCTAAATCAATCCCAGAGTCCCAAATTCAGTCCCAGCACCTGGCTTTTCCCATTGGGCACCAGCAGCACCAGCCAGGTGCTGCTCCCACCTCAGCAGAACTCTGACCATCACCCACAGGCATCTGGGATTTGGGAATACAGAGGAAACATGGGTAGGAAATCTGGTTGTTATGGGTAGAGGAGTGCTCATAACACTCACAGGAACAAGGTTTTTAGGGAATGGTGGGAAAGGGAAGTGCTGTGGAACAGGCAAGGACCAGTGGCTAAAATGAGTGTCCACAACCCAAACTCTTGTGGTTCTGCAGGGAATCTGTGCAAACAGGAGTTATTTTGTGTGCGTCTCCATTCTCCTGGGAAGACCTTTAAGACCCCATTTGGAACACTAAGAGCAACAATTTATAGGGAAATTTATATAAAAGTTATACTCAGCCCTGGTGAGACCCCACCTGCAGAGCCTGCAGCCCAAGAGCAGGAGGATGTGGAGCTCCAGGAGCCAGCCCAGAGGAGCCAGGGGGCTGCTCCAGGGCTGGAGCCCCTCTGCAGCCAGGCTGGGGGTGCTCACCTGGAGAGGAGAAGCTGCAGGGAGAGCTCAGAGCCCCTGGCAGGGCCTGAAGGGGCTCCAGGAGAGCTGCAGAGGGACCGGGGACAAGGCCTGCAGGGACAGCACCCAGGGAATGGCTTCAAAGTAGGATTTGATGGCATCTTGGGAATGAGAAATTGTTCCCTGGCAGGGTGGGCAGGGCTGGCATGGAATTCCCAGAGCAGCTGGGGCTGCCCCTGCATCCCTGGCAGTGCCCAAGGCCAGGCTGGGCACTGGGGACAGTGGGAGGTGTCCCTGCCATGGCAGGGGTGGGATGGGATGAGATTTAAGGTCTCTCCAGCCCAAACCAGTCTGGGATTCTGTTCCACAACTCCCTCAGTGCTCCCTGTGGCCCCACTGGGGTCTGTGGAGGGTGCCCCAGTGAGGAGGGAGGGAGGGATGGATGAAGATCCTGGGAGCAGGACACTCTCCATGCCATACACCCAACCCCAGCAGGACCATCCCAACCCTGCAGCGTGGCCTGGGTGATCAGAACCCTGGTGCAGAGCAGGTCTGTGTCACCTCTCCCTGCGAGCAGGGGCTGTGCTGTGGGGTCAGGGGGTGACAGGTTAATGTCACAGGTGTCCTGGGCAGTGGGGCAGTGCTGGGGTTACGGTCA
Source organism: Zonotrichia leucophrys gambelii (assembly GCF_028769735.1). Taxonomy (NCBI): domain Eukaryota; kingdom Metazoa; phylum Chordata; class Aves; order Passeriformes; family Passerellidae; genus Zonotrichia; species Zonotrichia leucophrys. Next base: position 1,687,745 of record NC_088169.1, read on the forward strand.
CACAGTGCTGTGGGACACTGCAGTACTCACCTGCCTCCGGCCTGGGCAGCTCTCAGGTCACATCAGCTCCTGGGCTCCTTGATGGGAACGCAGGGCAAGGGCAGGGTGAGAGCTGGGCTGCTCCAGAGCTGGGCCCAGGGCACCCAGCCCACTGTGCCCAAACACACTGCCCAGGGTCTGTCTGTGCCAGCAGGGACACCCCAGGCCCCAGGAGAGGCTGCATGGCCACAGGAGCATGGATAAGGGCCCTCCTGAGGGGCTCAGGGCTGATGCAGCCCCAGGCAGGAAGGGAATTTGCTGTCTGTCCCCCTGCACTGCCACAGGGCTCCCAGGACACTTGGTCCTGCCTTGCCAGGGGAAGCCCTGGATTCCTGCCTTGGTTTCCTCCCTGCCCTCCATGGTGGCAAAAAATCCTGGACACAGATACACACACACACACACACACACGGCCTTGGAACACCCGAGGAACCTGCCTGGCTCCTGCAGGTCTGGCTCCAGACTCCGTTTAAACTGATCTGTAACTTGCTGCTCCAGGTGAGAGCTGTCCCTCAGGTGAGACAGGAAGCAGCTACTGGGATTGTGGGTTTGGGCCTCCTTGTAGGTTTGGGGAGGTTAAGGTTGGATACTGGGTAAATTTCCTCATGGAAAAGGTTGTCCAGGCCTGGCACAGCTGCCCAGGGCAATGCTGGGGTCACATCCATGGAGGGATTTAACAGGATGTGACAACTGGGGACATGGTCAGTGGTGGCCTTGGCAGTGCTGGGGAAGGGCTGGACTGGATGGTCTCAGGGGGCTGTTCCAACCCTTACACACCCTCTGATCCACGAGAAAACATGGAAAGCATAACTGAACTCATTCTAAATCTGTCCTAAATCCATGAATACAGATACACAGAGACTGCACAGGCTGGGGGGGGTCAGAAATGCCAGAGGCTGCAGCTCCAGGACACGTCCAACCCCTCTGCTCCTGCTGGGATGTCACAAGGTGCCAGCACCTGCCCTGTCCAGCACCACAGCAGTGACTGGGATGAGTAATGGACACCATGGAAAAGAGACTTGGGGCTTTTCCACCACAAAGGAGAGTGGGAAAGCAAAGGCAGAAGAGCAGCAGCATCACTGGATTCAGGGAGTTGGAGAGCAGTGAGGACTGGAGTCCCTCAGAAGCCAAGACTGGCACTGGAAATATCTTTGTTGGTGACAGGGACACTGGGATCCAGGGCAGGGACAGAGATGCAGGGCAGGGACAGGGATCCAGGGACACTGGGATCCAGGGCAGGGACAGGGATCCCAGGCAGGGACAGGGATCCAGGGCAGGGAGAGGGATCCAGGGTGGGGACAGGGATGCAGGACAGCCCCAGCCTGGCAGTGACACGGAGCTGGTGCTGTGGGCACACCCTGCAGGGAAGGGATGGGGCATCCAGAGGCACCTGGGCAGGCTGGAGAGCTGGGACCGTGCCAGCCTCGTGCAGCTCAGCAGGACCAAGGGCAAGGCCTGCAGCTGGCTGGGGGCAATGCCAGCACAAACACAGCCTGGGGAGAATGGACTGGGAGCAGCCCTGGGAGAAGGAGCTGGGGATTGGTGGGAGAAGCTCCACAGGCCTGGGCCATGAGCACTGGGACCTGAAATCCCTGTGCCTGGGCTGATCCCACAGGGTGGGCAGCAGGAAAGGGATGGGGATTGTGCCCTGCTCAGGTGAGAGCAGAGCAGCTGTGGCTGCCCTGCATCCCTGGCAGTGCCCAGGCCAGGTTGGACACTGGGGCTGGAGCAGCCTGGCACAGTGGGAGGTGTCCCTGCCATGGCAGGGCTGGCACTGGGTGCCTGTGAGACCCCTCCCAAGGCAGCGTTCTGTGTTTCTGTGACTCCCCACGGGATGCAGCAGCACTGCCCTCAGTGGCAGGCGTGTGCAGCTGCCTGCCCAGGTGAGGCTCACCTGCTCCAGCTCCTGCTCAGCGTATTTCTGGCGGCTGAGCTCGTTCTCGGTGCCCTCGCGCAGCTCCCGCAGCCGGTGTGCCTCCTGCTTGGCAATGCTGATCTCGTCCTGCAGCTTCTTCTCCAGGTGCACCTTCTCCACCTCCACAGAACGGTGCTCCTCCTGCGCCTTCTGCAGCCTGCAGCACACACAGAGGGACAGGGCTGGGCTGGGACAGCTCCCCGAGCCCTGCAGGGGCTGCCCTCCAAAGCCAGCTCTGCTCTGCCCACCAAAACCAGCCGTGCTCTGCCCTCCAGAGCCAGCCCTGTGCTCTGCTCTGCCTTCCAGAACCAGTCCTGTGCTCTGCCCACCAAAACCAGCCCCGCTCTGTTCTGCTCTCCAGAGCCAGCCCTCTGCTCTGCCCACCAGATCCAGCTCTGCTCTACTCTGTCCACTAGAGCCAGCCCTGCTCTGCTCCCCAAAACCAGCTCTGTGCCCTGCTCTGCCCTCCAGGTCCAGCCCTGCCCTGCTCTGGCCACAGGGATGGCAGGGAGAGTTCACTGTGGCTGGGAAGAAAGGAAATTGTCAACTGCTTGGTCTCAGTTTGATTGTTTATCAAATGCTCAGGATGCATTTTCTTCATTTCCCACAGCACACCCAGATTTCCTTTAATGAGTCTCAAATTAAGCTCAATTTTTGGTATTTTCACCCAAGCAAAGACTTTGATAAAGCAAAGCAGGGGAAGATCTGCCAGAGCCCATCAGACCACCCGGATGGGACGGATCCCTGTTCCTCCCACAAAATCCTGCAAATTCAGACATGGCTTAATCCTGCCTGGACATTCTTATTCCTCCTCGTGACAGACTGAATCAGCAGGAATAGATGGCAGCAATGAAACCCTGGATCCCCATGGATCAGTGGGATCTTCCATGAGGAGCTGGCCTGTGCTGGGGCTCCCAGCAGGGCTGTGAGGCTGGCAGGGCACCAGCTGGGCCAGCGAGCCTCAGAGAGGGTCAGAGTGTCACCTGTCCCCGGGGAGACTGCACCCACCTGGAGCTGCCCCAGGGCATTGAACAGAGACCAAGAGCTGCCCCAAGGGACAGACACCACTGGCCAAGACCATTACCAAGGGGAATTCAACAGAGACATGGAGCTGTCCCAAAGTGAAGATGACAGTGACAAAGAGCTGCTGCCAAACTGAGAACACGTGTCTGACACCAGCTGGGACAGGCCCTGCTGGCACAGGCTGGCACGGCCCTGCAGTCACCAGGACACCCCACATACCCTGCTGGCACAGCCCTGCAGTCACCAGGACACCCCACACAGCCTGCTGGCACAGCCCAGGCTTGCAGTCACCAGGACACCCACACACCTTGCTGGCACAGGCTGGCACAGCCCTGCAGTCACCAGGACACCCACACAGCCTGCTGGCACAGGCTGGCATGGCCCTGCAGTCACCAGGACACCCCACAAACCCTGTTGGCACAGCCCTGCAGTCACCAGGACACCCCACACACCCTGCTGGCACAGGCTGGCACGGCCCAGCAGTCACCAGGACACCCCACATACCCTGCTGGCACAGCCCTGCAGTCACCAGGACACCCACACAGCCTGCTGGCACAGGCTGGCACAGCCCTGCAGTCACCAGGACACCCACACACCCTGCTGGCACAGCCCTGCAGTCACCAGGACACCCCACACACCCTGCTGGCACAGGCTGGCACAGCCCTGCAGTCACCAGGACACCCCACAAACCCTTTTGGCACAGCCCTGCAGTCACCAGGACACCCCACACACCCTGCTGGCACAGCCCTGCAGTCACCAGGACACCCCACACACCCTGCTGGCACAGCCCTGCAGTCACCAGGACACCCCACACAGCCTGCTGGCACAGGCTGGCACGGCCCTGCAGTCACCAGGACACCCCACACAGCCTGCTGGCACAGGCTGGCACAGCCCTGCAGTCACCAGGACACCCCACACACCCTGCTGGCACAGGCTGGCACAGCCCTGCAGTCACCAGGACACCCCACACACCCTGCTGGCGCAGCCCTGGGTCCTGCCATGCCCTACACCCAATGTCCACTCACACAAGTGACACACTGGTGACGTGTCCCCCTCATGCCTGGCCATGGGGATTTGGGGGCACAGTTGAGGGGTCATTATGGTCATTTTTAGCTGAGCAGGGCAGGGGCAGCACACCAGGACAGGCCATGCCCAGGCACCAGGGCCTGGCTGCTGCAGCTGGCTCAGGGCAGCGCCTGAGGCTCCCACTCCTGCAGGCTGGGACAGAACAGACCTGCCCCAGCACCAGGAACAGCAGTGAGAGCACCCCTGCCATGGCAGGGACACTTCCCACTGTGCCAGGCTGCTCCCCAGTGCCCAGCCTGGCCTTGGGCACTGCCAGGGATCCAGGGGCAGCCCCAGCTGCTCAGGGCAAGCAGGGGGCTCACATTCCAGGAGCTTCCATACAACTCACATATCTCCAAAACAGACATGCCCACTCCTTTCAGTAGGATGTGCCAAGACTTGATGATGTTGATGAGTCACTTAATGGCCTGGGAAGTGTCACTGCTGCAGGGTGTTCTCCAGGGTGCTCTGGAGATGAATAAAGGCTGGGCTTTGGTAGGAACTGTTCCCAGCTCCTCAGGAGCATGTCTGAGCTGCTCAGCACATTCCAGCAGCACTGGCACTGGAGAGGCATCCCGTGTGTCCCAGAGGGCTGCTCAGCACTCAGCCTCACCCAGCCAGCACAGCAGGGCCCTTCAAGCTCTGAAAGTGAAGTCTCTGAGCAGAACTGCAGCACAACTTCTCCACAAGTCCAGGAGCACTGGGGCTGTTCAGAGTTTTCACTGCTCCTGGGGCAGCTGAAGATCCCAGCTGGACCCCTCTGGGCGAGGATGAGGAAGGGAAGGGACATTTCCCTCTAGAGGCCTCCCAATGCCCCCAGTTCTCCTCCTTTCCTCCCAAGGATGAGGCAGTGAAGGGACATTTCCCCTCCAGAAGCCTTCCAAGGATGAAGAAGGGAAGGGACATTTTCCTCCAGAGGCCTCCCAAGGCCTCCAGCTCTCCTCCTTTCCTCCCAAGGATGAGGAAGGGAAGGGACATTTCCCTCTAGAGGCCTCCCAATGCCCCAGTTCTCCTCCTTTCCTCTCAGGGATGAGGAAGGGAAGGGACATTTCCCTCTAGAAGCCTCCCAAGGATGAGGAAGGGAAGGGACATTTCCCTCTAGAGGCCTCCCAATGCCCCAGTTCACCTCCTTTCCTCTCAGGGATGAGGAATTGAAGGGACATTTCCTCCAGAGCTCCAAGGAAGGAAGGAAGGACATTTCCCTCTAGAGCTCCATGCCCAGTTCTCCTCCTTCCTCTCAGGATGAGGAATTGAAGGACATTTTCCTCCAGAGGCCTCCCAAGGATGAGGAAGGAAGGAACTTCCTCTAGAGGCCTCCCAATGCCCAGTTCACCTCCTTTCCTCCAGGATGAGAATTGAAGGACATTTTCTCCAGAGCCTCCAAGGATGAGGAAGGAAGGAATTTCCCTCTAGAGGCCTCCCAATGCCCCAGTTCACCTCCTTTCCTCTCAGGGATGAGGAATTGAAGGGACATTTTCTCAGAGCCTCCAAGATGAGGAAGGAAGGAAACTCCCTTAGAGCCCCAATGCCCAGTTCACCTCCTTTCCTCTCAGGGATGAGGAATTGAAGGGACATTTCCCCCTGGAGGCCTCCCAAGCCCCCAGCTCTCCTCCCAGCACCTGATCTCCTGCTCAGTGCCCTCTGTGGAGGACAAGCCCTGCTGAGCTGCTCTGGCTCAAGGCTGTGCCGAGTCCCAGAGGTTTTGTGTTTCTTCCTGAGGGGCTTTAGAGCATTAGTTGAACTTCCCAGGAACATCCATCCACTTGTTTACGTGGCTGTGCCCTCAGCAGCAGGGCCCAAGGTCGTTGCTCACAGGCACATTCCAGTTTGGAGCTCAGAGGTGACACCCAGCCCTGGACAGCGCTGCTGCAGGGATGGACACGGAGAAGGGATTCCTGTCTCCTTCCAGATGCAGGAAAAATCAATCAAACCTTCTTTGGGAGCGCTTCCAGGCTGTAACATAAAACTCCACGAGGCTGTGTGGAACCAGCTGTGGGCTGGAGCCACAGAGGGAACGGGTTTGTGCCAGGGGAACGTGCCCAGTGTGGCTCCATCACCTGGGAGCTCTCTCCTCAGGGACACCACCTCACTGGGGACAGGAGCCCTTCCAGCAACACTCAGGGGCAGGGTGAACCCCTGCAGGAGACCCCTGCACAGCACAGATGCCCAAAAGCTGGCTGGATGCAGGTCTGCAGGGCAGCCTGACACCCTCAGGACCCTGGTGCCTGCACAGGGCACTCCTCACACCCCTTGACTGGCCTGGCATCAAACTCATGTTCACAGAAGGCACTGGAAACGCAGCCATCAGCTCACAGGGCAGCCTAGTTAATGTTTATCCTCCCAAATTCCACTGAAACCTCACAGAAAATAGCTCAAGGCCCACACTATCCTGCTCTGTTATTTGCTAAATCTACCCTTAAAATATTCCATTACCAGAGCACCCCACAGGTTTGTCATCACCAGGGCTGAAGGCTCTTCCCTGTCCCAGAAGATCCCTATGTGCAGAGGCTCTCTTGGAGCCTGTTCTCCCATCAGTAGCTCTGCTGGAACCATTGCAGTGATTCCTGTGAGCAGAGACCCCATTCCTGAGGCTGCAGGCTTTGATCCATATGCCAAGAGCCCAGATATTCCTGTTTAATACTCCAAAATGATGTATTTTTTTCTCTTTCCAAGCAACACCCCTTGACTCAGGTATTGCTTCCCCACACAGCTCCAAGAATTCAAGAGGGGATGTGTAAATCCCTGATTGCTCCCACACACTTTTTCCCCATCAAAAGCCAAGGTGAAACAAGCTTGGATAACAAATTCCACATGAGCTGGATTGCACGGCAGGAATGGGACTGGACAAGCTCTAAGGCCCCTTGGAACCCAAAGCATTCCCTGGTTCTGTGACTAGGAAAGAACAGCCTGGTCCAGGAGTCCCTGCAGGAGGAGGCAGGCCCCATCTGAGCTCCAGAGGCTGCTGGCAGCTTTGCCAGTCCCTCAGGAAGGGGCTGACTCTGGTGTGAGGCACCAGGACAGCTAAAAACAGCTAAAGACAGCTCAAAACCGGCATTTCCTGAAACCTGAAGGAACAGAAGCGTGCAGGAAGAGCTGAGTGCTCCAGCTGGATGGACAATGGGAACCTACCTCTCCTGCAGGTCATGGAGAGACTGCTCAGCCCTGTGGAGACCCTCCAGGTCCTTCATCATCTTCTTCATGTGCTCCTTGGAGTAGCGGTTCTGGATGTAGGCGAACCAGCAGCCGCCCACGCCGATGACGATGGACACCACCAGCATGAAGTCCTTGAGGTGGTTGTGACGAGTCACTGCAAGAGACCAGGGACACTGCTGGGGCCAAAGGAGCACTGGAGAGCTCCAAAGGGCTCCAAAGAGCCAGGGTGGGACAGCAGAACTCAGGGAAGTTGAGCTGTTTCAATGTTTCAGGAGAAAAACAGAAGCTTGACAGTATTTATTCAATTTGGAGACAGCAACAGCAACAAAAAAAGATAAATTCCAAATCTTCCAGCTCCAATTTGCCTGGCAGTAAGTGGTACAGGGGAAACTGCACAGAGCAACTCCCCACCAGAATGGCTGTGATCTCACAGGGCAGCACAGGTAACCAAGGACAAAATTAACACTTGGAAAAACACTGCAAGAGACCAGAGACACTGCTGGGGCCAAAGGACCACTGGGAGACTCCAAAGGGCTCTGCTGCACCAGAGCAGGACAGCAGAACTCAGGGCAGTCCTATAAGGAATTGTGGCACAGGATTCAGTGAGGGGAAAGTTGAGCTGGGTCAATATTTCAGAGGGAAAACAAAAGCTTGACAACACTTATTCAATTTAGAGACAGCAACAACAACAAAAAAGGTGAAATTGCAAATCTTCCGGCTCCAATTAGCCTGGCAATAAGTGATAGAGGGGAAACTGCACAGAGGAACCCCTCCAGAATGGCTGTGATCTCACAGGGCAGCACAGGTAACTAAGAACAAAATAAACACTTGGAAAAACACTGCTGAGATCACAGAGCTGGGGCAGCTCAAGTGTCCAACTGTCAAGCTGCCAAGCTTTCCATCAGAATCACAACTCAGTGTGGAAATTCCCTTATTCAATAGTAAATTCAAAAAAAGGTGTTGATGCATGTGAGAGGATGAAAGTAATTAAGTGGGGGCTCGAGTGCTAAACAAAGCCCAAAAGATGAGTCAAGCAGATTTTTTCCTGTAACTCAACCAAGTGTGTGGTAGAAAAGCCACAAATGAAAGAGCAGCTCAGTCCAGGGAGCTGGGACTTAATGATCAGTATCCACTGGTTTGGAACAAACAACAGGCAATTCACACCAGATCCAGAGAAAAAAATATCTGTACTGAGGGGGCAGGCCTTGGCACAGGGAGGCTGTGGCTGTGGAGGTGTCCCTGCCATGGCAGGGGTGGGTCAGACAGGAGCTGAAGCCCCTCCCAAGCCAAGCTGTTCTCTGGTCACAGCTAAATCACATCTGGCAGAGCTGGGGGGACAGGAGGGGACCTGGGAGGTGGAAACTCAAATTGGGAAGGCAGAGCACAGCACGGACTGACCGGGATGGACACGTGGGCACAGGGCTGCTGCTCCCTGCCCACACTGCAGAGCCTTCCCCTCACAGGGAGAGGGACAGGAGCCCTCCCCAAGGCCCAGGAGACAGGCAGGCAGCACCTGTGATCCATCAGTCCCTGCAAGCACCCCGGGTAACCCCAGCCCTCAGAGCCAAACAAGGTGAGCGCTGGCCCCGCTCCCCTCCGGATGGATCAGCACAACATCCTCTTCCGAGGGAGCCGATCTGGCAACGCCTGCAGCTCCCACCTGGGGAGTGCTGTGTGTTCCACCCTCCCACAGCCCTGCTCTCCTGCCCCCCTGCGCCATTCCCTGCCAGCCCCATGCCAGCCGGTCCCTGTCCTGCCCCTGGTGCCAGCTGGGCTCAGCTCCAGCACAGCAGCACTGCACACATCCTTCCTCTGCACCAGCCCTGGCCAAAGACACGTGTCTCCCTGATTTTTCAAGATTTTCTAAGCCTCCAAATGTTTACATTCTTGTAGTGAACTTTTTTACACACTTTATGTAAATAACTTATTCTTTTACGGAGGAAGAGAAATTGATGGGCTGTTGGTTTGTCCAGTGTCATTGGAGAGGTGGCACTGTCACCCTCCAATAGACTGTCACTTTCAGAAATCTATAAATGCTGCAGTCAGGAAATAAACTTCCCTTTTTTGCCTTCAGAACAGCAGTGTGTGTGCATCGTGTTATTTTGTGTCCTATAGTGACAGACACGGGCATGAGGAAACTGAGGAAAACTCAGCTGGGAAGAAAATGTAGAAGCATGGAATGCCAGGATGGTTTGGGTTGGCAGGGACCCCAAATCCCACCCAGTGCCAGCCCTGCCATGGCAGGGACACCTCCCACTGTCCCCAGTGTCCAGCCTGGCCTTGGGCACTGCCAGGGATGCAGGGGCAGCCCCAGCTGCTCTGGGCACCCTGTGCCAGGGCCTGCCCACCCTGCCAGGGAACAATTCCTCATTGCCCAGATCCCAGCCAGCCCTGCCCTCTGGCACTGGCAGCCATTCCCCCTCGGCCTGGCACCCCAGAGCAGAGGGGCTCTAACCCTGGGAGCATCTCCATTTTCTCACCTTCATTGTAGATGCTTTTTTCTGGCATCTAATCCCAACCAACCCTCCTGCAGCTCCAGACCTTCGCCCCTTGTTCAATCATTTCACTTCTTTCAAACACCAAGCCCAGGCAGAGCTGCAAACCCAGCAGGACATCAAGTCCTGCAGCTGAGCACAACAATCAGTCTGTGATAAAGCTGTGCCTGCTCTCCCTCCTTTCCCAAAAGAAGGCAATGGGGAAGGTGGAGAAGCCTGTTTTCCATGGGGCACGTGGCTGTTCCTGCAGCCTGTGCAGGTGCAGGGTGAGCCCAGGCCTGCCTGCTGCTGGGAGCAGCCACGGCCACACGGGTGCAGGACAGGCTGTGCCAGCCCTGCTGAGGGCAGGGACAAAGCCAGGGGATTTAAATCACAATCCACTGCACAGGAACAATCTGAGGGTGCCCTCAGTCGGTGGCCCAGGGCACAGGAGCTGCAGGGAAAGGGATCAAATTACAGAAAGTTCTGTCCCAAAAGCAGCAAAGCTGCACCTGCAGAGCCTCCAGCCCTGGGACACCAGCAGCAGGAGCAGCTGGAGCCAGGCTGGGAGAGCTGGGGGGGCTCACCTGGAGAGGAGAAGCTGCAGGGAGAGCTCAGAGCCCCTGGCAGGGCCTGAGGGGCTCCAGCAGAGCTGCAGAGGGACTGGGGACAAGGATGCAGGGACAGCAGCCAGGGAATGGCTGCCAGTGCCAGAGGGCAGGGCTGGCTGGGATCTGGGCAATGAGGAATTGTTCCCTGGCAGGGTGGGCAGGCCCTGGCACAGGGTGCCCAGAGCAGCTGGGGCTGCCCCTGCATCCCTGGCAGTGCCCAAGGCCAGGCTGGACACTGGGGACAGTGGGAGGTGTCCCTGCCATGGCAGGGGTGGCACTGGATGGGATTTAGGGTCCCTCCCTACCCAAACCAGTCTGGGATTCCATGTTTCACCTGAAGTTGTGCTATTTTGTGCCAGATCAATTCCTGAACCGCAGGAACAGGAGCCCAAAGGGAGAGACACAGAAGGAATCATCTCATGTTGCTTAGATTATAATTGCACCACGCTCCCTTGCACTTGGATTAATTACAGAGCTGAAGTGGTCAGACCTGTTTGCTGGAGGAGATGGCAGGGTTGGAGCCTGGCAGCAGGAACCAGACCTGGAGAGATGGCAGGAGCCTGCAGATCCACATGGAAACTGGCCATGGAATCTGGCAGGAACCTCTGCCACGAGCCAGACACCCACCCCCGGAGCCCTGGGCTGGGAAAGCTTCCCCCAGCAGCAGGAACAGCACTGTGTCCCCCTGCTGTGATCCCCATGGGCAGCATGTCCGGATTTAGGAGCCTGCAGGAGGCCTGCGGCTCCAACTGAGGCTGCTTTTATCAAAGCTTTTACACCTGTGCTGAACAGAGCTTCAAGGGAGGAGACAAACCCTTGGAACTGTGCCCCTGTGCACCACATCCCCCTGCCAGCAGCTCAGAGACCCCCAGAGCCCAGCTCCCCTCCAGAGCCACCTCCCCTGACCATGGCAAGGAGGGGTAAAGCAGCTTCTGCAGCTTGGAAGGTCACTGAGCACTGCCCAAGCTGCCACTCGCTGCTGGCTCCTGAAAGTGTTGTGCAATCCATTCCTGCAGGAATTGGTTTAGATAAACAACCTCTCCCCTTGAGTGGAGACAAAGCCATTCAGGTGACCAGAAACCAGCCAATTTTGCCTTCTGAAAAGGGATCAATCTCTCCTTCAGCTGCAGATTTGAAGTGTATTTCCACTTCTAACACACCCTGTATATAGAACCATGGAATGGTTTGGGTTGGGAGGCACCTCCAAGCTCATCCCACTCCACCTCCTGCGAGGTGCTGTGAGCAGGGACACCTCCCAGCAGCCCAGGCTGGCCTGGAGAGCTGCCAGCAGGAGCTGAGAGGGTGTGAGCAGCCCCACGCTCCCTGCACACTTTGATCTCTGTGCCCAGGGAGGGCCAGGCTGCAGGGCCAGGGAGCTGCAGGGCAGAACAAACAGCTCCAGCGTGGCAACAGCCATTAATTGCCAGCCAGTACAAGCCATTCACTCTGCCCTTTACACAGCACAACAGCTCTGCAAAAGTTCTGCCCCCAGCACAGGAGTCGCTGGGCTGGAGCCACCCAGGCATCAAAAAGCTTCACATTTACCACAGGCAATAAATAAACACCAAACTGTGCCTGTGCAAAAAGAGGCTTTTCAACAACTGTGAGCAAAAATGGCTGATTGTGCAAGCCAGGCTTGTGATGTGCTCCCTGTGGCTCTGCCAAGCCTCACACTGTGGCTCACACTGCTCAGGCAGTTTCCCAGGTTTGGGTGGGAATGGCTGGAGAGCAGCCCTGGGCAGAAGGACTTGGGGATGCTGGGGTGGGAGAGGCCAGACATGCCCCAGCCATGAGCACTGGGACCCCAAAATCCCCCAGCAGGGCCAGCAGGACAGGGGGGTTCCACCCCTCTGCACACAAAGCCCAGAGAGAGCCATGCCAGAGGAGCACAGAGACAAAAGCACCTTCAATAGGGAGCAGACAGGAGCCAGAGGGAGCACCTGGAGCATGGAGACACACATCAAGGAGCTTGAGATGCTGATAAGGCATCAAAGGAGCCCCGGGCCTCCCAGCACCACCCTAAACTTCCCATCCAGCCTGCTGCCCCTCCCCTCCTCCAGAGGTGGGTAGTTCACAGCCTGAGTCACCAGCAGAGCCTCAGCACAGGACAGTGGAGCCCCAGCAAAGCCCAGGAGATGCTGACAGAGCTCCAGGACATGGCAGCAGCTGCCCTGGGAGCAGGCAGGATAGGATTGCTGCCCTCCAGCACTACAGAGGGGCAGCAGGTTTTACCCTGTGGACACAGGACATCCCAGCAGCACAGTGGGAGATGCCAGCTGAGACTGGGAATGCCAGCCCAGGATGCTCCAGGCTACAGAGCTGCTCCCACAAAGCCAGGACCAACCATTCCTGCTCCAGGGTAACTGTGCTGGGACGACTCCCCTGGCTGAGGCTGTGCTGGGCACTCTGTGTCGCCCAGAAGTGGCTCTGGTGGCCCTGGGGGTGGTTGCCAGGGCTGGCAGGTGGGGTTGGTACTCACACAGAGGAGGCCCAAAGAGCACCGTGTCCAGAGCCTTGAGCTGCAGCTTCTGCCGGTGGCTGCGGTCGGTCATCTTCAGCACCGTGCCCATCATGGTGGCGTTGTTCACTGCCAGCCTGCACAACAGGGGACAAAAACTGCTGTGGGCACAGCCACCAGGGCCAGCAGGCACCAGGGAGACGCAGAGCAGGGCCTGGAGCTCCCTGCTACAAGGGCAAATCCCTCACTGCTGTTGTCTCTAACCAGACACTTTGCAGCAGCATTTCTAGGATTGGGAGAGAGCAGGAAAAACCAGGGCCAGGCCTAATTCATTACCTGACAGCATGAGGAACTGATTTCCCATTGAAACCCATCTTTTGGTGTCCTACCAATCACTATTAAGTGTTTTTTAACCAAATCTCCATTGGCTTTACATCCTGTGTCACAGACCACAAACCACAGCTCTCCCTTGGAAGGGATGTGGACACTCATTGTGCTGCCTCAAAACCATCCTCATTTAATCCCCAGTTCATCCCTCCTTCCCAGTCAGCTGAACAGGCCCTTTTCCAGCAACAGGAACTTTTATCCAAAAAAGCTGCACTGACATTTTTCAAACCTGTTTATGTTCAATCACAGCCAGTGCTACTCTTCCATGGAATCACGGAATGGTTTGGGTAGGGAGGGATTTTAAATCCTGCCCAGTGCCACCCCTGCCATGGCAGGGACACCTCCCACTGTCCCAGGCTGCTCCAACCCCAATGTCCAACCTGGCCTTGGGCACTGCCAGGGATGCAGGGGCAGCCCCAGCTGCTCTGGGCACCCTGTGCCAGGGCCTGCCCACCCTGCCAGGGAGAGCACAACTGACCTGGACCTGGCACTGACCCAGGACTGGCACTGACCTGGGCATGGCGTGGCCGCTGAGCTGCAGCTTGCGGAAGGTCTCCTCGTACTGGGGCAGCTCCACGTAGGAGATGAGCCACTGCACCACCTCGTCCACCGTCCAGTTGTACACTGCAGAGAGCACAACAGCACAGCTCATGGGGGGCATGGGCACCAGGGAGCACAGCCTGGGGCTGGCAGGGACCCCAAATCCCACCCAGTGCCACCCCTGCCATGGCAGGGACACCTCCACTGTCCCCAGTGTCCAGCCTGGCCTTGGGCACTGCCAGGGATGCAGGGGCAGCCCCAGCTGCTCTGGGAATTCCAGCCCAGCCCCTGCCCACCCTGCCAGGGAACAATTCCCCATTGCCAAGATCCCACCCAGCCCTGCCCTCTGGCACTGGGACAATCCAGGCAGTCCTGCAGGACCTCAGCCTCCCCCTCGTGGGGCCATTTTGGCCCAGACTCAGGAGCTCCTGAGGTTCTGCTGCCCCTGAGCCCCCACAGATCCCTCGTGGCATGGGAGGAGCTGCCTGGAGCTTTCTCTGTCACAACACACCTTTCCCAGGGCTGCTTTGCCCCTGTGCTCCCAGTTCCCAAAATTAACACATGCAATGAGTCCATCAGATAGAGGAGCAGAGGAGGCCCCACCTTGTGCCATGGCACCAGCAGGGCTCGGGCTGGGCACCCTGGCAGGGCAACACCCAAAGCACTGGTAGGTGACCCAAAGCTGGCATCACTGGGGTTTCCATCAGCCAAGGGATCATGCTGCCTCCACACTCCAACAGGGAAAGCTCATCCTCAGCACGTGCCCAAAGGCCCTGAATTCTGGGGTCAGCTCCCAAAGCCTCACTCCCTGCTCCAGGCCCTGGCACAGGGTGCCCAGAGCAGCTGGGGCTGCCCCTGCATCCCTGGCAGTGCCCAAGGCCAGGCTGGGCACTGGGGACAGTGGGAGGTGTCCCTGCCATGGCAGGGGTGGCACTGGGTGGCTGTGAGGTCCCTCCCAACCCAAACTGGGACCTCTGTGATTCTGGGATTCCCTGAGCTTTGACTAAGAAAAGCTCACGGAGCTGTGCTGGAAAAAAACCCATCGGAAGCAGCTTGAGAAAGGATCTGTGGGAAGAGGTGGAGCAGGTGCTGCAGCCCAAGTGAACCAGGTGAACTCTGCTCCCCAACCTCCTCCCCGAGCATCTGTGCATTATTTATGGAGCCATAAGTGAGGAAACCTTAGGAAATCAAGCTCCTGCCTTTGCTGCTTTGTTGTGCTGCACTTACAGCAACGCTCTGAAGGCAAACCAAATCCCAGAATCCCAGACTGGTTTGGGTTGGGAGGGACCTCAGAGCCCACCCAGTGCCACCCCTGCTATGGCAGGGACCCTCCCACTGTCCCAGTGCCATGTCCAACCTGGCCTGGGACACAGCAGATGTGTTTATTGGACAGAAGGGACTTTATTGCACTTGAATTTATCATCCCCTGGCCCTGGCAGGGCAGCCTGGCTCTGCTACAATGCAACCCTGACTGGGCACACCAGCACAGAAACATCTGCTCAAGCTCCAGGTAGCCCAGTGCCTCCCATGGGGAGCTGAGGGGTGAGGGAGAGGAGGGATGGGTGATCTGGGAGAGATGAGGAAACTGGAGCTCAGAGAAATGAGATGAGAGATCTGGCAGAGATGAGGGAGATGGAGCTGTGAGAGCTGGGAGAGATGAGGGAGCTGGGGGACATGGGGGTGCTGAGAGAGAGGAGGAAGATGGAGCTCATAAATGAGATGAGAGATCTGGCAGAGATGAGGGAGATGGAGCTGTGACAGATGGGGCAGCTGAGAGAGATGAGCAAGCTCAGAGAGCTGATTGAACTGATGAAGTGGAGACAGATGAAGATGAGGAAGCTCATAGACCTGAGGGAGCTGAGGAAGATGGAGCTCAGAGAATGACAGAGATGAGAGAGATGGGGGATCTGGGAGAGATAAGTGAGCTCAGAAATGGAGCTCAGAGCTAACTGAGTGGATGAAGCTGAGGGAGATGATGAAGCTGATGAAGCTGAGGGAGCAGAGGCAGAGCCCAGCACCAAACAAGGATAGCAAGGCTCCAAAGGAAGGTGCCATCCCCACGGATGCTGGCATGGTGACCCAGGTGGAGGGTGGCACAGACGAGGCCACCAACCCTCCCTACAGTGCTGGTCACTGTCCCACACATGGGGTGACACCTGTGGCTGTGGGCACCAGCAGGATGGCAATGATGGGAGGATGGGAGAAGCCACAGGCCTGCATGGTGACATCACCAGCACTTGCCACAGGACATGGGCCACATCCCCAGCCAGCAGCACTGCTGCCCTGGGCTCCTCTCACTTCCATGAGGCCACATCCCAGCCCATCATCTCACTTCCAGAGCCACCCCCAGGCCGGGCTCCTCTCACTTCCATGAGCACTCCCCTCAGAGCCAGCCCCTCTCACTTCCTGCACACTGTTTCTTTGGGAAAGAATCCCTGAGAAGCACAGGCACAGATGGGCAGGATCCTGTCCTGCCTCCTCACCCAGGGTCTGATCTGGCATCACTTCCACAGCTGTGGCAGAGCCAGGCTCACGCAGGTGCCATCCCTCAGACCCAGCACCTCGTAAGGGCATCACAGCCTTTATCTTCTGTCATAACTCAGGGGCAGAAATATCTTTTTACTTTCCACATGTGCCCAGGAACAGCAGCAATGGAAGGAAGGAAAAGCAACGCCCTGAAAAGAAATGACACAGGCCCAGCCACCCCATCCCTGTGGGATGTCAGTGCCCTTCACAGCTGCTTTTCACACCCCCAGGAGGGAGCAGACCTTTCCTACAAGCCTGATTCATGACTTCAGCTCTAACTCCAAAATCAGGCTTCACCTTTCCCTGGCAGTGCCAAGGCCAGGCTGGACACTGGGGCTGGGAGCAGCCTGGCACAGTGGAAGGCTCCCTGCCTGGCAGGGGTGGCACTGGCTGGGATTTGAGGTCCCTCCCATCCCAAACTCTCTGTGATTCCATGACATCAGGGCACCCTTCAGAAACCAGTCACTCATTCTATCGGCCAGATCTAAAGATGATGAAAGGGAAAACAAGAGCAGGAGCTGAGTGCAGCACTGGACACCCACAGTGCCATGGCAGCCCTGCCAGGCCCTGGGTGTGCCAGGGGCAGGGACAGAGCCAGGGCAGCTCAGCAATTAGGGGCCTGCTGAGTATCAAGGGATGTTCTCCTCCGTCCCTTAATGATTTCTACCCTTTCCCAGCTGACAGCAAAACACACTGCAGGCAAAGCCATGTGTAAACAGCCTGCAATGGGATAAAAATTTCTTACAGGAGACACTCTTGGCACACAGGAGGCACAGGGACTCAGTCATGGAATCACAGCACCCCTGTGGCTGGAAAACCCGTCTGAGCCCAGAGTCCAACCACCCTCAGCACTGCCAAGGCCACCCCTGACCATGGTCCCAAGTGCCACATCCATAGGGCTGTGACATCCCCCCAGGATGTGTTTCCCTCCCTGTCCTGGGCAACTGTGCCACTCCTAGAGTGATGTGGACAAGAATTGTCAACACATCCCTGTCCAGCTCCGTGGGAGAGAGTCTGGTCTGGGATACACAGCTCTGGAATTGTCACACGAATATCACAGAAACAGGGAAAGGTTTGGGTTGGGAGGGACCCCAAATCCCACCCAGTGCCACCCCTGCCATGGCAGGGACACCTCCCACTGTCCCCAGTGTCCAGCCTGGCCTTGGGCACTGCCAGGGATGCAGGGGCAGCCCCAGCTGCTCTGGGCACCCTGTGCCAGGGCCTGCCCACCCTGCCAGGGAACAATTCCTCATTGCCCAGATCCCACCCAGCCCTGCCCTCTGGCACTGGCAGCCATTCCCTGGGTGCTGTCCCTGCAGGCCTTGTCCCCAGTCCCTCTGCAGCTCTGCTGGAGCCCCTCAGGCCCTGCCAGGGGCTCTGAGCTCTCCCTGCAGCTTCTCCTCTCCACTGTGTTTCCAATCCCTGCTGCAGATGCTGCACCTCACTCAGTGCTCCTGGGAATGGGAGGGGCTGCTGCACTCCCTGCAGCTGCACCCGCAGCTCTGAAACACAGAGCACATCCCACCACAGGAATTTAAGGAAGAAAAGTCAAATACCAACAGGACACAAATGAGAAATTGAAATTTCTGTGGCTGGTGAACTGATTAGAAGATTAATATCCAGTATTTCAGGGAATGGATGTATACAGAACTCCTCTTTTAGAGATGAGGAGCACTGAAAAAAAAACTGGATTAATGATTTCTGTGGAATTCTGTGTGAAAGCACTGGGGAAGCACTTGCCAATCTTAAAAGTTTGTTCCAAGATTCCCAGGTTTCAGGAAGTTTCTCAGCAGAGGCTGAACTCCCACCACCTCCCTGGATGCTGGGATAAATAACAGTATTTTGGAACAGCTAAAAGTTATTTCCACATGGACTGTACTTATGACACTTCCTGGATTTTATTGTCCCTTCTTTTCAATGTGAGGAGCTTTTCAGGTTAAAAACATTTCTTTTAAGGAAAACACAACCTGCAGAAAAGCTCCCAAGCAGCTCTACTGAATATTTAGGATAAATCACTCCATTACAATTCCATCTGGAACTGGGTGTGTGAAGAACCTGAATTTGGCTGTATTTTACACACATTTCCAGGGCAGAGGAACAAAACAAGAACTGATCCTTTGGTGGCCACCCTCAGGTGCAGCAGGAACAGTTTGGAAGGACCAACCCTGAGGAAATCCTGGGAATCCACACCTCCAAAAGGGAGCTGGAATAGCACAAGGCCTGGTACAAGGGAGGAAAAGCAGCACAATCCTCCTGAGATGCACATCCTGCCCAGGGCATCTGCAATCCAAACTGTCTGGCACTCTTGGAAAAGGATTTCTTGGCTTTTTGCCCTTTTTTACCTTCTGATGTTTTCCAGGCCTTCCAGAGGTCCTCCACACTGATGAGCTTGTCCTCTCCATGGAAAGTGCTGTGCTTGACTGCTGGGTCATGGTAATTCAAGTCTTCCCTCAAGAACTAGGAGAGGAATTAACAGCAGGTTTAAGCTTTGGTTCATCTTTCAAGGAGATGAGGAGCATAAAAAAAAGTTTAAAATAGTAATAATTTTGATGGGAAAGTCATAATAAATCTGAATTCTAAAAAGCCCATAAATATAATGGATATATTAGATATATACATCTATCTTTTATACAGATATAAGTATATTCCCTGTGGTACCCCTGAAAATCTCTGTTCCTGGGAAGATGAGCCAGGAAGTACTCAATAAGTAAATACATTCAATTCCTTTTAATACAGAGAAGGGATAATTAATTAGAACCTTCAGTCTTGGGATTCCAGACTTTTCTCTGAATTATAGTAACACCAAAAATTCACCTAAGTGGCACAATGAAAGCAGCTTTATGTCACTGGAGTAAGAACCCAAGAATTATTACTGGATTTGACCAAATCCAAGCTGGAACAAATGCTACGGGCAGGAGGGGAGGCATCTCCACTGAAAAATATAAATAAATCTATTTATCCCAGCTCAGTGGGGGCCCAGAGCAGCTGGGGCTGCATCCCTGGCAGTGCCCAAGGCCAGGCTGGACACTGGGGACAGTGGGAGGTGTCCCTGCCATGGCAGGGGTGGCACTGGGTGGGATTTGGGGTCCTTCCCAACCCAAACCAGGCTGTGACATCCACCAGCAGACTGAGAACCACTCACACTCCAGTGCCCAACAGGTGGAACCAAGTGCAAGGATAATTCCACATTCCCACTCCCCAGGACATGTTCCCCACACAGACAGCTTCATCCCTGGGCTCTTCCATGTGCTACAGGATGATACCCACTCCCAAAAAACACCTTAGAGCTGGAGATGTGTGTCAGACATGGCAGCTTTGGATCCCAGGCTCCCGGCAAAGCCAGGGAGGCAGCTCCAGCCTGGGGCTCTGCCCTGCTGCCCAAAGGCTGCCAGGGCAATTCCTGCCCCCCAGAACACAGGAAAATGGAAAATGTGGGGAAATGTGGGGAATGGGAGAATGTGGGGAAATGTGGAGAATGGGACAATTTGGGGAAATGTGGGGAAAGGGGAAACTGGATAACTGGGGAAATATGGAAACTGGAGAATGTGGGGAAATGTGGAAAACTGGACAATTTGGAGAAATGTGGAAAATGGGAGAATATGGGGAAATGTGGAAACTGGAGAATGTGGGAAATGGGGAAACTGGAGAATTGGGGAAATATGGAAAATGGGAGAATGTGGGGAAATGTGGAAAACGGGAGAATGTGGGGAAATGTGGAAAATGGGAGAATATGGGGAAATGTGGAAACTGGAGAATTGGGGAAATGGGGAGAATAGGAGAATGTGGGGAAAGGCGAAAAGTGGGAGAATGTGGAGAAATGTGGAAACTGGAGAATTGGGGAGAATGGGAGAATGTGGGGAAATGGGGAAACTGGAGAATGTGGAGAAATGTGGAAACTGGAGAATTGGGGAAGTGGGGAGAATGGGAGAATGTGGGGAAATGGGGAAACTGGAGAATGTGGGGAAATGTGGAAAATGGGAGAATATGGGGAAATGTGGAAACTGGAGAATTGGGGAAGTGGGGAGAATGGGAAAATGTGGGGAAATGGGAGAAGTGGGAGAATGTGGGGAAATGTGGAAACTGGGACAATTTGGGGAAATGTGGAAAATGAGAGAATTTGGGCAAATGTCTGTCTCAGCAGGGGCTGAGCCTCGGGGCTCCAGCTGTGCCAAGCCCTGTCCCCGTGGGTGCCGCCGTGACCGAGTGGGAACACGGCAATGTCACCAATGTCACCGATGTCACCAATGTCACCGGCCCTGCTCCAGCCCCAGCTCCCACCACAGCACAGTCAGCTGCTGCTCTGTATATTTAGCTCGGGTGCACAGAAAGGAAAGGTGATCCCTCAGCTTCCCTTGGGCTCACGGGGGCCAGAACAAACCCAAGGACTCGGCACAGGGGACGGAGCTGGGCTGGGGGATGTCCTGATAAATGAGCAGGGAGAGGATGCAGAGTGGGGCTGGGGGAGCTGGCTGAGCCCACCAAAGCCGAGACAGACCTTAAAGCGTGTTTTCCACCAGTAGCTTCTGGGGAAAAGACAAAATCATGGAGTCCCAGACTAGTTTGGGTTGGGAAGGACCTTAAAGTCCACCCAGTCCCACCCCTGGCATGGACAGGAGCACCTTCTACTATCCCAGATACTCCAAACCCCAGGCACACCAAGCACTGTGCAGAGCACTGACCTCCTTGCAAACCACTGACAAGCAGCACTTCCAAGTGTTAAAGATCCCACTGCTCCCGGGCCTGGAGACACACAAAGCTCTGAGCCCCAGACAGAGGGTGGGCCAGACCATTGCCAAGGCCCCACAGACCCATCCAGAGCGCCCCAGCCTCAGCCAGGCTGTGAATCCACAAGGAAACTCAGTCAAACCTGAGTCTCCCCACCAAGTGCAGGGAAAGGCAAACCCTGGCCAAACCAGCCAAAAGCAACAGGACCAGAACCACTGGTACAAACCCCAGGAGGAGCTGGGATCACAGTGGGAAGACTCAGCCTGGGAATGCTGATCTTGGTGCTCTGGGGCCTCCAACAGCAGGAGGACCTGGAGCTGCTGGAGAGAGCCCAGAGGAGCCAGGGAGCTGCTCCAGGGCTGGAGCCCCTCTGCAGCCAGGCTGGGAGAGCTGGGGGTGCTCACCTGGACAGGAGAAGCTGCAGGGAGAGCTCAGAGCCCCTGGCAGGGCCTGAAGGGGCTGCAGGAGAGCTGCAGAGGGACTGGGGACAAACTTGCTGGCTGAAGGCACACTCAGAAATGAGCAGATCCACTAAATGGGATTTTCTGGAGGAGTTTTTTTCCATAGAATCACAGAATATCCTGAGTTGGGAGGGACCCAAAATGATAATCGAGTCCAACCCTGGGTCTGTACAGCCCCAACAACCCCACCTTGTGCCTGAGAGCCTTGTCCAACCTCTCCTTGAACTCTGTTCTGTGGTTTTTTTATCTGCAGAAACTGCAGCTACTGGAGTGATTTCTCAAGGCTTCCCATCCCTCCCACACCCCTGGATGTGTGCCACCCTCCTTCCCTAGCACCAGCTCCTGCTGAGCCCAGCCAAGGGCCAGACCCAGCCACGTGCTGGCAGCTCCCTGTGCTCCCCAACCCCAGCAGCTGCCCCAGAGGGACAGAAAGCTCCTGCCTCCAAGGCCTTCCCCAGCCAGCGAGCCCAGGCAGCGGGACCCGGCTCTGGGAGGAGCCAGGGAAAGGCTGGGCAGCAACACAAACCTTGTTTCCTGAGGAAACCAGGCTGGCAGCATCCCAGAGCCCTGGCACCGGGCAGCCACAGCCCAAAGAGCCAGAGCTGCCTTTGCTGTGAGCGTGCAGACAGGAATAGATCCCTAATTAGAAGATTTCCCCATGAGGCACAGTTCTTTCACTTTAATTGAGGCCATTGATGTCATCTGAAACTTCATTGAAACTGCAAGGATGATGTATGGACAGTGTGAAGCTGTGGGACACAACCCCACCCATCATTTATTTTAAAGATACCTGTGCTGTCTGTGTGTCCCCTTCTGCCCAGGCAGGGGTTTCAGTCCCAACAAAACACTCCCACCACTGACTCCCAAAGGGCAGGGGCCAAAATAATAAATGAAAAAATCAAGTTCTCAGCCAGTCAGGAAAATGCCCATCCCTGGAAGTGTTCCAATCCAGGCTAGACCAGGCTTAGAGCAACCTGGGATAATGGAAGGTGTCTCTGCCCATGGCAGGTGGTGGAACTGGATGAGGTTTGAAGTCCCTCCCAACCAGACCATCCTGGAAGCCCATGAACCCCGTAAAAGGTTTAAATTTGAGCCTCCTGCATTCTTCCCAATAATCCCCCAGCAGCTGTCCCCCCACAGCCCAGAGTTAAACCTGACTGCAGGGTCCATGTGGGGGACAGTGATAACCTTGACAGGGAGAACACAGCAGAGCCAGCTCAGAGAGGCAAATTCCTGCAATACCTCACTGAGAGGCTCCAGAGCTCATTGACAGGTGAGCCTAATGCAACTTCAATAAAAGCTTAGCAGAGGTAAAGCAGCAGCTGCATGGATGAAATCCAGGGACAGGGAACCACTGAGGTTGGAAAGACTTCGAAAATCATGGAACCCAACTGTAAATGCAACAACCTGAGTGCTCTGGCTGGGGGCAATGCCAGCACAAACACAGCCTGGGGAGAATGGACTGGGAGCAGCCCTGGGAGAAGGAGCTGGGGATTGGTGGGAGAAGCTCCACAGGCCCGGGCCATGAGCACTGGGACCTGAAATCCCTGTGCCTGGGCTGATCCCACAGGGTGGGCAGCAGGAAAGGGATTGGGATTAAATCCCTGTGCCTGGGCTGATCCCACAGGGTGGGCAGCAGGAAAGGGATTGGGATTAAATCCCTGTGCCCTGGGCTGATCCCACAGGGTGGGCAGCAGGAAAGGGATTGGGATTAAATCCCTGTGCCCTGGGCTGATCCCACAGGGTGGGCAGCAGGAAAGGGACTGGGATTGTGCCCCTGTGCCCCACTCAGGCTGGACAGCCCTTTCCAGGAGGAATTTTCCCAATGTCCAAGCTGAACTTCGCCTGGTTCAATTAAGGCCGCTCCCTCTGCTCCTGTCCCTGTTCCCTGGCTGTGCCCTCCTGGCAGGGCCTTGTGCAGAGCCACGAGGGCCCCTGAGCCTCCTTTGCTCCAGCCCCAGCCCCCTCTCAGCCTCTCCTGGTGCTCCAGACCCTTCTCCAGGCCTGTTCCCTGCTAGGAGCAGAGCAGAGGTGTGGGAGCAGGAGCAGCCCTGCAGGGCTCAGCCCTGCTCAGGTGCAGCTCAGAGGGGTTTGGAGAGTCCCTGTAGGAGCACCAAGGTAGTGATTCTGGAGCCTCCTGGAAAATCCCACTGAATCCTCCCACCCTGGCAGTGTCCCTGTGCCAAGGCTCTGAGCACACATTCCCAGCAGGGTTTGTACCAGGAGCTCCCAATGACTCCAGTGAGAGCAGGAGCAAGATTTGCTCAGAGACATAAAACTGCCAGCTCAGCCCAGCCCTAAGGACACGAGAATTATTCCTAATTTAATGCCAGGGAACAGCACAGTTGGGCTGAGCTGGGCTGCCCAAGGCTGCCCCGGTCCCTGGGAGAGGCTGAGCCACCCAGTGCAGGGAGCTGCCTCCAGGGAAACACCTCAAGAGGCGGAGGACATGCAATTGGAAGCCTTTCAATTGTTTTCATTACTCAGTTAAGTGGGATTGAGGCAGAGGGAACAGCCCTGCCAGCTGGGAACAGCCACCCAAAACCAGCAGCTGCTGGCACCAGGGGCCTGTGCCATGTCCCTGGGGACTGCCACTGCTCCAGAGGGACACTGGGATGGCTGGGCTTGCAAGAGCAGCTGGGGCTGCCCCTGCATCCCTGGACACTGGGGCTGGAGCAGCCTGGGGCAGTGGGAGGTGTCCCTGCCGTGGCAGGGGTGGCACTGGGAGGATTTAAGGTCTCTTCCAGCCCAAAGCAGTCTGGGGTTCTGTCACCTGGGACTGCAGAGCTACCCCTGAGTGGCAGCACATCCCTGCACCCACGTGCTTCTTTCTGCTTCCAACACTCTGCCTTTCCTGTTTAGCTGCCAGTCGTCCCTACAAGACAGAATTCCTCACCTCCAACGAGCACCCACCACAACTGAGGCAACACTGCAAACAAAGAGCTTTCCCTTTTCCTGCAGACTCTTATTTCCATCGCTGCTTGTGTAAACAAAGAAAAACAACTTTCTTTCTCTTCAATCTTTTATCAGCTAAAATCTCTAAGGCTAACACAACAAAAAGCTGCTCCTTTTTTAGCAGTGAGCACACACAGACTGAAACTGCTTTAGTTGGCTGCTACAAGAATGCAGTAAACATAAAATCATGGAATGGTTTGGGTTGGGAGGGACATTAAAGCTCATTTAATTCCATCCCCTGCCATGGGCAGGGATACCTTCCACTATCCCAGGTTGCTCCAAGCCTCATCCAACCTGGCCTTGGACATTTTTAGGGATAGGACACCCACAGCTGCTCTGACAACAATGAAGTGGCTACAAACCCCCAGCAGGGAGGAGAAGCCCCAGCCAGCATTGGTGACAGGGCTGAGACACCCCTTGGATCATCTCAAGGTGACACGTGGCTTCCTCTGGGGTGAGGAGGAGGCACCAAGCCCAAGTGCAGTCCCGGCCACAGCAGCCTCACTGTGAGAGCAGGCCCAGGTGATACCTTGGGTTTTAGGTTTCACTGTTCTGTTTTGGTGTGCAGATTTTACCTTTCTATTAAGTGTTACTAGGATCTTTTCACAGGGTGGTGAAGACAAAACCATCCTATTCCAGCTGGAGACTCAAAGACAATCTCTTCAAACTTCAGGCCCAAAGCACAAACAACATGAAAAGATGAGGGTGGGCAAGCGAGCAAGGAGGATGAAACTTCATCATTTGAAGCTATTAGTTGGACAGTCAGCTCCTGTATGCAAATGGACTAAAACTTATAAAAATGTGACATCTCATGACCAAGCTCTTTAGCTTCCATCTTGGAGCCACCTGGGCAGAGCCAGGACTGTGGCTGCGGTCCTGCCAGGGTGGCCTCTGAAGTCCCTTCAATAAATACCCTCTTTGTTGCCCACAACTGCATGTAACCCCTGTTCCAGCTGCTCAAGGCCCCACCGGGCACAGCTTAGCCTTGCACCAACCTCGTCGCTCTCCTCCACGTCCACGTTGCCGTTGGCGTCATCGTCCATCTGCTTGTGGATGTTGCGCACGGCCTCGAAGCTCAGCTGCTCGTCCTCATCGTGGCATAGGGCCTTGTCAATGCGGCAGAACTCTGTGGGGCAACAGCAGCACGTCAGGCAGCAGAACCGGGCCCTGAGGGAGCACCGACCCCTCAGGGAGCAGAACCAACCCCTGAGGGGGCACCGACCCCTCAGGGAGCAGCACCGATCCCCTCAGGGAGCGGCACCGACCCCTCGGGGAGTTCAGGGAGTGGCACCGACCCCTCAGGCGGCAGCACCGGCCCCTCAGGCGGCAGCACCCCGACCCCTCAGGGAGCGGCACCCAGGGAGCAGCACCGACCCCTCAGGGAGCAGCACCGACCCCCTCAGGGAGCACCAATCCCCCTGAGGGAGCAGCTCCGACCTCCTGAGGGAGCAGCAATCCCCTGCTGGGTCCCTGCAGCTGGCTGGGCATGGAGCCTGGCTCCAGCAGAGCAGAGCAGGGCAGGTGCCCCTCTCACCCCAGCCCTCCACACTCCACCAGGACAGCTCTCCCAGCAGGGGCTGCCCCCTGCCCACACCCTCAGAAGGGCAGGGTGCCCCTCTCACCCCAACCCTCCACTCTCCCAGCAGGGGCTGGCTCCTGCCCACAGCCCCAGCTCCACATCTCCCTTGGAGGCTGCTGGTGTTGGCACCAAAAGCAGTCAGGGCGTTTGGGGAGGAAGAGTTGTGTGTTTATAAAACATGGCAATTAAAACCCTTCCCTCTTCCTGATTATGGAACGGGCTCTTCTGGCTGCTTTTCACATAATTTTCTACTTTCTAAGACTAACACTTGATGTTTTGCTGCGTGCCCGAGTCCATGCAAGCACCAAACAGGGCTGATCCAGCCCTTCCATGGCACTGCCAAGTGGTGACAGAGACCCAGGGATGGGCAATCCTCAGGGACCTGGGCAGGCTGGAGAGCTGGGACCATGCCAAGGCCATGGAGTTCAGCAGGGCCAAGTGCAAGTGCGGCAGGGGCTGGGAGAGCTGGGGGTGCTCACCTGGAGAGGAGATACCCGAGAGCCTCTGCCAGGGCCTAAAGGGGCTCCAGGGGAGCTGGAGAGGGACTGGGAACAAGGGAAAGGCTTCCCACGGACAAGAGGGCCTGGACAATGATGCAGCCTCCTGCAGAGGCAGGGCTGGTGCCCTGCTGCTCCCAAACCTCGGGGAGTTCACTCCATGCTAACTCAGGTCTGCCCATGTGGCCAGGGGTGCCAGCAGTGCTGTGAACTGGGAACCTTCCCCAGGGCTCTCTGCTCCCCCAGGCCACTCCTGAAGGGACACCAGAACCACATGGACCTCGGAAGAACACTGCACGCCCTGGGGCTGATTTGGGGAGATCTGGGGCTCCTCTCCTCCCCTGCCAGAGCTCTCTGGTGGTTCAGAGCTTTGGCTGGGCCTTTCTGTGCTGGCTGCTCCCGTTATCTCCGAGGCAGCGAGCTGGGACACGAGATGGTCTCTGTGTTTATGCTGCCCTTGGACACGACTCCAGAAGGAAAAATGAAGCCAGGCTAAACGATATCTCCCAAAATATGACATGGTTATCTTGTTCCGAGTCTGTGCTTGTTGTTGCAGGGGAGAACGTGGCAACGCCGTAGCAAAGTTTGGATTATAGGAAGGGAAGGTCGTGTTATTGTAAAAGTGAGTTTATTCACATTAACCCCCTCCTGCCCACGGGACTCCTGAGCCTTGGCTCACGTCTGCCCAAGGGTTAAACCAGGGAGAGACCTGAAGGGATGAAGGATTGGGGGAGTCAAGGATTGACGGGATCCTGCCCTGATGTCCTGCCACCCCAAGGACAACCCCCGGGTATTTGCAGCACAAATGCCAGGAATGAAGATTGACTGAGAGCAGCAGCAAGAGCAACAAAACAAGGCTTTCAAGAGCTGCCAGGTGCCGATAATCAACTGCACCATCAACAGCAATCAAACCAAAGCCGAGAGGAATCTGGTGCTTTCATCAAGACCAAAAGGAGCCTGAATATGGGGCACAAGTGATTTAATCAGCAGACAACCCTGAAGTGACAACAGAACGGTCCCAACATTTCAGCAGCCACTCTGGGCTCTTCATTCCCCTCCCTGTTATCTCCCTTCCTCTCCCTATTATCTCCACGGGCAGGAATACCCAAATGAAGGAACAAAGACCAGCACCAGCCACTTTGCCTGTGACTGATGAAAGATTAAGCCTGAAGATCATAGCACAGAATCGTCCTTTGTGTGGGAAGGGACCTTTAAAGCTCATCCACACCTTCCACTGCCCCAGGCTGCTCCAAGCAGGCCTGGAGTGCTGCGATCAGGCTATTCCAACACACCTTCAGCGAACAAAAGCCTCAAAATGAGTGCGAAATTGGCTTTGTTTAAGTAAATCTCTCTCTCCAGAACGTCCAGCCCTGACTTTTGGTCCAGCAGCTTCCCCAAGAGACACCTGCTGATCGTGCCTGGTCCTCAGCAGGGCAGTGACTCCTGAGGAGCAGCACCATCACCTCCACTGCCACCCCGCCCCTCTGAGTCACGGGGAACCTTCTGTCTCCATCCCGCTGGTCGGTGGCTCCAGGCTGCTCTTTATCTCCCACCATCGACTCACAGGCTGCATCTGCCCCGCCGGGCAGAACAAAGAGTCCCTTGTCCCTGCCAAGGGGTGTCCTTGATGGGCCATTCACCGGGCCACATCAACACGGGCCGGCCTCACAGCCCTCCTGCTGCTCCTTCCATCCCTCCTTGCCCCTTCCATCCCTCCTTGCCCCTTCCATCCCTCCTGCTGCTCCTTCCATCCCTCACCCCTCTGGGCTCGCTGTCCCCACCAAAGGCTCTCTGCAGCCTCTACTCAGGGGTCCTGCTGCCACTCCAAAAGTGCCCCCACCCAGATCATCAAAGGACCCCGAGGCCAAAGTGCTAAAGCAGAGCTGGAATTTCACTGAGCTTGGAAAAGCCCTTGGACACCATCGAGTCCAGGTGTTCCCCAGCACTGCCAAGGCCACCACTGACCATGTCCCCAGGTGCCACCACACCTGTGAAATCCATCCAGGGATGCGGCTGCACCTGTGCCACGGCTGGCCAGTATCTTCCATTAAGGAATTCTTCCCAATACCCACCCTGAACCTCCTCGGTGCAATTTGAAGCCACTTTCACCTACCATGGAAGGCAGTTTGGGGTGCTTTTGTAACAGATGACAAAGATGTGCCTTATGGCAGCTCTGGCTGGCACAAGTCACCCAGACTTGTTTCGTTACTCTTGTTTTGGGGGGCTCCTGCCATTAGCCACCCAAAACTCAACAGGACATGGACGTGGCCCTGGACCAGCAGCTCTGCCTGGGGAGGGGTGGAGGGGACGATCTCCAGAGCTCCCCTGCAACATCACTTCATTCCAGACCTTCCCTTTCTCATGGGAGACTCTCTCAAACAAGGATTTTGTTTGTTTAATTTCCCTTGATTTCCTTCTTTGAGGTCCCATTATCTCCAATAATGCCCCAAGCCCCTGCAGCTCCAAGCTCTGCAGCAGCAGCAGCCCTGGGGACAGCACTGAACAGCAGCTTAATTATTACAATTGTCATTTACATAACTGGCTTTTATAAACACCGGGAGGGCAGCCAAGGAAAAAAGCCCTATATTTGGGGAAAAAGAACTGTTTACATATTTCACCCGTGTAAACAAGGGCTCAGTTGAACTTCCGTGCTCAGGGTTCCTCCCCTGGAACTCTGGGTTTCAAGTAAAAAATGCCAAGGACAACTTCAGGAATTTTAACGAAGACACTAAGCTGTGAGGGATGCATCCAGAGATTTCCATTCCCTCTGGAGGGGTAAGGAATAGCAAGGGGAGCCCTGGAAACCCTGACATCTTGCAAGGCTGCAGAGCAGCAGCACACAGAGCAAGGCTCAAAGGGCACAGCAATAATCCTGGGTTTGCAGCTCTGGTTCCCAAACATCAGAGTCTGATGGAGCTACGAGAGCATCCAGACATTCCCACTGTCAGGAAAGTCCTCAGAGGGGTTTTATACTTCAAGCTGACATTGACAGCTTGTTTACTACAGAGACAACTGTCAGACCACACTCGGCCACAGGCACACGTGAAATTCACATATAAATACTTTCTGTCAAAAAAAGAAAAAAGGATTTACCAAACAGAATCGGGATTTTAGCACATGCTCGTTCTCCTGCTCCTTCTGACCTACTTTCCCTGGCAGACTCCTTCCCTGGGAGGTGCAGGGCCAGGGCACAGAGTCCTGCTCGGGGCAGGCAGCGACCCAGAGGGCAGGGCTGGATCAGGAATTCTTGGCAATGAGGAATTGTTCCCTGGCAGGGTGGGCAGGCCCTGGCACAGGGTGCCCAGAGCAGCTGGGGCTGCCCCTGCATCCCTGGCAGTGCCCGAGGCCAGGCTGGGCACTGGGGACAGTGGGAGGTGTCCCTGCCATGGCAGGGGTGGCACTGGGTGGCTGTGAGGTCCCTTCCAACCCAAACCAGTCTGGGATTCCATGGCCAACAGGGACCTCATCCATGTTCCCACCTCCCTCCCAGTGTGGAAACTCCTAGAGTAACTCTCCCAGCAGTTTTGGGATGTAGGACCTGGCAGCTGAGGGGAGTTTGCTCAGCGCAGACCAAGGAGAGCATTCAAGTATCTGCTCAACAGGGTCTGGAGCAGCTCAGCAGGGACTCACTGCACTCAGCCAGCTTTCCATGGAATCACACACTGGTTGGGGTTGGGAGGGACCTTAAAGCCCATCCAGGGCCACTCTGAGCCAGCCCCAGGTTGCTCCAACCTTCAATGACTGTGGAAGTTTCAGCAGGAGTTCAAGGAGACTTTTTTCCTCCAAGGGAGCTCCTTGCACAATGCAAAAAACCAAATCCTTGTACCCAAGTCCGATTAAACAGTCTAGAAAAAATGTAAATCCAAGCAGAGGTTGGGCTGTTTGATCTCCGAGAGACTTTCAAAGAAGTACCAACGCCCTCGGGTGTCTCTGCTGGAAGGGCCAACCCTGAATGCTCACAAACCATTTAATAACAGTGCCCAGGGAACCAGGCTGTACCCAGCTCCTGGGGCCAAAGCTGTCTGTGCTGGGAGTGCCCCTGTCTCAGGATCAGCATGACAAAGCCACACAGGGTCACACACATGCAGGAGGAAGCCCTGTGAGATGTGGAGCCCTCGTGCACCACCACAGCTGAACACAGCCACAGGAAGGAATTAAGGGAGGTTATTGTACAGTCATGAACTTACACTCAATTAAAACCTTAAAATTCCTTCCCCAAATGGGCTCCTCTCCTTGGCACACGCTCAGCATTTATTTACTACCATCAATTCTCTCACCACCGAGTGCAATCAGCCTTTTTCATCCTCTCCATGCACCAATTTACTGATTTAATGTCAGCCCATTGCTTCCAGACATCCTCCCCTTCCCCTCCCTGCTGCAGCAGCACAGCCCTTTCATCCCTGGCATCCACCCAGTCCCCCCACCAGAACTCTGTCACCCTACTTTTCACCAAGGGCTTCGCTCTTTCCACCCCATTAAAACAACACACACCCCCAAATCACACACGACCCCCAAAAAACAAAGCTGTTTTCTGTTGGAGTGGGAACACATGGCCCCATGCCATCCCAATCCCCATCCCATCCCCAGGCTGTCCTGGCAGTGCCCACCCCTCCTGCCCATGCTGTCCCAGCACACCATCCCCTCTATCTGGGAACACCCCCCGTGTCCAGCAGAGATTCTGGGAATGACTCCACCCTCTCTGTGGCTCCCAAACCTCCCCAGAGCAGATCTGGGCACCCTGGCCTGGGTGCTCTGGCCTCCCAGCGCCAGCTTCACCCATTTCCTTCCCCAGGGATCTCAGTGTGCTTTCCTCAGCCCAGCCTGGGGGACATTTCTCCTGGGCTGAACAAATAAGATAACAGAGGTGGTTCTGGTACCACCCTGTCAGGCACAGCGGCTCTGCCCACGGGCAGCTCCAAATACCACGTCAGGGCCTTCTCTGAGGAGCAGCAGAAGCCAAAATATCCCGTGGGCAGGGAAGTTCTAAGGAGCTGAAATAACTGGAGATTGGGTTACTCCATAACCATAAACCAAGTAATCTGAGCGCTGACACATTCCTGCCCCACTATGTGGAACAAAACTGAATCATTTGAACAGCAGCCACAGCCAGGGCCATCCAAAACTGACGGGAGAGGGACTTTTTACACGGGCAGACTCTAACAGGACATGGCAAAATGGTTTTAAACTAAGAGGGGAGACTTAGATTGGAGACTGGGGGAGGTTTTCCCCTGTGAGAGTGGTGAGGCCTTGGCCCAGAGGATGGCCCAGCTGTGGCTGCCCCTGGATCCCTGCAAGTGCCCAAGGATGGGGTTTGGAGCAACCTGGGGTAGTTGAAGATGTCCTGCCCATGGCAGGGGGTGGCAGCAGATGAGCTTTGTGGCTCCTTCCAGCTCAAACCACTGTAGGATTCTGTGATTCCATGTGTTGGGAATGCTCTGCAGAGCCCTGGCAGAGGAATCCACGGGACTGCACAATCTCAGGGACCCAGGATCAACATTCCCACTCTGCAAAGAGACAGGATTATCCCATGGCCCACATCAGCTCTCCAGTGATTTTCACAGAATCCCAAAACGGTTTGGGTTGGGAAGAACCTCAATAATCATCGAGTCTCACCCCTTGCCATGGGCAGGGACACCTTCCACTGCCCCAGGCTGCTCCAAGCCCCATCCAAGGTGGCCTTGGACACTTGCAGGGATCCAGGGGCAGCCAGATCTGCTGTTCAGTGTACTGACAGGCTCCCAGTGAGGGGTGGGAAGGAATCCAAGTCACCCTGAGCCCCGTGCCAGCCATGAGTCACCGCTCCAGGCAGCCCCAGCCCACGGCACCAAGCGCCGGCTGCTGCACGCTGGGATCCAAAGCCATAATCATGGAGTGAAAGAGAAATCTGAAAGTCAGGAAACCACATAATGGATGAGTGAGTCATCCGTGCCTGAAAAACTGAAGATGCCAAAGAAAGCTTAGAAGTCAAAGAAAAACCCACACCACCATTGCTGCTGTTCCATCCTGCCACCCCTGAGCCAGGAGATCCATCCCTGCAGCACTGCCTGCCCAAGGCCAGCATTCCAGGGACAGCTCTGGGCCAAGAACACCTGGAGCAGGAAGAGCTCAAGATACAAAAGCAAAAACTGCGGTAGTTCTGACAAGGTAATAGAAGTACAGAATTGCTCTCTTGCTGTCAGGATTTACTGAGAAACCATGGAATGGCAGAAAGGCTCATGCTGGGAGGGACCTCAGAGCCCAACCAGTGCCACCCCTGCCATGGCAGGGACACCTCCCACTGTCCCCAGTGCCCAGCCTGGCCTTGGGCACTGCCAGGGATGCAGGGGCAGCCCCAGCTGCTCTGGGCACCCTGTGCCAGGGCCTGCCCACCCTGCCAGGGAACAATTCCTCATTGCCCAGATCCCACCCAGCCCTGCCCTCTGGCACTGGCAGCCATTCCCTGGGTGCTGTCCCTGCAGGCCTTGTCCCCAGTCCCTCTGCAGCTCTGCTGGAGCCCCTCAGGCCCTGCCTCTCCCTGCAGCTTCTCCTCTCCAGGGGAGCCCCACCAGCTCTCCCAGCCTGGCTCCAGCTCTTGGAGCTCCTCTGTGGCCTCCTCTGGAGTTGTTCCCACAGCTCCATGTCCATCCCAAGCAGGAGGCCCGGGATGGAGAGCTCAGAGCTGACCCCAAATTCAGGCTCACAGCCCAGTTCTGCCTCACCGTCACAGCCTCACAGGATGGCTGAGGGAGCCCAGGGCCCCAGGAGCAATGTGGACCTTCAGGGGAGCTCTTCCCTGCATTTCCTGGCCTCTTCCTCCTCCTCCCCAGCAGCCCAGGCCCCAAGGACTGCCCTGCTCCCTTCCCAGACACACTGTGCATAATCAATCCAAGGGCAGCAGCGCCATTCCCACGCTGCCGTACAAGGACAGCTTCTCCCAATTCCAGCCTTATTTATCCCTCATGTGTCTCCCCAAGAACTGATGATTCCCATGTTCACAGGAGCCCTGCAGAGCAGGACACAGGGTGACAACAGCCCCTGCCTTGGCCATGGCACATGCTGCACAATCTGCTTTTCCCCCAGCCAGAAGGAACGAGCTGCTCCCAAGCCACCCACACTGCTGCAGCCAGCTCGTGCCTTTGCCAGCAAAGCCCTTCCCTTCCATTGAAGAACAGGATTCCAAAGGGCAAGGTGCTGCCTGTCCCCAGATTGCTGCAGCTCATCCCACAGGAAATCCCTAACCTCAATTATCCAACCTCAACAACAGCCTGCAGCCATCACCTTGACTTCTTTGGGAATAAAAACCCTTCCCAGTGATCCCGTTATCCTCTACTTCCCAAACTCCAGCAAAGCCACTCTCCTGCATAATTCCCTGCCCACAAGGATCAGGACAGAAGCAAAGGGGGGCCCAAGGCAGATGTGGATCCTGGCACACGGAGGAGGAAAAAGCCAAAGGCATGGGAAGAGGGCAGAGGAAAGGAGGAGGAGGAGGAAGGAAGGAGCTTGTGAATAACACAAGTCCACAAAAAAGCCAAGTTCCCAAGTTCTTATTCTTGGTGCTCAGGGATCGATCGGTTCAGTTCCAGGCACAAATGGCCACAGTGGGAATCCCAGAAGAAGAACAAGATCCTGGATGTGCCAGGCACAGCCTGTGCAGTGCCTCAGCAATGGAATGCCACCAGATCCCACATGGGACAAGCTCAGCGACATGGCAGGCAGGACAAGGGGTTAGAGGTAAGTGGGGAAGAAAGCGACATAGAGACAACTCTCTGCAGGACAGGCTGCAGCAGAGTGGCCACACTGCTCCCCAAGGGGAACCCTGACCTCCACTCACACATGGGGAGGAGGAAGACTCTTCCCACAAAACCCCACTCATCTTTTTTCCACTAAATGTCACTATAAAAAATCACCCCAAACCCCAGGTACTTCCTTTCCCCATGCCCAGTCACTGCCAGGGGACACGAGCAGCACACGGGGTGGCAGAGTGTGAAAAGCAGCAATTTAGGGGCAGCATCAGTGGCACAAATGAAAACAAATCCCTGTTCTAGCAGGGAAAGATCATTCACATCAGGAAAGCAGCAGTTTGAAAGTATTTTCCCTTCCTTGCCAGCCAGATACGAGCATTTTGGGTTACATCGGGACCATGAGAATGAGAAAATCCTTGAATATGCTGAGCTGCAGGGACCCCCCAGTGCCAGCCCTGCCCTGCCCAGAGCCCACCAAGCCCAGCCTGGGCATCCCAAAGGCTCCTGGAGCTGTGGCAGCCTCGGGGCCGTGCCCATTCCCTGGGCAGTGCCAGCACCCTCTGGGCAAGAACCTTGCCCTAAAACCCAACCTAAATCCCTGCAGGCCCAGCCCCAGCCACTCCCCCAGGTAGAAAAAATCCCCCATGGATGGGATGAGCAAACAGCACTGATCCCAAACGTGCTGCTACAAGGCAGGTGTTCCTGAAGGTTTTGAATCCAATGGGGAAATGAGAAGCCCCCCCAGCTCTGAGTGGCACCGTGCCAGCAGTGAATGAGCCCTGCCTGCCTGGAGCTGCCTCACTGAAAAGGTTGTTACTAAAAAAACAATTTAAAAAGAAAGTCTTGAAATGAGTCACTGTGGAATCAGGATTAAATTGTGAATTTTATGCTTTGCTACACTGGAAGATGGAAATGCTACTTTTGGAGGAGGCAGTGGGGAGATTCACCCCTCGGATAAAAACACCTCCTGAAGTGGCTGTTTTCTGAGGGTGATCAGGGAAAGTGGAACTTTCTAGAACAAATACAGACCAAGAGCAGCACTGGGACCCTGAGGCTCCTCATCCCAGCAGGGCCCTGGCAGTGCTGGGGCAGCAAAAGGTGACACAAAATGCGAGGTGTCACCTCTAGGTCATGAAACCTGGGGGGTGAGAGCAGGAACTGCCAAAACCAGAAGGGAATCCCCAAATCCCTGGGGCTGGCACAGCCCTGCCAGCCCATGCAGTGCCAGCTGTGCCCCATGGGCACCTTGTGCCCAGCCCAGAGCACTCAGTGCCACCTCCAGGGCACACCTGCAGGGATGGGCACTGCAAAGCTCCCTGGGCAGCCCCTGCCAAGGCCTGAGCTCCCTTTCCATGGGCAAATTGCTGCTGCTGTCCCAGCTGAGCCTGCCCTGGCCCAACATGAGGCCAATCCTTCTTGTGCTCAAGGGGGAAGGAGAGAAGGGAGTAGGGGAAGAGGGAAGGAGAGATGGAGGGAATGCTTTCCAGAGATGACAAGTGCTGATTCCATCAGCTCAGCAGCTCCTGAAACCTCACCCTTGGTCTGAAAATCCCACATGGACAGGCAGCTCCCACACCTGGCTTCCCTGAGGACCAGGAGACACACGGCCACCTGTGCTTTAGGGACAGCAGGGATTTCAGAGTGATCCCAAACCTCAGATGCTCCTTCCTTAAACCCAGACTTTCCAAAATCCTCCAGGCCCTTTGCAGTAATGAAGAGGCTTCAAAAGACAAGCTGGGAATTTGAACAACATGCTTTTCACCCTTAGCACACAGGGAAGAGGTCGGGCATGATGTAACCCCTGTTGCAGTTCAGCACTTTAGAATGAAGTTGCATAAGCAAAAACCCAAGGAAGGAAACCCCCAAACCTTCCCTGAGCCCAGCTCCAGTGCCACCTCACAGCTGCTCCTCCTCTGCCTGTGCTAAACCCAGCTCAACCCTCCCTGAGACTGTCCAGAGTCACCTGGGAACACTGAGTGCAGAATGTCCAGAAACTCCTTAAATTTGAGCAGATCTGGGGTTCCCCCAGAAGGACAGCTCACCTTTTCCCCATCATTCCCAAACCATGGTTTAGCTGTGGCTTTCCCCAGATAGCTGGAGAGGCACTGCAGGGTTTGGAATGTGCCCTTGTTCTAAGCCCTGTGCGGAGAGGAGTTGGTTTTAGGGGAAGCTGAGGCTGGAAAGGGGCATTTTCCAAAGCCCAGTCACTGGGAGTCAGACTGGGACAGCCCAGCCATGGAATCCCAGACTGGTTTGGGTTGGGAGGGACCTCAGAGCTCACCAGTGCCACCTCTACCATGGCAGGGACACCTCCCACTGTCCCAGGTGCTCCCAGCCCCAGTGTCCAGCCTGGCCTTGGGCACTGCCAGGGATGCAGGGGCAGCCCCAGCTGCTCTGGGCACCCTGTGCCAGGGCCTGCCCACCCTGCCAGGGAACAATTCCTCATTGCCAAGAATTCCTGATCCATCCCTGCGCTCCATCCCTTATACCATACCGGCACACGCACCTTTTACTGCCCCAAGTGCCCCTGAGGCCACAGGGATGTGGAGCTTTTTTCTCCCTGTCCCATAGCTCACTCCATGCCCAGATCCCACCGTGCTGCTGCTTTCCCCACAGCACACCCAGACCCCATTGTGCTGCTTTCCCCACAGCCCCACAGCTCACCCAGACCCCACCACACTGTTGGTTTCCCCACAACCCACGTCCCCCGTGGTTCCCCAGCGCTGAGGGGGAACGCGCCATGCAGGGCGCCTCAGGAGCAGCCAGGCCAGCACGGCAGGCTCTGCCCCCACAGCACCGGGGCTGAACAAACAGAGCCTTCCCACAGGCAGTGCCTCGCTAAGGAAATGCCCCCGGAGCTTCAGGGAGGGGATAAATCACTCGGAGCTTCAGGGAGGGGATAAATCACTGCGCAGGGAACGGCACAGGCACAGGCCGGTGTGAGGGCCCGTCCCAGAGCTGCCGGCCTGCAGGGACCCGAGGCACAGGCAGTGCTCGGAGCAGCACTCCAAGGGCAAACAAATAAATTCCTCAGGCGCCTTCCTCAGCGCTCCATAAATCCTGCAGGCACACAGGGGCAGAAGGTGGGAGCTCTGTGCACGGGAGCCGTGCCCAGCAGAGCTGCAGGTCTGCTCTGGGAGCAGCGCGGTTCTCCCTCCCCTCATGGCCCTGGCCCTGCCTCACAAAGCACAAACCCAGAGCTGAGGGGGCTCAGAGCCATGGAGAGGTCTCTGGGATCCTCTCCTGGATGGACAGGGCTCTGGGATCCCTCTCCTGCATGGACAGGGCTCTGGGATCCCTCTCCTGCATGCACAGGGCTCTGGGATCCCATTCCTGGATGGACAGGGCTCTGGGATCCCACTCCTGCATGGACAGGGCTCTGGGATCCCTCTCCAGCATGGACGGGGCTCTGAGATCCCTCTCCCAGATGGACAGGGCTCTGGATCCCACTCCTGCATGGATGGGGCTCTGGGATCCCTCTCTTGCATGGACAGGGCTCTAGGATCCCACTCCTGGATGGACAGGGCTCTGGGATCCCTCTCCCAGATGGACAGGGCTCTGGGATCCCTCTCCCAGATGGACAGGGCTCTGGGATCCCTCCCGGCATGGACAGGGCTCTGGGATCCTCTCCTGGATGGACAGGGCTCTGGGATCCTCTCCTGGATGGACAGGGCTCTGGGATCCTCTCCTGGATGGACAGGGCTCTGGGATCCTCTCCTGGATGGACAGGGCTCTGGGATCCCTCTCCAGCATGGACGGGGCTCTGGGATCCCTCTCTTGCACGGACAGGGCTCTGGGATCCCATTCCTGCATGGACAGGGCTCTGGGATCCCTCTCCTGCATGGACAGGGCTCTGAGATCCCTCTCCTGCATGGACAGGGCTCTGGGATCCCTCTCCTGCATGGACGGGGCTCTGGGATCCCATTCCTGCATGCACAGGGCTCTGGGATCCTCTCCTTGTTCCAATCCCGAGGCTGGGCAGCTGCACTGGAATATTCCCCGTGGGAGCAGTGCCCTAGCAGTGACAGCTCTGTCACCCAGAGCAGCCCGTTAGCAGAACACACAGAGCACAGAACAGACAGCTCAAACTGCCCCAAACTGCAGCTGGGGAGGGTTTGGGACCACCCTGGGAACACAGCACAGTGTCTGTGGCTGCCATGGGCACAGAACACTTTGTTTAGCAGAGATAATTACAGACCAGCACAGCTTCCAGCCAGCTGAGGCTGCCTCGGAGATGTGCTTCAAATCACAGAAAGTGGCCTTGACTTCTTTAAAAATATTCTTGTTCATAAACACAGTGGGAGGGACCAAGACTTTCCGCATGACATCAACCACCAAACTTGAGAAAACAGCAGCTTTCCATGTGCAAATTAAATATAAAATAACTTCATTACTGAAAAAAAACCCAACCACCAAAACAAGAAGACTTAGCAGAACATTATTATTGTCATGAACAGCTTAAAAGTTAAATTATAAAAAAAAACTACACCTCGTTGTCCAGCCTGGCCTTGGGCACTGCCAGGGATGCAGGGGCAGCCCCAGCTGCTCTGGGCACCCTGTGCCAGGGCCTGCCCACCCTGCCAGGGAACAATTCCTCATTGCCCAGATCCCACCCAGCCCTGCCCTCTGGCACTGGCAGCCATTCCCTGGGTGCTGTCCCTGCATCCTTGTCCCCAGTCCCTCTGCAGCTCTCCTGGAGCCCTTCAGGCCCTGCCAGGGGCTCTGAGCTCTCCCTGCAGCTTCTCCTCTCAGGGCTGGCCTAGAGGGGCTCCAGCTCTTGGAGCAGCTCCGGGGCTCCTCTGGGCTCTCTCCAGCAGCTCCAGGTCCCTCCTATGCAGGGACCCCCAAACTGGAGCAGCTCTGCTGTGGGGTCAGCCCAGGGAAGGGGTTTTGGGACTGGAGGAGAGCAGAGCCCATCCCAGCCAACCCCACTCCCAGATCACCTGGCTGGAAGCTTTATTTGCCCAGAGTTTTGGACACTTCACTTGGAGGGGAAAAAAGCTTTTGTAAGGAAAAATAAATGTTACTTTTTCATGTAAGTCTTGTATCTTCTCAGGCTACATCAGCTGATCTGAAAAAAGTCCCCAAAAGCCAAAAAAGGAAGCTGAGTCTCTCTCTATCAGCTCTCCTGCCCAGTAGCAGCACAGGACACAGGCCCTGGCTGTACTGGTGGTATTTCTTTCCCAAGAGCAGAAGTGTCACCTCTGCAGCACTTCCGTGCCCAGCCAGAGCACACAGGACTAAGTTTAGCCATCGTTAGGCCACAGAGAAATCCCTGCTAAGCCCTGTCCCCTCCCAGAGCCAAGGAGGCACCGGCAAACCAAACCATCTGCAGAGGGCTCTGCATTCACCCCAATCTGACTCTTCAAACTCGTTATTCAGGGCTGATTCCTTGCAGCTCTTCCAGGAGCAGAGGAGCAGCAGCCCTGGGGTCTGAGCAGCAACACTTGGGGATGTTGGGCTGCAGAAATCCTCTTGTCAGTCAGAGTGTGAAATTCTGGGTTATTCCTGCTGGGCTGGGCTGACTCAGCATCCAGCACCAGCCACAGCCATGCTGAAGGACTGTGTTTACCAAAGGGATCACTCTGGCTACCAGGGAAGCTCCCTGCCAAATCCTAACACAAACACTCAGGTGACTCAGGAGGATGAGCCCAGACTCCTCTGGATCTTCTTTAATACCTCATTAATTCAGGGAAAAAACACTCCACACCCTCCAGGCAGAAAATATTCTTTCCAGCAGCTGCATAAAGGGGAAAAGGAGCCACGAGCTTTCTTTCCCTCCTCCTCTGCTGCAAACAGGGAACTTCCCTGCAGCTTCCCTGAAAATTCTTGTCCAAACCAATTGCAAGTGGCCCAGGCTGCCAGGGCAGGGATGGAATCCCATCCCTGGAGGGATCTAACAGCGCTGATGTGGCACTTGGGGACATGGCTTAGTTGAACTCTGCAAGGGCTTTCCCAACCTCAATAATTCCAGGATAGTCCCCAGTAAACCCAGCCCTTTCTCACCTTGTGCACCAAAGCCTGCACGAGTATTTCTACCAATGCTCGCACAATGACTCTAGTGAACAATAAAGCCTTTTTGTTCCTCCTTTCCAACACAAATCCCATTGTTTCTCTGGGACAGAAGGTGCTGGATTCCCTCCCAGGGCCAGGGCAGGTGTCAGTGAAGCCTTCCTGGGAATGCTGGATGTGTCACCACGTTGCCCTTGGGGAGGGTCTCGGGTCCCTGCTCTGCCAGGTGACTGCTGCACAGCAGTGACATCTCTGCACTCCTCAGGAACAGGAATCCTGGGGCTTCCACACCCCACAGCACCACGAGCTTACACACCCAGAGCCCGTGAGGAACTCCAAGGAGCTGAAGTGACATTCCCAGCACAGGTGGTTGGCAGACACTGAAGAAGCCACCTGAGCTTGAACCACAGAGCAAGACTTGGGTCTGGT
This sequence comes from Zonotrichia leucophrys gambelii, assembly GCF_028769735.1. Taxonomy (NCBI): domain Eukaryota; kingdom Metazoa; phylum Chordata; class Aves; order Passeriformes; family Passerellidae; genus Zonotrichia; species Zonotrichia leucophrys. Next base: position 1,728,312 of record NC_088169.1, read on the forward strand.
TGAACAATTCCTGTTCCCCGAGTGAACAGCAGCTGGAGTTTCTCCCAACCCCAAGGGAATCATGAGAATGAACCCACTACACATTGTCAGTGGGAGTAAGGATGAGCTGGGGTGAAATGTCCCCTTTTCCCACATCTCAGGCAACCTCCACCCCAGGTCCAGTGCTCCTGGAGGACCCAAGAGCAGCACATCCCACACTCCTGTGGGCACAGAGGGCAGGGCTGATCCCTGGCTTTCCTGCTGCTTCTCCCACATAGAGCTTGGCTTTGTCCTGGATCCTGCCATGCTCCCAGCCTCAGGAGGGCACCAGGGCCATCACACTGCTGGGACTTGGGGCTCCCTGTGCTCTGGGTGCCTGTGCAGAGCCCAGACAGCTCCTCCAAACCCCTGAGTGCTGCCAGCACAGCAAACACCTCATGGTACTGGGGAGCTGCTGGGATGAGCTGGGACAGTGGGACAGCAGGATACTGGGATAGCAGGACACCTCCTCCCAGCAGAGTCCCAGGGACAGGGAAGCATCTCAGCCATTTCACCTTGTTAGGCTGAGCACTGAAAATAGCCCCGGGATGAAAAACAAACCAGCTGGACAAGCTCTCCACGGCAGGAGGCTCTGGCCAGCAGTGGGTGAGCTCTGTCCTGTCCTGAGCTCTGTCCAGAGCCTTTGTCCTGTCCCCTGCCCAGGAAGCTCTGTCCTGTCCCATGTCCTGAGCTTGTCCCCTGTCCTGAGCTCTGTCCTGTCCCCAGCCCCTGGAGCTCCAGAGGGGTCAGTGCCACTGCAGCACGCCCCCAGGCCAGCCCTGGGGAGGGCAGTGCCCCATCCAGCACACCTCTGAAGATATCCATCTGCAGGATGGCACAGCAATGCCAGACATCCCCCTTAAGGATGTGACAAACTCCAAGGGCTGAGCCTCACCCTTTAAAGCATCAAACATTTTTTCTCCTTTCCCAAGAGGAAAAATAAAAGATGGGAGAAAAAATTACCAGCAACCCCACTTATCACACCAATTGCTGTCAGGAAAACTTCTCTAGGAATCATCCTGCAGTGTGGAAGAACAGCACTGAATGGCCCCCAAATATCCCCTTCCACCCTGTTTTTGTGTTAATGATACAGCAAGTGAAATGAACAGGAAAACCTGTTTATCTCCAAAACCCAGCGTGCAAATCTCCAGGAAACAGTGTGGTCCATGAGAAACCTCTGAGAGCAGCAGGAGGGCAGGGATAGGATGGGATAGAAATGGGATGGGATGGGATGAGGACAGCCCCCATCACTGCCCCTCCAAGAGATCCCTGTGCCAGGTGTGCTGCCATCACCATTCCAACTCAGCTCCCACACCTGCCAGTCCCACATTTCTGCAGCATGCCCTCTTTCACCCCGAGGCCCTCCAGGACACAGCTGAGTTCACTGACCCTCAGCAGGCCAGGCTGCAGGAGTGGCACGCCCTGAGGAAGCTGAGGCCCCTCTTCATCCTGCCAGCCCTGCAGAATGCCCTCACTCCTCTGGGGACAGAGCCAGCCTGGGCTCCAGGAGGCAGCTGGGAAGATAAAACCTCTGAGACCCTGGGTAACAGGACAGAGCAGAGCTGGGGCTGCTCTGGCAGAGCCTGGCACAACCCACATCCCCTGGCAGCATCAGCAGCTGGGCTGGGTTTGTGCCCCAGTCCTGGCTGGGGACAAACCAACGTGAGCCCCCAGGCAGAGCCTGCTGGATGCACACACCACACAGATAAAAGCATGGCACGGACAAGAACGTCCTTGCTGATCCTTCCCCAGGTTTGGGAAAGATCTCCTGGATTCTGCAGTTCACAGCCCAGACCCACTGTGAAACCCCAGAACACCAAACTGCTGCCACCTTCCCAAACACTCCGAGGTGCTCAGACCTTCCATCAGCCATGTCCCCATGAACATGTCATCCCTGGACTTGCATCCAGCTCCAGAAATGCCACCCAGAGGAGGAAGCTGGGAAGCTCCAGAGGGATCTGCCCTGCCTGAGATGGGATCAGGTCCCTCAGCAGCATCCCCTGAGCTCAGCCCCAGCAGGTGGGAAAAGCATCACACAGGGATTAAAAGGGAATAACCCTTCTGACCTGGAGCTCTCCTCACCTCACCTGCAGTGCTGGAGCTGCTCTGTGACAAGCACAAGGCCTTCAGGCCAGCACAAGGTGCCAAACCTGGATTTTTGCCTTCCAGCTGCCAAACTCCAGAACAAACCCATCCAGGCACCCTGAACAACAGCAGCTGCTAGGAGCAGAATACTTGCAGAATTATTGCTGTCCCCCCAGAAATTCGTTTCTATCCTCCATCCATCTCTATCCAGTTAAAAAAATAACTTTTTTTCCCTTTGGCTTACTCACCCATTAATTATGTCCTGGCACTCTTACAGATCTAAACACATGCATTGCTTAGCAGCTTTAATCCTGAATTATTCCTCCCTTTCCTGCAATCCAAAGCCTGCCTTGCCTGGGAAGGGGCAGGCTGTTCCAACCAGCAAGCTGTTCCTTTGTAACTCAGAGAGGAACATTCCTCAAGTTCTCCTGTTTATTGCGTTTTTATCCTCCCAGAGCAGCCGAATTTACGGCACCGGAGCTCCAAACCTGCAGAGAAGAATTAAACTGACCTTAAACTCCATCCTTCAGGGAAAAACAAACACTGGGCTACAAAAATAGTGCCTTTTCCTGCAAAACGTGTGTGTGTGTTACCAAACATCCCCGTTTCCAACTGCTCTGCTGCTGCTTCCACTGTGTGAGAGCTGCTGGGATCAGCAAGTCCCAAGGGCCAGAGGAGGGGAAGGGGTGGTGGCACTGAGAACAGGCAGAGCTCCTTGGTGGGATAAAGAGCACTTCCAAGGAGCTGCCTCTGTGCATCCTGCAAGTGTCTCTTGTGGCAAACCTCAGCAAGGTGGCGTTAAAAACATATATACAAAATAATATATATATGTGCCAGAGGCAGCCCCTCTCTCCCTCAGGGTGGTGAGAGACTTGCAAGGAGCACTTGGTGGTTCCCAAAGTCAAACCCCACAGATGTCCGTGCCACACAGTGAGTTAATGCATTTTCCAAAGTGGAAAAAATAGGTTACTTAAAAATAGGCCCATAATCCAAACAAACAAGCACCCCGGTACTATTTCACAGAGGGAAAGCAAGCAGGCAGGGACAGTCTGGGACACAACCAGGCGTGGCTCCCCTGTGACTTCTCATGCTCCTCTCAAGGCTTTCCATCACTGCAGGGCTGGGCACTTGGGCCAGGACAAGCTCCTGGGCACAGTCCTGCCATCACTCCTTGCCATTAATTGTATTATCAGGATTATTGCAGAGAGCTCAGAGCCCCTGGCAGGGCCTGAGGGGCTCCAGGAGAGCTGCAGAGGGACTGGGGACAAGGATGCAGGGACAGCACCCAGGGAATGGCTGCCAGTGCCAGAGGGCAGGGCTGGGTGGGATCTGGGCAATGAGGAATTGTTCCCTGGCAGGGTGGGCAGGCCCTGGCACAGCGTGAGGCAGGAGCTCCTCAAGGCTCCCATGTGCTGCACCAGTGACAGAGCAATGGCTTTAATTAAAGAGTCCTTGTCCCTGCCAGCACCAGCTCCTAAAACTGAACCGGAGCTCGGGAGGTGCCACAAAATTAATCAGGCACGGCTGCAGGGGCTGGGGAAATGAAGGTGAGGGAAAATTAAAGTGCTCCAGAGAGCCCAGCGTGGATCAGCCATGGGAGCAGAGCAGACTCAGCAGGACAGTGATGCCTCCACAGGAAACATCCCCAAATTCCAGCAGCAAAGAGTCTGGAGAGCAGGAGGGAGAAGCAGCAGGTTCCAGAGCTGCACCTGGCAACAGGGAGAAGGCAGAAAAGAGGCCAAAACCCCCACTGTTCACAGCATCCCACACTGGACTGGGCTCAGAGGCCCCTAAAGTCCACCCCTGCCATGGCAGGGACACCTCCCACTGTCCCCAGTGTCCAGCCTGGCCTTGGGCACTGCCAGGGATGCAGGGGCAGCCCCAGCTGCTCTGGGCACCCTGTGCCAGGGCCTGCCCACCCTGCCAGGGAAGGATTTCTCCCCAGTGGGACCTGACTGACACAAGGAGGGCTGATGGAATCTCCTTCTCCAGCTGGGGGCAGGGGGATCCCCAGAGCCTCACCCAAGGACAGTGGAGGTGCCAGCTCCTGTTTCCAGCACCTTCCTGCCCCTGCAGTTACCCACAGCAGGGCTGCACACAGCTGGGCCGGCCAGAGCAGGAACCAGCCTGGTCCCAAAGGCCTTCCCAGAGGCAATCCCGAGCTGCCCAGGGAGAGCCACAACTCTTCTGTGGTAGCTGGTGTCAGTCATACTCTCCTGCCTGCCAGGAGTTTATTTCTCCTCTCTGGAATCAAAGCAAAGCTAATTAATGGAGGAAACAGCCTTTTTAACACTAATCAGTTTGTGCAATTAGGGCTCTGAGGAGCAGGATGCCAGGCTGGGCACAGTCCAGCACCGAAGGGTGGCCAGGGCTGGCACTGCCCCCAGGCTTGGAAGCACCAGGGACACGAGGCACTGCCAGCACAGCCTCCAAGTGGGACAAGCAGCAGGACAGGGATAACCCCAGGGAAGTGCTGCTGTTCAGCCACCAGCTCACAGAAGGGGATATTTTACTAAGAAATCCCCAAATTCCTGAGGCTGGCAAAGCCCTGCCAGCCCATGCAATGCCAGCTGTGCCCCACGGGCACCTTGTGCCCAGCCCAGAGCACTCAGGGGACACCTGCAGGGATGGGCACTGCAAAGCTCCCTGGGCAGCCCCTAAATACCAGGATGGCCTTTTAGCTGCCCTCCCTCCCCAAATGCAGGCAATCATGAACCACAGCTCCCTGGAGGGCACCTCAGCTCCCCTGGGCTGTCCCCAGACACTCACCCACCCCTCCAGCCCCTGCCCCAAGGAGGAGAGAGCTCCCACGGGGAACTGTGGTGTACCAACACACCCAGGCAGCCCACGGGCCACACACCAGCTGAGCAGGCCACAGAAACACAAAGTGCTTCTCTTCTCACTCCTCTTGGGATGAGGCTCTGCTCCAGGCCCACCAGAGCATCCCAGAGCCTGCAGCTGCAGCACAAGGGATGCCAGGAGGCTCCTTCCTCACACACTGTGTGCTCCATGCCCTCCTGAGAGCAAAGGGTGGAAAGGACTGAGGGATTGCTGCCTTGGACATCCCCGTGGGTGTGTGTATCCCTGGCCAGCCCAAAGCCCGGTTTGGAGCAGGAGCTGCAGCTCCAGCAGTGCCCCAGCAGCTCCCCCCGCACCCTCCTGCAGGAAGGGACCACCCCAGGGGCACAGCAGACATGGAGACAGCTGCTTTCCAAGGCAGCAAATAAATAAATCTAACAAGAAATTAAATTAAGAGCCTCTCTCTGATCCAGCTCAGCATTACTCCAAGTTTCTGGGCCAAGCAGGGAAGGGAATGAGCTGGAGGGAGCCAGGAGCTCCCCAGCAGCCCCAGCGCTGCCCAGCCGGCCCCGCTCCTCCTCCTTCTCCACATGAGGCCCCTTTGCTGCCAAAACACGATTTTTTCCAGCTCTCAGAATGGCAATTCCTCGAGATGAGTTCCATTCCCGAAGGAAGCTGAGGCTGTGCTTCCAGCTGAGCCGGGGAAGAACATGGACTTTTCCCTGGCAGAGCCTCCAGGTATTCTCACAACTGCTTCCTCTCCCTCACCCAACCCAAAGCTGCTGCTCACAGGTGCAACTTCTACTCAGTGAACCCCTTGAAGGAATGAATTTAACAGCAGAATCTCCCTCACAAGGCATTTTACCAAAGCAAGGAGGGCACCGTGGGTCTCTGTGCCCCGTGAACTCCCCCAGGTGTGTGGAAGGACAGAGACCCAGCCTGTCCCACCCTGCAGCATGAGCCATCCCTGAGCTCCCCACGGCTCCACTGAGGCCTCCTCCTGCTCACAGCACAAAATCCCTCCTGCTGGTTTGAAGCCCAAACCCAGCACTTCCCAAGGCAGAGGTTTTGCAGTGAAGGATTCGCTTCCAATGAATCCCTGGGATGGCAAGGACAGACAGGGCTTGGGCACAGCCTCTTCACCCAGGAATTCACATTGTCCCCTCTGGAATCAATGACAGTCACCAGCCTGTGGCTGCAGCCCCCCTTCCTCACCCTGACTTTGTCCCACAAGATGCTCCCAGGGCTCAGGGGCAGCTCCAGGCAAACACAGAACAGCCCTGGGCACAGCCCTCCAGCCTTGGGCACTGACACGATAAGGATGTGGTTTCAACTTGTTCTTTAAAGTGCTGAGATAAGAGCAAAGATGACTCAAGAAGGGCTGTGTGAAGGAATCAGTGAAGCAGGAGAAGGAGCAAGGATGAGAAAGAGGAGCTGCTGTGGAGAGAGGAAAAGCCACCAAACCTGTGCCAGCCCTGCACCAGAGCCCAGCCCTTGCCACCCTCTGAGGCATCACCCAAAAATGCCTCCACCCAACACAGAACTCAGAGCCCACCTCTGAGCTGCTGCAGGAAAGAGGGAAAATCCACACCACGATCCCTGACCTGCCTCAAGGATGCCAGAACAGGGACCCCAGGAGGCCCCAGATCCCTGCGGATGCCAGACCCCAGGAGGGAATTCCCTGCACAATGAAATAAGGCTCGGGGCAATGCAGACTGGCACCACTTCCATATTACTGCAGGGAGGTCTGGGTCCCCCTGGATCTGCAGGAGAAACTGTCACCATTGAGGGAGCCAGGGATGAGCCCCAGCCATCCAAACCCCCATCCTCCACAGCCAGCTTTCCTTGGATCTCCTACAAACACACCTGGGAGAGTTTGTGAACCAGGGATGAGCCCCAGCCATCCAAACCCCCAATCCTCCACAGCCAGCTTTCCTTGGATCTCCTACAAACACACCTGGGAGAGTTTGTGAACCAGGGATGAGCCCCAGCCATCCAAACCCCCAATCCTCCACAGCCAGCTTTCCTTGGATCTCCTACAAACACACCTGGGAGAGTTTGTGAACCAGGGATGAGCCCCAGCCATCCAAACCCCCATCCTCCACAGCCAGCTTTCCTTGGATCTCCTACAAACACACCTGGGAGCGCCCAACTGTGCTGGGATGCACAGAGGGCAAGCAATTAAAATAAAAACAACCCTAAATCCCACACACTGGTTCCAGGTGATGTGATTTAAAGAGGAAGAGCCCGCTGAGCAAGACTAGTATTTTAAATGAGATGAAGTTTAAGACAATTACCCCAAACAATGGGGCACATTTTTGATGGCCCACATGTAAAATACTGACCACAGCCCCGGAGGATGTTCTGATAAGGGCCAGAAAAAGCACCAAAACCTGGCTGATCTGGGCAATAGCCAGAGTACAGCAAATGAGCAGAAAGAGGGGGGAAAATTCCTGGAAGTCCAGTTTGTCCCCGAGGAGCCTGGTTTGCCCCCTTTTAGGGGGTGTGAAAAGGTCCCAGGCCGGGCTGCAGCCTGACAAATTCGGCTAAAAATAACCAGGGCCGGTGCAAACAATGCCGCGGGGCCGTCACACATCCTGTGACAGCGGCAGGAGCGCAGACCGGGCTCGGGCAGGGCCAGGGGCTCCAAACCCCCACACCTCCTTACAGGGCTCCTGTGCTGCCGAGTGGAACCAACCCTCAGCGTGATCCCGGCAGGAAAAGATTACAGATCAGAGATTAAGGCCTCAATTCGCCTCTGAGGGAGTCAAAGCCAGGAGAAAATCTGGTTTTCCCCGGGGTTCAGTCTCCAACTCTTATCTTCCTGCATGGATAAACCCACCCATTTCAAACTCTTGCTTAAAATATCTCCCATCCTATGAATCGGCATCGTTCCTAATCCTCTATAAAACCTGCTGATGCATCCATCCCCTGAGTGTGCAGAGCAACCTCAGCAGCCCAAGCAGTGCTGCAGCTCAGGCTCCTGCTCTCTGCAAGCACTTCCCTGCACCGCCTGAGAAACTTCCCCGGCGCTGACATTTTATCGTTAAAATGCTGCCATCCTAATAAAGAATTAAAAAAAAAAAAAAAAAGAAACCTTTGCACGTTGGAGCAAAGGTGTCAAAGCCGAGCACTTTCACTTTGAAAAAAGGCCAGCACTCACCTCCGCCTCCCACCGAGCAGCCAACACCTTCTGCTTCCAGGGAAAGCAGCGGGAAAAGCGTGTCCTGTGCCGGCTGGGGACATTCCCTGCCGGGAGCCACCACAGCTCAGAGAGCTCCGAACGCAGCGCCCAAGAGACCTCGGGGACCCGCGGCAGCAGAGGGCACGGAGCCGTCCCGGGGCACGGGACACGGAGCGGGGGACACCGACCCCTCCCTGGCCCCATTCCTGCACTTTGGGGCTCCAGCGCAGCCAGGCAGGAGCCCCACGGCGGTTCGGAGCCCAAGCACGGCCCAGCGTGACCCGGAGCGCCGGAGCAGCGGCGGCGGGGGCAGCGCTGCCGCCCGTGCCGGGGCTGCCTCCGCTCGCCAAGAGCACAGCCAGCAGCTGAATCACCCAGGCTGCCACACTTCTGCAGGGCCTCCAAAAATAACCGCGCTGGAAATTCCTTGGAGGCACAAACCTTGCTTCACAAGGACTGCGGAGATCCAGTTTCCTTAGTGCAGCGCACTGGATGCGAACGGACCCGAGGGTTCAGGGGCACGGCCAGCGGGGATGAGAAGCCCTCGTCCCGGGGACAGCGAGTGATAGATCCCATCCTGGGCCGGGATGGAGCCGCCGAGGTGCCCGGGCTCCCACCCCGAGCTGCCCTTGGGTCTGCTGCTCCCCCGCTCCGGGGCCGGCTCCTTGCCCCGCTCCTTGCCGCCGGCAAGCCCCAGGCTCAGAGCCGAGCCCTTCCCAGGGCTCCGCTGCGGCGCCTTCCATCAAACAGCAGCATCCGAACACGGCCCCAGCCCCTTCCCCGCGCCCGCATCCCCCGAGCCGCCCCGGCAAGGCCTGCCCGGGCCGGGCTGCACTCGCGGGTCCCGGCATTGCAGGTGCCCGGAGCCGCCCGGGGCTGGGCTCGGCCGGACTCACAGCTCCGGCTGACCTCGGGCACCGCCACAAGGACACGGAGCCCACGGAGCCGGCTCCGGGGCAATCCCGCAGCGTGCGGGGCTCGGCTCCCGCTGCCCGCCCGGCTCTCGGGGCGGAGGGGATGGGAACGGGGCGAGCAGAGCGCCGGGGCTGCGCTGCCCGTGCTCCTCAGGTGGGACTGCTGCTCCTGCACCGCTGGGCTCCCACAGCGGGAACGGCCCCGAGCAGCCCAGGAGGAACCCCCAGCTCCCGGCACCGCTCTCGTTACCGCGGGGCGAACCAGTAAATAACACTAATTATCCTAAATCCCGCCAACTGCTCCCAGTCGATGCCATTTAACGAAGAAGAGCGCAATACTGTAAATGAGCTGAAATTTCAAACTTTTGACCCAAACAGCCGGAGCCCGCTGCAGGAACACCCCGGGGTTATTTCGGTCCTTGCGGGGTCCCGAAGCGGGGATCACCGCAGCTCTTGCCCGAAAGGCGGAGGAATGGCCCCAAAAGGGAGTGCGGGGGGGGCTGGCACGGCCTTCCCCGGGCAGCGCCCGAGCCCGGCGGGGCGGGCAGGGCACCGCGGGGCCCGGCCGGGACTCACCTGCGATGGCCGAGTCGTCCAGGTGGGAGCCGGGGGCCCGCTCGGCGCGCCCGGGATGCTGCAGGACGAGGAGGAGGAGAAGGAGGAAGAGGCCGCACAGCGCCCGCACGGCCCGGCCCGGCCGCGGCTCCATTTCCGCGTCCCCGCCGCCGTCAGCTGCTCCTCGGCATCGGCACCGGCTGGGGGCCCGCGGGGTGTCCCGGTTATCCCGGCTATCCCGGCACCGCCGTCAGCTGCGGCCGCGCACCGGCTACCGGAACCCTCTGCCCCCCTCGCCCGCAGTGGTCTCTCCCAGGACAGCCTCCCCCCTCGCCTCAGTGGTCTCTCCCGGGACAGCCCCAGTCCCCCCGCCCTCAGTGGTCTCTTCCCGGGGTAACCCCGCCGGCCCCTCTCCGCTCTGCCGGGATAACCCCTCTTCCCGCCACCTCCGGTAGCGCCTCCCCGGCCCGCTCCGTCCCTCCGCCGCCTCCTGTCAGCGGCACCTCCCGGAAAATCTCGCTCTGTCTGTGCCGGGACAGCCCCGCACCCCCCCCGCCCGCCGCCACGGTGGTCTCGTCCGCCCCCCCGCGCGCCGCCCTACGCACCGGGCCCTGGCGCCGCCGCGCGCGCGCTGACAGGAGGCGTGGCCAAGCGCCGCCGGGTCACACCCACCAGGGGGCGGTGCCAACGGGGCGGGCACGTGGCCACGCCCCCTTCTGCCCGCGCGCGCACGGCGCTGGCCCGCAGCGACCTCTGGTGGGCGGAGAGGGGAATGGCGGGACTGGGGGGACAGGGACACAGCGGGACAGGGGACACCGTGCGATGTATGGACACAGTGTGATAGGGGACACACCGGGACATGGGACACACCGCGATAGGGGAGACAGACCATGGGACACCGCGAGACAGGGGACACATCGCGACAGGAGAGACACCGGGACAGGGGACACATCGCCACAGGGTACACAGAGACAGGGGACACAGCGACATGAGACACACCGTGACAGGGCAGACAGCCCATGGGACACACACCGGCAGGGGAGACACCAACATGGGGCACACCGTGACATGGGGACACATCGGGACACAGGGACACACCTAACATGTGACACCCCCCATGTGACACACTGCAACATGTGACACATCACAACATGGGACACACCATGACACGGGACACACCCCGACATGTCACCCACCCCGGCTCTCTGGGCAGTGACACTTTGGGGTCCCAGCACGCGGCTCCTGGTTCGCAGCGGGGCTGAGGAGATTGTGACACCTCCCAGAGCTGTGACACCTCCAGGGCCACCAGCTCTGGGTGGCACTGCTGGAGCGGTGCCACCAGTGTGACCTGAGGCCAACCAGTGTGCCCTGAGGCCAGCGGCTGGGAGGGGACGGGGATCTCACATCTGTCCCACTGGGCCGGGGTGCTCTGAGAGGTGACAGCCCTGTCGCTGTGTGTCCCCTGTCCCCGGAGCACACTCCTCCCAGCCAGGTGCCCACGCCCCCGCTCTGGGCTGGGGGTCCCAGGCCAGCCCCACATGGGGTCCCCCAGCCATGGCGGGTGTCCAGGCTGGGACACAGGGCTGGCTTCTGTCCAGGCTGATGTCCAGTGTCCCTTGGGTTCTGGTCCCCGTGCTGGCACTGGGGAAGATGCTGCCTGTGGGCAGGGTGCCACACCTGCAGACCCCGAGATGAGGATGGGGACAGGCCACTGGGATGGGGACAGGTCACTCTGATGGGGACAGGTTCACTGGGATGGGGACAGGTTCACTCGGATGGGGACAGGCCACTCTGATGGGGACAGGCCACTCTCCCCCAGGAGCTGCCTCCCCTCCATCCTGGGTGTCCCCCACAAGCCCCTCCTGCCCCAGGGACCCCATGGGCTGTGGGCACTGCTGGGGGGACCTGGCCCTTGTGGGGACCCCCAGACTGGGGCACCCGGCCCTTGGGGGGTCCCTCACAGCACCCGGGCTCCTCTGGCTTCGGGGGTGAGGGGGGCATTCCCACAGCAGCCCCGGGACCCTGTGCTGTCACCCCTGTGCTGCCACCCCTGTGCTGTCACCCCTGTGCTGTCACCCCCTCCCCACGCACACCCCGAGGGCAGGGGGTGTCACCATCAGCCCCCACCATCAGCCCCCAGGTGACCCCGGCTGGGGTGGGCTCCCCTCCCTGCTCCTCCCCCGGGCTGGCAGGGGCCGTCCCGGTGTGTCCCTGTCTGTCCCCAGCCCTGTCCCCAGCGCCGGGGTCGGGGTGAGCGGCGGGGGCCGAGGGGGTCTCAGGGATGAGAGGTTGGGTCAGGGATGAGTGCCAGGGGTGGGGGGGCAGGAGCGGGGCTGGGGGGGTGAGAGTTGGGGTCAGGGGTGGGGGCTCAAGGATGGGAGGGTCAAAGATGGGGGCTCAAGGATGGGGACTCAAGGATGGGGGGCAAGGGTGGGGGGCTCAAGGATGAGAGGCTCGGGGGCTCGGGGCTCAGGGGATGGGGGCTCTGGGGGCGCAGGCAGCCGGCGAGGGAGGAGGGTCCCTGCCCCACCCGGCCCGGGGCTGCTGCTTGGGGCGGTGTCGGGGGTCGTTCCCCGGGTGCTGCCTCAAAGCCCCCAGCCCCATGCGGTGCCCGCAGCCCGGGGCGATGCTGGGGGGTCCCCGCTCGGGGCGGTGCCGGGGGTCGTGCCCGGCGCTGCCCCAGCCCCATGCGGTGCCCGCAGTCCCATGCGGTGCCGCAGCCCGGGGCGGTGTCGGGGATCGTGCCCCAGGTGCTGCCCCAAAGCCCCCAGCCCCGTGCGGTGCCCGCAGCCCGGGGCGATGCCGGGGGCGCGGGGGCTGCGCTGCCCCGGCCCGGCCCGAGGAAGGAAGCGGCGGGCGCGGGGGGCCGGGCGCGGCGGGGGAAGTTTCTCCGCGGGACCGCCCGGGGCGGCGGAGGAGGCGGCCGCAGACTTCCTCCTCCTCCTCCTCCTCCTCGTCCCCGTCCCCGTCCTGCTCCTCGTCCTGCTCCCCGTCCTGCCGCCGCTGCCGCCCGGCCCGGCGCCCGCCGCCGCGCCATGCCCCGGGGTGAGTGCGGGGCCGGAGCCCCGGGCTTTGGGGCGGGGGTCCCGCGGCCGGGGGGCCCCGCCGGGCTCGGGCAGGGGGCGGGAGGAGCCGGCGGTCGGGGCCAGGGCGGGGGCGGCGGGACCCGCCCGGAGCGGGACCACGGGGGATAACGGGACTGCCGGCATAACGGAGCTGCCGGGGAGAGCGGGCTGGGATAGCGGAGCTGCGGGGACCAGGGGAGCGCCGGGGATAACGGAACCGCCGGGGAGAGCGGAACCGTCGGGGATAGCGGGGCCCGGGGAAAACGGGACAGCCGGGGATAATGGGAGACCCCAGAAGGAGCGGAGCTTTGGGCGGGAGCGGCTCCGGCAGCAGCCGGGACAGAGCGGGGACAGAAACGGGCCCGGCCCGACCCCCTCGGCGGGACCCCCGGCCCCGCTCCCGCCGGAGCTGCAGCCGCGCCCCCGCCCCGCTCCCGCTGCCGGCCCGGCGCTGCAGGGGCTGCGCGACACCGGGGGGCGCTGCACGGCCCGCGGGCCCCCGGCCCCGTCCTGACACACCGACCCCCGCGCTGACCCTCCTGCACTGACCCCGCTGCACTGACCCCCCTGCACTGACCCACCGACCCCCCTGCACTGACCCACCGACCCCTCTGCACTGACCCCGCTGCACTGACTCCCCCTGCACCGACTCCCCTGCACCGACCCCCCTGCACTGACCCCCCCAACCCCCGTGCAATGACCACCCTGACCAGCGCTGCACTGACCTCACTGACCTCCCCCCGGCACTGCTGCCCTGCGCTGACCCCCTGATCCCCCTGACCTGACCCCCCCCACATGGACCCCCGAGCCCCCCACGGTGACCCCAGTGATGCCTCCAGCCCTGTTCCACGGCACTGCCCCCTCCCCGGCCCCCTGTGTCCCCGCTGCCACACGTGTGCAGCAGCCAGGGCGTGCCGGGGGCTCCTGCCGTGGGTGCTCATCACGGGGTCTCCCCGGGCTCACTCAGCCTGGGGACACCCGCGGGTCCCCTGCAGCCTGCGGGGGGCTGGGGGCTGCTGGGCTTCCCCCGCTTGGCTCGGGGGAAGGAGAAGCCACTGAGGTACTGAGGTACCATTTGTGGCCTATGGGGACAGGCTGTGGTGGCAGCGTGGTGGGAGGGGGCCGGCCCAGGCTCCAGGAGTGTCTGTGGGCAGTTGTGGAGGTGCTGGGCTGTGCTGGCCACGGTGCAGGTGTGGGCTGTGCCCTCGTGCGTGGAAGTGGGTTGGGATTGGCCATGGCCCAGAGAGGTGTTGGAGCAGCACAGTGCTGCCACCCAGCTCTGGGACCTGCTGGAGGAAATGGGGCCTGGCCTGGCCTGGCTCCTGCCCATCCAATTCCATCCATCCCATCCATTCACCATCCCATCCATCATCATCCAATCATCACCATCCTCTCCATCCATCATCCATCCATCCATCCACATCCATCATCATCTCCATCATCATCATCATCCATCCATCCATCCCCCATCATCTCCATCATCCATCCATATCATCCATCATCCATCATCCATCCATCATCATCATCATCCATCCATCATCCATCTCATCCATCCACCTCATATCCATCCATCATCCATCCTCATCCATCCATCATCATCCATCCATCATCCAATCCATCATCCATCCATCCATCCATCCATCCATCCATCCATCCATCCATCCATCCATCATCCATCCACCATCCATCATCCATCCATCATCCATCCATCCATCCATCCATCCATCCATCCATCATCCATCCATCCATCATCCATCCATCCATCCATCCATCCATCCATCATCCATCCATCATCCATCCATCCATCCATCCATCATCCATCATCCATCCATCATCCATCCATCCATCCATCCATCCATCCATCCATCCATCATCCATCATCCATCATCCATCCATCCATCCATCCATCCATCCATCCATCCATCATCCATCCATCCATCATCATCATCCATCCATCCCATCCATCCATATCCATCCATCCATCCATCCATCATCCATCCATCCATCCACCATCCATCCATCATCCATCCATCCATCCATCATCCATCCATCCATCATCCATCCATCATCCATCCATCCATTATCCATCCATCCATCATCCATCCATCCATCCATCCATCCATCCATCCATCATCCATCCATCATCCATCCATCATCCATCCATCCATCCATCCATCCATCCATCCATCCATCCATCCATCCATCCATCCCCTGGAGGGTCTGGCTCTGGCTGCAGCTCCTGGGGCCGGGGCCAAGGGCCGGGAGTGGCCATGGCCGTGGTGAGAAGTGGAGCAGGACCCGTCCTGGGAGGGAAATAAAATGAGGAAATTAGTCACGACAGCTGGAAAATGAGGGAAATCAAAACCGTTCGAGTCAGCACGGGAGCTATTTTAGTTATTTTAGCTGCTACGACAGAGCCTGGGGCAGAGCTGGGGGGCCCCTGGGGGGTCCCTGCATCCCCACCATGGCCATGGACCCCCGTGGGGTCTCTGCTCGCGGTTCAGAGATTTTAGCAGGTTTATTTTAGAGATTTTGCAGTTTTATTAATTTCCTCTTTTTGCTGCTGAGCAGGCTGCAGGGCCGAGGGGGGGACAATGCTGTGCCTGCCCCCCCAGAGCAGGAGCGACCCCAGTGCCAGGGGCTGGTGACCCCCAGCCCTGGGCACTCCCTGGGCACGTCCCTGGGGCCGGGATGGACCCGGGGCAGGGCAGGGTGCCCGGGGCAGGGCACGGCGGGCTGTGATGGACCCGGGGCAGGGCACGGCGGCACGGGGTGTGCCGCTGCTGTGGGGCGGGGAAGGGGTGCCTGGGGCGGGCAGGGTGGGTTCGGGGCGGTTTGGGGACCGTGGGACACGGAGCTCACGGGGGCGGCTGCTCCACTTCCCCGGCGGAAACCCCCGGGGGCTGCCCCGGCCGGGAGCGCTGGCAGAGGGTTTTGCTTCCCTTTTCTGCTGAAGAGATGAGTCGCTTTTCCCGTGCCAGGGGGTGGCGATGGGAGGGGGGACCGCTCTGTGTCACCCACAGCCCCCCTTGCCGCCTCCCCGGCCCCCCATAGGCCCCCGAGCGAGGAGCGGGGCTGGGGGCTCGGGGTGCCTCAGCCCCACGAGGCTGCTTTGGCCCCGGCATCCCGGGGCACAGAAGGGGTTAAATGTGCTGCGGGCCGCGGATCTCCCGGGGAACAGAGCTGCCCTTGTGGCGGCAGCGGCAGCGGAGCTGGCAGCAGCCTGGGGGCACAGCAGGGCCGAGGCACCCGCCCAGTGTCACCGGGACACCCACCCAGTGTCACCCGGACACCCTCCCAGTGTCACCGGGACACCCTCCCAGTGTCACCCAGACACCCACCCAGTGTCACCCAGACACCCGCCCAGTGTCACCGGGACACCCTCCCAGTGTCACCCAGACACCCACCCAGTGTCACCGGGACACCCACCCAGTGTCACCCAGACACCCACCCAGTGTCACCAGGACACCCACCCAGTGTCACCAGGACACCCACCCAGTGTCACCCGGACACCCTCCCAGTGTCACCAGGACACCCGCCCAGTGTCACCAGGACACCCTCCCAGTGTCACCAGGACACCCACCCAGTGTCACCCGCTCACCCTCCCAGTGTCACCGGGACACCCTCCCAGTGTCACCAGGACACCCGCCCAGTGTCACCGGGACGCCCTCCCCGTGTCCCCAGAGCGGCCTAGCCCGGCCCCGGGCCAGCGGGGCCCTCGGGAGCCCCAGTGTGGCTGCGGGGACACGGTGACTCCTGCCCCTCCCTGGCACCTCCAGGATGGCACCGGGCAGCCCTGGGCCTGTCCTGGAATGGGGTTCCTTTGGCAGGGCTCCTGCCCACCCTGCTGTCCTGTGCTGGGGGACACAGGGGCTCAGGGGCAGGGCACTGTCCCTCCTCATCCTCCCTGGGAAGATGAGTGTGAGTCGGGGGCTTGGCTGGGGCTGGGGGGCTGCTTGGGACTGAGATGTGCTGGCTGTGGCTGCAAACCTTGGCTGTGACAGAGCCAGAGCCCCCTGGCACCCACATCCCCCCTTGGCACCCAGACAGACCTGGGGCTGCTGTGGGGGCTCTGCCCTGCACAAAGCCCACCCCTCAGTGAGCATTTGCCCTGTGAGTGTGGGCCATGCCTGCGGGTCCCCTCGTTGTGCCACAGGCTCCTTGTACCTGGTGCTGGCAGGAGCCAGAACGCTCCTGTGTGAGCCCGTGGGCGCTGCCTGCCCCTCCATGGGCACCGTGGTGTGTGCCCACCTTTGCTGTGTGCTGGTGACAAACCTGGGGACACTGGGGCTCCACAGCCCCGGGGTGCTGGGTGATGGAGAAGTGACCCCTGGCCTTCAGCCCCTCCTTCTCCTCCTCTTCCTCCTCCTTTCCCTCCTCTTCACCATTTCCCATGAAGTGGTGATGCCCTTCATGGGCACAGGTGTTTCCTCTGCTGGGATGGGAATGGGATGGCATGGGATGGGGATGGGGGTGAGGATGGGCATGGGGATGGGATGGGGTGGGGATGGGCATGGGGATGGTTCCTGCCCGGTGCAGCTCATCCCGAGGTGCCCACAGTCAGTTTGGGCTCAGCATCAGCAGCGTGTGCCGTGTCCCACTGTGGGACGGGCACAGGGCCAGGCTGGTGCTCAGGGCTGCTCTGGCTCCAGACTGAGTCAGACAGACCAAATGGGGTGACAGGGACAGCTGTGTCCCACCCCAGGGGCTGCCCTGGGAGCCCTGGGCCAGGGGATGGGGTGGCTGCAGGACAGAAGGGGCACAGGGACGTGGGTGGCTGTCACAGCCCCTGGGGAAGGTGCGTGTCCCTGAGGGTGGCCCTGTGCAGCCACCTCAGTCTCCACAGTCCTGATCCCGGTCCCATGACCCTGTTCCTCCCACTGCCCTGCTCCTTCTCCCTCTGCTCCTGCTGCCACTGCTCTGATCCACTTCCTTCCCCCACCGTCCTGCTCCTGCTCCAGTTCCTCCTCCCACTGTCCTGTCTCCTTGAGCCCGATCCCATGGTTTTGATTCTGGTCCCGTTCCCATCCCTGTCCCTCTGCTGCCGCCCCTCTGTCCCCTCTCCCACCTCGTGCCCCCCAGCCCAGCAGTGCCCGTGCCTGCCCCGGGCTGAGCAAAGCGCTGTGAGGAAACCTCCGGGCCGCGTTCGCTCCCGAGCTGGAGGCCAAAGGCCGGGGCTGTGTTTGCGGCCCCCGGGGACCCTGCAGGGCTTCCTGCGGGGGTGGGGATGGGGATGGGGACGGGGGCCGCCTGTGCGGGCCCCGCTGCTCCCCGCTCGCACGGCGGGGATGCAGGGGTGCCTGCCCGGGGGAAACTGAGGCACAGCGCTGCCCTGGCACCCCCGTGCCTGTGCCGGGGGTCGGGCACAGCCGGGCAGGGCGGGGGTCACGGCACAGCCGCAGGAAGCCGCGTGTCAGCGCGGGAAGAGGAAGAGCGACTTCCCCATGCGAGGGGGCAGGGACGGGCCGGGGGCTCGGGGCCTTCCCCTGCCCAGCGCTGCGGGCTCAGCGGGACCCCAGCCCAGGGCTCCGGGACACTGCGGCTTCTCCGCTCCCTGCCCCTGGCACACGGGCGGGGCTCCCTCCCATCCTCCCGCGGCCATGCCGTGGGTGGGCACCGTGCCCACGGCCGCATCCCGGCGGGAAAGGGCTGCGGGCCCAGGGTGGGCACGGCCCCAGCCCAGCACCGTGGGGCGCCCCCGCCCCGGCCGGGCAGGGCTGGGCAGCGCCGGGCTCCGGCCGGCCCGCAGCAGGAAGGGGAGCAGGATGCAGCCCTTAATGGGAATCGCAGAGGGAGCCTGAGGAAGGAAAACGCGCGCCGGGCTTGGGGATAAACACAGCTGCAGGAGCGGACGCTGGCTCCGGGGCCACGCCAGCACCGCGCCGGCCCTGCTTGGGGTGGGCAGGACAAACGGTGACAGCCCACGGGCTGCCACAGCCCCGGTGTGGCCCTGCTGCCTGCCCTACTGCCCTCCGTCCCATCCCGGGCTGGGGGCACAGCACGGGATGGCACAGCACAGCATGGCACAGCACAGCATGGCACAACATGGGATGGCACAGGGTGCTGTCTCAGCCTGGCTGCCATGGATGTGGTCCCCATGCACTGGCCACGGTGGCACTCGTGTGTCCCTGGGTCATGGTGGGCAGATCCCCATTGCGGGTCTCTGTCAGGGGTTTTGCCTGCCTGGGACGCTCATCTGGGTTGGATGGTGAACCAAGGGCATGTGATCCTTGTGCAGCCCCCATCCTCGGGGTGTCAGAGCAGGGGGACCACGCTGACCCAGCCCTGGCGCGTCCCCTCCCTGAGCCTGCTCTCTCCCCACAGGCTGCTGAGGGGACACCAGGAGCGCCGGCATGCAGAGCATCAAGTGCGTGGTGGTGGGTGACGGGGCGGTGGGCAAGACCTGCCTGCTCATCTGCTACACCACCAACGCCTTCCCCAAGGAGTACATCCCCACCGTGTTCGACAACTACAGCGCCCAGAACACGGTGGACGGCAGGACTATAAACTTAAACCTGTGGGACACGGCCGGCCAGGAGGAGTACGACCGCCTGCGGACGCTTTCCTACCCCCAGACCAACGTCTTCATCATCTGCTTCTCCATCGCCAGCCCGCCCTCCTACGAGAACGTCAAGCACAAGTGGTACCCCGAGGTGTGCCACCACTGCCCCAGCGTGCCCATCCTCCTCGTGGGCACCAAGAAGGATCTGAGGAACAACCCCGAGACC
This sequence comes from Zonotrichia leucophrys gambelii, assembly GCF_028769735.1. Classification (NCBI taxonomy): domain Eukaryota; kingdom Metazoa; phylum Chordata; class Aves; order Passeriformes; family Passerellidae; genus Zonotrichia; species Zonotrichia leucophrys. The sequence goes on from NC_088169.1 coordinate 1,747,660, forward strand.
ATGAAGCGGCTCAAGGAGCAGAACCAGGCGCCCATCACCACCCAGCAGGGCATCAGCCTCTCCAAGCAGATCCGCGCCGTCAAGTACCTGGAGTGCTCGGCGCTCAACCAGGAGGGCATCAAGGATGTGTTCACCGAGGCCGTGCGGGCCGTGCTCAACCCCGCCCCGGCCAAGCCCAAGCGGCCCTGCGTGCTCTTGTGATGGGGCTGCCGAGGGACGATGCTGCCCTGCCCCGTGCCCCGTGCCCCCCACAGCCCCTGCCCCCAGCACCGCCGTGCCTCCCCAGCCTCGGTGGGAGCCCAGCCTCCAGCTTTAATAATACAGACCTTGTTTGCACTAACTGGCCGCCGCCCCGGGGCACCGGCTCCCCGCCCCGCCTTTGGTGCCGCCTCTCCGGTCCTGGCACAGCAACGCTTCCTGAGAAGGGGATGCCCGGGGTGGGCACCCCCACTGCAGCCCCGAGCACCCCACGGGGACCTGCCACCCCCACCCTCTACACCAGCTGGGGCACAGGGGTCCCCAGCCCCTCTGTGCCAGCGCTGGCACTCGCCCAGCCCGGAGCATCTCGCTGGCACTGCCCCGGGATCCCCTGGGGGTGTTTGGGGTGAGCCCCACAGCAGGGAGCTCCAGCCCTGCTGAGAGCAGAGCCAGCGTGGCCAGAGCAGAGAGCTCCTGCCCTGGCTGGTGCTGGAGCTCCACGGGGCAGCAGCACTCACCTGTAACCAGCTGCCCCCAGAGTTGCTTCTCCTGAAATAAAATCCTGCCCAGGCGCCCGTGTCCTGTGCTGTCCCACACGCACCCTCCTTTCCTGGGCATGGGGACACTCCCTGGAGGGACATGGGTGTCACTGGCCCGAGCCGGGCTGGGACCCTCACTGTGCCAGGGCCAAGCTGAGGGTGCTCATGGTGCCTGCCAGGGCTCTCCTTGCCGGAGGAAGCTTGGCATGTCCCTGCCGTGGCCAGTCCTGACCCCACCATCTCTGTGCCCAGCTGAGCTCCCACCCGGGGGCTTGGGGGCATTGTAAGGGACAGCGATGGGGACAGTGCAGGAGGTGGCCACGGGGCCATTGAACTGTGTGGGAATGGGCACATTGCAGGAATTGGCACATGAGTGTGGTTCCCCCCGGGCAGCCCCCAGCCACCGCAGCCCCAGTACTGCCTCTGGCATGGCAGGTGGAGGGCAGAGCCCTGTGCTCCCGTGCCCAGGGGTGTCTGTGGTGTTCCCGTGTCCTGTGGCTGCCCATGGCAGCAGAGCCCTGTGCTCCCGTGCCCAGGGGTGTCTGTGGTGTTCCCGTGTCCTGTGGCTGCCCATGGCAGCAGAGCCCTGTGCTCCTGTGCCCAGGGGTGTCTGTGGTGTTCCCATCTCCTGTGGCTGCCCATGGCAGCAGAGCCCTGTGCTCCCGTGCCCAAGGTGTCTGTGGTGTGCCCGTGTCCTGTGGCTGCCCATGGCAGCAGAGCCCTGTGCTCCCGTGCCCAGGGGTGTCTGTGGTGTTCCCATCTCCTGTGGCTGCCCATGGCAGCAGAGCCCTGTGCTCCTGTGCCCAGGGGTGTCTGTGGTGTTCCCATCTGTGGCTGCCCATGGCAGCAGAGCCCTGTGCTCCTGTGCCCAGGGGTGTCTGTGGTGTTCCCATCTCCTGTGGCTGCCCATGGCAGCAGAGCCCTGTGCTCCTGTGCCCAGGGGTGTCTGTGGTGTTCCTGTGTCCTGTGGCTGCCCATGGCAGCAGTGAGGGAGCAGTGAGGGAGCAGTGGCATCCCCGGCCGCCCTCGCCACCCCCTCGCCGCCCCCCCGGCACGTGCTGGCGGGCGGCCATGTCCGGACACGGGCCCCTTGTCCGGCCCCGGGGCTTCCTGCAGGAAGGGCAGAGACCCGGCGCCCGCCACAAGCCGCCTTTGTTCCCTGCTGCCCTTGGCACCAGAGCTGGGGCAGGCGTGGGCAGCGGGGCTGGGGGCTCCGGCCACGGCCCAGCCCAGCCCATCCCAGCCTTCTGCAGCCTCCTGGTGCCCTGCAGAGCCCACCCTGGGAGCCCAGGCCAGGGGACACAGCCCCAGGGCCACTGCACAGCCACGGGCTCGGGGTCACTGCTGCACCAAATCCTGCTCCCACCATGGGCATCCAACAGCCCTGTCCTGGTCTGGCTGTGGGATGGTCTCCATGGCATATCCTGCTCCCACTGTGATGGACCTCCATGGCCACATCCTGCTCTCACAGGGGGATCCCCACAGCCGTGTCCTGCTCCCACTGTGGTGGATCCCTTCAGCCACATGCTGCTCCCACGGTGGGGATCCCCAGGGCCATGTCCGGGTGCCACAGTGGGGCTGGCAAGGTGCCACCCTGGTGGGGTTTGGTGCAGCAGTGGGTGCTGGGATGAGGAGGGGTCCCTGTGATGCCACGAGCAGGACACAGCCCTGCCCTGGCCCGGCACAGCAGGATGAGCTCATGGCTCTTCCCCTCCCAGCTGCTCCTGGGGCGGCTGCAGCGAGGGCAGGGCCCCACCACGGCCCGGGACAGGGGCAAGCAAGGCCCTGGCAGCTCCCCTGCCCCTGCCCAGCCCCAGCAGGGCCAGCCCCAGCCCTCCTGGCTCCAGGCTCTGTCCCCGGGGCTGGGCTGGCCCTGGCCCCGCAGCATCCATAAGGTCTGCAGGATCTGCGGCCAAGTGAGCGGCCCCAGGAGCTGGGCGGGGAGCAGTGGAGCTGCGGGGTGGGCTCAGTCCCACGCCTCCAGCCCGGCCCCTGGCTACTTCCCAGCCTTACTGAGCCTTCCCGGGCTTCATCCGGCACCCAGGGACACGACCCACACCACAGCCCCAGGAGCAGGATCCAGAGCCCACACCCCATCACTCAGGATTCACATTCCACACCCCAGTGATCCACAGCAGATCCTGCAGGGATCTGCATCCCGAGCCCCAGCTCCAGGGATCCCCACCCCAGCACCCAGCATTCACATTCCACACTCCAGCAATCCACACACTGCACCCCATCACTCAGGATTCACATTCCACATCCCAGAAATCCACACCCGATCCTGCAGGGATCTGCATCCCGAGCCCCAGCTCCAGGGATCCACACCCCAGCACTCAGAATTCACATCCACACCCCAGCAATCCACACACTGCACCCCAGCACCCAGGATGCACATTCCACACCCCAGTGATCCACAGCAGATCCTGCAGGGATCTGCATCCCGAGCCCCAGCTCCAGGGATCCACACCCCACACCCCAGAGCAGGGGGTCACATCTTGCACCCCAGCTCCATCACCCAGGGTCCACATCCCACACTCCAGCCCTGTAGCCCATGGCCCGTGTCCTGCACCCCATTCCAGCCCCCACGCTGCCCATGGTGCTGGTCTGGACCTGCTGGCTGTTCCAGGGCTGTGCCAGGGCCATGCCAGGCTGGGTCAGGTGGAAATGCTATGGAAGTTGCCAGGAGCTCACAAAAATACTTAGTGCTTTATTTCCACCTCAAAGCCAAGGCGCCACACGCATGCAGGGACACGGATGGAGCCCATGGATGGGGACACCGACGATGGACACGTGCAGCAGGACCTGCTCAAAGCCAGCCCGGCCCCAGCTCTGCCAGGGCCCCGCAGCTCGCGCTGGAGGAGGCTCTGCCCACCCTGGGATGAGCTCTGGGACATCCCAGGGGACTCTCGGTGGTGGCTGTGCTCAGGTGAAGGGCAGGGGGGCACCCACACTGCTCCTTCCGTGGGGTGGGACAGACCCTGGCAAGTGCAGACCTCCCCAAATCAAGACAGCAGCACTGCAGGAGGAGCTTGGGCACACTGTCAGCCCCCATCTGCCATCCAGCCATGTGCCCTGTGCCCTGGCAGCCAGAGCTGCACACTGAGGGCACTGCTGCACCCCAGCAGGTCCCAGCTCCAGCCCCACAGCACAGGGGAAGCCATGGGGACGCTGGGGCAAAGCCCTCCAGCACCAGCACACCCAGCCTTCCTCCTCAGACTGGGCTGGAACGGGCACAGCACCCCGGGCACAGCCTGTGCTGCTGGGCTGGAACGGGCACAGCACCCTGGGCACAGCCTGTGCTGCTGGGCTGGAACGGGCACAGCACGCCGGGCACAGCCTGTGCTGCTGGGTTGCAATGGGCACAGCACCCTGGGCACAGGCTGTGCTGCTGGGCTGGAACGGGCACAGCACCCCGGCACCACCTGTCTGCTGGGCTGGAACGGGCACAGCACGCCGGGCACAGTCGGTGCTGCTGGGTTGCAACGGGCACAGCACGCCGGGCACAGCCTGTGCTGCTGGGCTGGAACGGGCACAGCACCCCGGGCACAGCCTGTGCTGCTGGGCTGGAACGGGCACAGCACCCTGGGCACAGCCGGTGCTGCTGGGTTGCAATGGGCACAGCACCCCGGGCACAGCCTGTGCTGCTGGGCTGGAACGGGCACAGCACCCCGGGCACAGCCTGTGCTGCTGGGCTGGAACGGGCACAGCACGCCGGGCACAGTCGGTGCTGCTGGGCTGGAACGGGCACAGCACCCGGGCACAGCCGTGCTGCTGGGTGCAATGGGCACAGCACCCCGGGCACAGCCTGTGCTGCTGGGCTGGAACGGGCACAGCACCCTGGGCACAGCCTGTGCTGCTGGGTTGGAATGGGCACAGCACCCCGGGCACAGCCTGTGCTGCTGGGGCCTCTGGGAAAGGCAGGAGTGAGACCTGGATGCTCCCAGCACCTGCTGTGCCCCGTGTGCTCCCACCCTGCTCCAGGCAGTCCCTGCACGGCCCAGCACCTTCCCGCTCCCCTCCTGGGCACTCAGGCACACGTGGGCCAGGACCTGGCCCAGGCCAGTCAGAGAGCAGCGCCTGAAGCCAGCCCAAAAGGCCACCAGCCCTTTCTGAGGACTTGCCCCAAGACCCCCAGCCTGGAGGAGGAACTGTGAGACCCCCCAGGCCAAGAAAGGGCAGGGCAGGGCTGGACCCCCCTGCCCCAACACTGGGAGCAGCATCCTGCTCTCCCTGGAGCATTCTCCAAAGCAGCAGGTGCCTGTTCCTGCTCTGTCCTGCCCTCCTGGAGCTGGAGGGAGCCAGGACAGGGGGTCAGTCCCTGGGAGAGCCCCATCTCCCCGGGAGCAGAGCTGCAGGTGCAGGAGGGACAGACACTCAGCAGCAGCTCCACAGCAAACAGGCAGCCCTGCTCCAGCAGCACAGGGAAGAGGAGCCCCCAGCACGGGGCTGCCTAGAAGTGCTTGTCCTCCAGCAGGGAGCTCACCACCAGCTCCTTGTTGCCGAAGTCCCAGAAGGCAGTCATGTGGAAGGCCATGTTGGAGAGGACAACCAGGTACTCCAGGAAGGCGAAGACAGTGTACACTGCGGGAGGAAACACAGCAGGTGAGGGGCACCCACAGCTGCATCGGCCCCGGGAATTGGGGGGGGTCTGTGGGCCCTGTCTCTGTTTGGGACAGCAGAGCAGGGGCTGGGGGGCTTGGGCCCCACCAGGGAAGAAGCGTGGCTGGGCACCTGGAGCTTCCCTGGGCTGGGATTGGAAGGCAAGGCATCACATTAGGAGGATGTCAGACATCAGGAGGAATTCTTGGACACCAGAAGGAATTTTTTCAGAGATGGGGTGGTCAGGCATTGGAGCTGCCCAGGGAGGTCTGGAGTGCCCATCCCTGGAAGTGTCCAAGGAAGGCCTGGAGGTGGCACTCAGTGGGCAGGGAACAAGGTGGGCATGGGGCACAGCTGGGACTTGCTGATCCCAGGGATCCCTTCCAACCTTAACAATCCTGGGATTCAGTGATTCTGGGAGCACCCAGCCCCTTCCCCACGCCCCCCAGCAGCCCCCTCACCTCCAGGGCCGCAGTACCAGTTGTGGTGGAAGTAAACGCACACGGCGAACGCGAACGTGATGAAGGTGAAGAAGAAGAGCAGCTGCTTCCACTTGTACGACTTGCGCTCCTGGAAGAGGCCAAGGGCTGGCTGATGCCAGAGCTGCCATGCCGTGCCATGCCATGCCTTGCCATGCCATGCCATGCCATGCCACGCCATGCCATGCCATGCCATCCCCTCCCAGGGAAGCTCTGCCCTGGCCCCACACAGCCCCGGGGGTCTCTGCACCCTGGCCCCTCATGCAGAGCCCCCCAGGCCAGCCCCAGGGGTGGCTGGGGCAGGGCTGGGTGATGCCAGGGGCTCACACCTACATGGAGATACAGGGTGTGAGGGAGCCACAGAGCCCCAGCCAATATGGTGCCCCTGGTGCTGGGGTGCTCAGGGGACCCCTCGAGGATGGGCCAAGGCTCTACCAGAGGCAGATCCCCGGGCCCGGGTGGCTGCAGGTGGCCCCAGGGCACAGGGAATTCAGCGGGTGCTGCACCCCCTCACCCACAACAGCAGCAGGGAGGAGGAAACCACATGAAGGGCGGCAGCTGGGGCGGGTGCTGCGCTGGAGAGCTCGCCCAGCACGCCCTGGCACTGGAGGGGCCCCATCCTGCCCCCAGCACCCCCTCTGATGGGGCAGGAACAGAGCACGGCGATGCTGCCAGCAGCCCCACACTCGCAGCTCACCGCTCTGTCCCGCAGGGCTCAGCCTTTGTGACAAGCCAGGGGCCAGGCCTGTCCCCTGTGACAGGCTCCCAGCCCTCTGCCCAGCACCCCAAAGCTGGGGCTGGGGGTGCACTGACCCCCGGCAGGCACAGCAGGTGCTGGCTCCAGTTCCTGCCTCTCTTTCTCCCATCACCCTGAGGGTCATGGATAAGGATCCTACAGCCTGGGGGGCAGAGGAACCCCAAGCCGTGTCTGGAGCCCAATGAGCATTGGGGCTGCAAGGGGGGACAGCCCCACAGAAGGGGCTGGGGATACCACAGACAGCCCTGGCTGTTGCAGGTGGGAGGGGAATTTCCCCCTCGCCTGACGCTTCACATGAGACAAAGATTCCATTCTGAGGGAGCGCTGATAACAAGGAAAATTTAAATTGCCCCATCACACTTTCCATTACCCCCATAACGCGTGCCAGGGAGGAAAACCCAGAGAGGAAGGACGGATTGACGGGCACCTCACCGTGCGGGGACACACGGGGGCCGGGCTGGCCCTGCCTGCGGGCACCGCCGGTCCCTCGGGCCAGCCCGGCCCAGCCGAGCGCGGGTGTGAGCAGCGGCGGCGGCACCGGGAGCGCAGAGCCAGCCCCGAGGCGCGGTGCCGCCGAGTTTCGCACCGGAAAAGCGGCTGGGAACAGCGCTGTCACCGCGCTGCCACCGCGCTCCCACGGCAGCAAAGGGCTGCGCTGAGCCCCGGCACGGCCCCGCCGCGCCCACACACCCTGCCCGGGCCCCCGGGGCCCCGGGACCCGCTCCTGCCCGGGACCCGCTCCTGCCCGGGGCCCCGGGACCCGCTCCTGCCGGGGCACCGAGGCACGCAACACCCCGGGTGATTGTCGCACACATGTTCTCAGGAAAATCCTCTCCTTAGGGACTTTTCTGCTTGAGAAGCTTCAAGAACAAAATGTAAGCAGGTAGATCTTTGATTAGCCCATCTTAGATGTTTATAATTAATAGCCAATCACAGCCCAGCTAGCTCAGAGAGTCTGAGACAGTTGCCTTTGTTACTCATTCTTTTCTGTTCTTATCTTAGCCAGCCTTCTGAGATGAAACCTTTTCTTCTATTCTTTTAGTATAGTTTTAATGTATATGAATTATAAATACTATGTATTTTAGTATAGTATAATGTATATGATATAATAAATCAAGCCTTCTGAACATGGAGTCAATATTCTCGTCTCTTCCCTCAACCCAAGACCCCTGTGAACACCGTCACAGGTCACCCTGCCCAACGCCCTGGTCCTGCTGCCACCCTGTGGGAGCCACCCCCGGTCACCAGAGTGCCCTGGCACCTCTGGGTGCCCCCTGAGCTCCCCGTCTGCCAGTCTGGGCCGGGGATTATCACACGGATGATTAGGTGTTAATCCCTAATTCCAGGGCACAGCTGGCTCAGCCCGGTGCCAGGGCATCACAGGGCACCTGGTGACATGCCAGGAGGCTCAGCAGAGCTGGCTGGGAAGGTGGCACCTCGGGAGGTCCCTGCAGGGGCACGGGCAGGATGCCCAGCACAGCAGGGGCACTGGGGGGTGCATGGGGACCCCCATGGGATGTGGGAGCTGGGATGTGGGAGCTGGCGTGCCACCCTACCCTGCTGCAGCAGCAAGGGAAAGGGCCTTTGGGGAGCATGGTGGGAGCTCCAGGAGCTGCTGGATGAGGAGCTGCCCATCCCCTCGCTGGTGTGGGCTGGACCCACTGCCCTGCTCAGGGCTCAGGCAGTGCCAGGCACTGTCCCTGCTTCCCATGGCCCCAGCTCTGTGGGGAAGCCACCAAACTCTGGCTGCCTGTGAGGAAAGAGGGGGTTAGAAAATCCCCAGGATGGGTGCTCCAAGCTGAGCTGGTGCCAGGCTGCCTGTGGCCTGGCTGGGGCTGCTGGGCTGGCACAGCTGGAGCTGCCAACTTCCTCCTGGCAAGACAGGCTGGGGCAAGCAGTGTCACAGAGCCAGCCCAGCCCGCCGTGCATGCATGTGTGTCTGGCTCAGAAAAGCACAGGGAATTATATTTAGTGCCCAGCTGGCGGGCCTGTGCTGAGGCTCATTCCCCAGCAGGCAAAGGTGAGTCAGGAGCAGGAGGCTGGACAGCTCAGGGAGGAGAGAGCGGCTGCAGCAGAGAGCTGGGGCCACTCTGGATGCGCTCCCAGCCCGGCACACTCGATGCTGCTCCAGCCTGGGCACACTCTGGATGCTGCTCCCAGCCTGGCACACCTGGATGCTGACCCACCCATGGGCACATTGGATGCTGCTCAGCCATGGCACACTCTGGATGCTGCTCCCAGCCCTGGGCACACCTGGGTGCTGCTCCAGCCGGACATCGGATGCTGCCCCAGCCTGGGCACACTCTTGATGCTGCTCCCAGCCTGGCACACTCTGGATGCTGCTCCCAGCCCTGGGCACACCCTGGGATGCTGCTCCCAGCTCGGGCACACTCTGGATGCTGCTCCCAGCCCTGGGCACACTCTGGATGCTGCTCCAGCCTGGGCACTTGGATGCTGCTCCATCCCATGGGCACACTCTGGATGCTGCTCCCAGCCCAGGGCACACTCTGGATGCTGCTCCCAGCCCTGGGCACACTCTGGGATGCTGCTCCCAGCCTGGGCACACTCTGGATGCTGCTCCCAGCCCATGGGCACACTCTGGGATGCTGCTCCCAGCCCTGGGCACACTCTGGATGCTGCTCCCAGCCCTGGGCACACTCTGGATGCTGCTCCCAGCCCTGGGCACCCACTCCCACGGGCACCTCTGGATGCTGCTCCCAGCCCTGGGCACACTCTGGGATGCTGCTCCCAGCCCTGAGCACACTCTGGATGCTGCTCCCAGCCACTATGCCCAGCCCCATGGGCACACTCTGGGATGCTGCTCCCAGCCAGGGCACACCGAGCCTCACTCTGGGCACACTGGATGCTGCCCCCAGCCCTGGGCACACTCTGGGATGCTGCTCCCAGCCCATGGGCACACTCTGGGATGCTGCTCCCATCCCATGGGCACACTCTGGGATGCTGCTCCCAGCCCAGGGCACACTCTGGGATGCTGCTCCCAGCCCTGGGCACACTCTGGGATGCTGCTCCCAGCCCAGGGCACACTCTGGATGCTGCTCCCAGCCCAGGGCACACTCTGGATGCTGCTCCCAGCCCATGGGCACACCCTGGGATGCTGCTCCCAGCCCTGGGCACACTCTGGGATGCTGCTCCCAGCCCTGGGCACACTCTGGATGCTGCTCCCAGCCCTGGGCACACTCTGGGATGCTGCTCCCAGCCCTGGGCACACTCTGGATGCTGCTCCCAGCCCAGCCCAGCCCTGGGCACACTCTGGGATGCTGCTCCCAGCCCAGCCCAGCCCATGGGCACACTCTGGATGCTGCTCCCAGCCCTGGGCACACTCTGGGATGCTGCTCCCAGCCCTGGGCACACTGAGATGCTGCTCCCAGCCCACAGAAGGCACTGGGGGTCTCATTCCCCCACCCTGGGGGAGCCCCAAGCCCTGCAATGCAGCTCTGAGGGCTGAGTGGCTGCTGTGAGCTACCACAGGAGCCTCCTGCTTCTCGCACTGCCTCCAGAGAGCAGAAGCACTGTGCCTAGCCCCCAGTCCCTGACTGGGACAGGGCTGACAGTGACCTTAACTCAAACAGCAACAGCTCACTCTGCAGGGAGTGCCCAGGCCCTGGCTCTGCCCGGGAGCCACCATCCCTTTCTGAGGCACAAGTGGCACCTGCAGGGCTGCGTGTCACACGCAGTCCCAGCTCCCTGGAGGGTTTCCGGGTGTGTGCAGAGAGCCCAGAGGGCCCCACACGGAGCTCAGCTGCTCACAGACGGCGCCTCTGAGCCACAGCAGCGCTCCGGGGGCGCTGAGGGAGCTGGGGTGAAACCACGCGTGGTCACCAGGGTGCTTGTGGTCCCTGCTGCTCACAGGGCCCTGCTGGGCAGGGCCACAGCTCCCACCCTGCTCCAGCTCCGGGGCTCAGCTGGGCCCAGGGGACACAGGGGGCTGTGCCCCACAGCTCCTCCTGTGCCCTTGCACTGGTGCAGCCTGGGCTGTGCCCAGCCCCCAGTGCCACCCCTGCCATGGCAGGGACACCTCCCACTGTGCCCAGTGTCCAGCCTGGCCTTGGGCACTGCCAGGGATGCAGGGGCAGCCCCAGCTGCTCTGGGCACCCTGTGCCAGGGCCTGCCCACCCTGCCAGGGAACAATTCCTCATTGCCAAGATCCCACCCAGCCCTGCCCTCTGGCACTGGCAGCCATTCCCTGGGTGCTGTCCCTCCATCCTTGTCCCCAGTCCCTCTGCAGCTCTCCTGAGCCAGCCAGCCTGGTGCCCACCTCATGCACACACTGGTGTGTGCTGGGGCCACCAGCCCTGAGCTGGGAGAGAAAAGGAAAGTGCGTTTGCAAACAAGAAGTGAAACTGCTCTGCCCCAGTGCCCAGCTCTGCAACTCAGGGCTGGGGGAAGGAGGGTTTTAAGGGCGAGCAGGCAGCCAGGAACAGCAGAGCTGCCAGCCCAGGTGGGCACTGCCATGCCACGGCCAAGCACCAAGCACAGGGTGCAGTGATCAGCCACAGCTGAAGGCTGCCAGGCTCCATTTCCCTTTTCCACAGAATCTCTCTCCTCTGCTTTGCCCCCTCCCCTCCTTTTCTCTGTCCTGCTTTCTCTCTTCTCCCCTCCCACAGAGCTTTATTTTCCTTTCTCTCACCATTTGCCACCTCGAAACTGGAAACCGCCTGTACTTCCCCATTACAAACCAGTTCCTCTGCACCTTCCTGCCCTCACACAACACCAGTTGCAACAGGAGCCCTGTGGGACACGAGAAGCTTTTGCAAGAGCAATTCCTGTCCCTCCTACCATGCCAGACCTGGGAGCTCAACCCCCACCTAAAGCAGTGCCAGCTGTGGGGCGGGGAAGGCACAGTCCCCCTGTTCCCCTCTCCTTGCAGCTCCCCACACAGAGCTTGTCCTGGTCCCAGGTTTGGCCCTGGAGAGCCTGAACCGTGTTGGGACCCTCTGCTGGGGAGAAGGGAAGGACAGAGCATCACAGGACTGGAGCCATTGCTCACCTGTCCTCTCCTGCCATCGCCAGCTCCAGGGCTGGGGGCAGCACATGTGAACAAAGGCCCCACAAGGGACACCAACCGAGCCAGAGTCTGTCCCCAAGGTGCTGTGATGTACACAGAGGGATCAGCTGTGCCCTGGCCTAAAACAGCCCCACGAGCGTGGCTGGGCAGCTCCCTGGCAATGCACAGCCTTGGACGTGGCAGTGGCACCTCCTGTGTCCCACCCTGCCGAGCCAAGCAAGCCACGGGTGTCACAGGAGCTGTGCCAAGCCTGCCAGGGCCACCAGCCCTGAGCAGAGGGCTTGGAGCCTGAGGAATCCAGGCAGAGAGGGGGACAAGCCCAGGAGACCCTGCACGGCCCGCAGGATCCATGGGAGGGATTGGTGGCACCGGCCCAAGGCCACCACCGGACACGGGGACGCGGCAGCTGCAGTGACCTGAGGCCCTTGGCCAAAGGGGACGCCTGGTGGTGTGACAAGCACTGTGCCACCTTCACCCCGACACAGCCGGCCTGCGAGCTGCGTCACCCCGCCGCGCCTTCCTCCTCCTCCTCCCTTAGCCGTCACCCCCGTGCCCTGGGCGACAGCTCCATCCTGTGGCCGCGCACGAAGCGGGCGGGGGCACCGCAGCTGGCACAGGGACACCGCACCCCCGGGGGCCTCGGGTCAGGGCTGGCCCTGGACGCCTCCTGTCTCCTCGGGGAACCCCCCAGCTTTGGGGGGACCATGCATCCCGAGGGCGGCCCCCCTCCACCAGCAGGGGTGTTCCAGGATGGGAGGAGGAAGTGAGGGGTGGCACTGTGCCAGGTGCTGGCATGCTCAGCCAAGGTGTCACCACGCTCCCTGCCCTTCCCCTCATGGATGTGCAGATTCCTTCAGTCCATGGGCAGAGTCACAGAAAACAAGGAGGCTGGAAAATCCCTCTGAGAGCACTGAGTGCAACTGCACCCCAGCAGAGCCAAGGCCACCATTAATGCATGTCCCCGAGTGTCACACCCACACAGCTGTGAAATACCTCCAGGGATGGGACTCCACCCCTGGCCTGGGCAGCTGTGTCAGGGCTGGACAGCCCTGCCGAGGAAGTGATTTTCCCAATATCCAATGTGAACCTCCCCTGGTACAGTTTGAGGCTGATTCCTCCTGTCCTGTCCCTGTTCCCTGCGAGCAGAGCCCAAACCCCCGGCTGTCCCCTCCTGTCAGGAGCTGTGCAGAGCCACAAGGTCCCCTGAGCCTCCGTTTCTCCAGGCTGAGCTCCCTCAGCCCCTTCCCCAGCTCCATTCCCCTCCCTGGACATGCTCCAGCCCTCCACAGGCTCTCTTGCCTTGAGGGGCCTAAAGCCGAGCCCAGGATCTGGGATGCCCCATCCCTGTCCATTGCAGGGGAGATGAACCAGCCCCAGTGGGTGACGTGGCAGGGGAGGAGATCTGGGGCCTGGGAGGTCTCACCCAGAAAAAAGACAAGCCAAAACAATATGACAGAAATAAAGGAAGCCGTGGGAAAGCTGCCAGGGAATGACTGCGAGCTCCCGCTATTCCCATATCAGCAGGGAGAACAGATCACTTCCCAGGGAGAGAGGAGACTCTCAGAATCTCCACAAGTCCCCTTCCTAAGGAGACTTGCAGCCAAACAGCTGCTGGAAGCTTCTTTCCCAGGTCTCTGGAGTCAGGCAGCAGGGACAGGCTCGCTGAATTGGCGGAAGGGGAGGATAAGCAGTGGTGACAGAGCAGGAGCTGCTCCAGGAATGTGGAGCTGGGGCCCACAGCACTCATCCTGACAGGGCTGGGCCCCACAGCACAAATCCTGCTGGGACTGCAGAGCTCAGCCCCACAGCACTCATCCTGACAGGGCTGCAGAGCTCAGCCCCACAGCACTCATCCTGCTGGGACTGCAGAGCTCAGCCCCACAGCACTCATCCTGACAGGGCTGGGCCCCACAGCACTCATCCTGACAGGGCTGCAGAGCTCAGCCCCACAGCACTCATCCTGACAGGGCTGCAGAGCTCAGCCCCACAGCACCCATCCTGACAGGGCTGCAGAGCTCAGCCCCACAGCACTCATCCTGACAGGGCTGGGCCCCCCAGCACACATCCTGCCAGGGCTGCAGAGCTCAGCCCCACAGCACTCATCCTGACAGGGCTGGGCCCCACAGCACTCATCCTGACAGGGCTGCAGAGCTCAGCCCCACAGCACTCATCCTGACAGGGCTGCAGAGCTCAGCCCCACAGCACTCATCCTGACAGGGCTGGGCCCCACAGCACTCATCCTGACAGGACTGCAGAGCTCAGCCCCACAGCACTCATCCTGCTGGGACTGCAGAGCTCAGCCCCACAGCACTCATCCTGACAGGGCTGCAGAGCTCAGCCCCACAGCACTCATCCTGCTGGGACACAAACCCAGGCAGAGCACCTGCCCTGCAGCCCTGCTCACAGTCCCTTTGGAGAAGCTTGTCCAGCCCTTGGCATCTTCCCAGCCTGGGACACAGGAACACATCTCCTAGGGGCTCTGCTCTACAAAGTGTCACCTTCCTGGGGCAACAGAACCGCAGGACCCCTCCCCATTTAACACTGGGACCATGAGGGCTGGACTGGGATCAGCTAGGGAGAAGTATCCTGAGGGGAAAGGACAGACAAATCCAGGCAGTTCAGATCCACAGGTGAAGGGAAGTGTACAGAAGCAGGTCCTGGCACCTCACTCCTCACGTGTCTTGGATGTCCTGCCCTGCCCATGGCTGCCAGTGCCCACAGTCCAGGACCAAGCTGGATGTCCTGCCCACCTGCCCCAAAATCCAGGACCAAGCTGGATGTCCTGCCCACCTGCCCCATAATCCAGGACAAACCTGGATGTCCTGCCCACCTGCCCCATAATGCAGGACCAAGCTGGATGTCCTGCCCACCTGCCCCAAAATCCAGGACCAAGCTGGATGTCCTGCCCACCTGCCCCATAATGCAGGACAAACCTGGATGTCCTGCCCACCTGCCCCATAATCCAGGACCAAGCTGGATGTCCTGCCCACCTGCCCCATAATCCAGGACCAAGCTGGATGTCCTGCCCACCTGCCCCATAATCCAGGACAAACCTGGATGTCCTGCCCACCTGCCCCATAATCCAGGACAAACCTGGATGTCCTGCCCACCTGCCCCATAATCCAGGACAAACCTGGATGTCCTGCCCACCTGCCCCATAATCCAGGACCAAGCTGGATGTCCTGCCCAAGGCCCAGGACTCACATCACAAATCAGCACAGAAGCTGCATCCAGGCAATGGGACCAGGAGTCCCTGTCTGGATCCTCCCCCAGACCCGCTGCCCCCACAGGCAGCCCCTGCACCCCCTGACCCTTCCCCAGAAAAGGAGCCAGAGCCAGCCTGCTCACAGTCATTCTGGAGCAAAGGGAGAACAGCTCCTGCTGCCCGCTGCTCCCAGCTTGCAGGGCCAGCAATGCCCAGCACAGGGAAGCCAAATTCAGTTTAGAAACAGGCATGGAGAAGGGATGAGCAATCCCAATCCACAGGGATGCTGAGTGGTTTCCAATATGATCTCTCAATCAAAACTTAATCAGATACTGGGAGGAAATCCTTCCCTGGCAGGGTGGGCAGGCCCTGGCACAGGGTGCCCAGAGCAGCTGGGGCTGCCCCTGCATCCCTGGCAGTGCCCAAGGCCAGGCTGGACACTGGGCCTGGAGCAGCCTGGCACAGTGGAAGGTGTCCCTGCCATGGCAGGGGTGGAACTGGGTTGGCTCTGAGGGCCCTTCCCACCCAAACCATTCTGTGGTTCTATGATAAAACCAGAAAACAGGAAATAAAAAGCTTCCTTCCCGTTTTGCTTTGGTAAATAGATTTTGGTGAGTTTTTCCCTTTCACCTGCTGCTGTTGGCTCCTCTAGCACCTTCACAAGCAAGGACAGCCAAAGCCCTTCAGTGCCAGCCCAAAGCCCCCTCCCAGCTCCCAGCACAGAGAGAAGAAAGGAAAGTGTCTGTACCTCGGGACTTACTGTGTGTTTCTTAGTCATTCTCCAGAGGATGCAGGTGAGCAGCATGTGGCCCAGGGCCGACGTGATGAACACGATGAAGGCATTTTCGTGGATTGCTGGATTGACAAACAACAGGTTTCCTGTTCAATCCAAGCCAGGAGCACAAGGGGAATATGGGACAGGATTTGGGAGGGCTTTGTGCTCTGCTGGGAGCCCCAGCGCCCCTGGTGATGCTGGGACTCCAGTGGGGTCTTGGCAGGAGACAGGCACAGCACGGCTCCATAACCTTCTCCTGCTGCCTCAGGGCCCCCTGGAAGGGGATAAAAATGCTTGGAAGGGGATAAAAGTGCCTGGAAGACTTATCCCAAAGTGCCTGGAGGGTGTTTCTGTGCTTTGGAACCACAGCTTCTCACAGCTGTAAAGTAACACTTGGGAGCAGCTCAGCATTGCCGCTGTTGTTCTAGGGATGGGAAAACTGAGGCACAGGAAGGGGGTACAGAGTGAGTCAGTCCAAAATCCAGAAAAGTCCATCTTCTGTCCCCCTGTATTACCTACTGCCCATCAGCAGCCTCATGTGCAGCCTGAGGTTGCCTTGTGCATAGCTGGACTGGCCCAGGTACAGGATCAGGCTGGGAAAGCAGCCGGAGCAAGGCTAAGGCAGAGCTGCTCCCAAGGCCCCACACAGCCCCTGCACCTTCAGGTGAGAGATTTTCACAAGTGCTGCTCTGAAGAGAACTTCCCTTCCCCAGAAGCTGAACCTCAGGCTGAATTCCCCACCACGTGAACACCAGGAATGCCCATCCCTGTGTGCCCTCTCCATGCCAGGGGCAGGGAAGCACATGAGGAGTGAGGTGCCAGCAGGTGGGAGAGGTCAGAGCAGGGTGTCCTGCAGGGATGGGGAGAGGTCAGAGCAGGGTGCCCTGCAGGGATGGGGAGAGGTCAGAGCGGGGTGCCAGCAGGTGGGAGAGGTCAGAGCAGGGTGTCCTGCAGGGATGGGGAGAGGTCAGAGCAGGGTGCCCTGCAGGGATGGGGAGAGGTCAGAGCAGGGTGTCCTGCAGGGATGGGGAGAGGTCAGAGCAGGGTGCCAGCAGGTGGGAGAGGTCAGAGCAGGGTGCCCTGCAGGGATGGGGAGAGGTCAGAGCGGGGTGCCAGCAGGTGGGAGAGGTCAGAGCAGGGTGCCAGCAGGGATGGGGAGAGGTCAGAGCAGGGTGTCCTGGGGATGGGGAGAGGTCAGAGCAGGGTGCCAGCAGGTGGGAGAGGTCAGAGCGGGGTGTCCTGCAGGGATGGGGAGAGGTCAGAGCAGGGTGTCCTGCAGGGATGGGGAGAGGTCAGAGCAGGGTGTCCTGCAGGGATGGGGAGAGGTCAGAGCAGGGTGTCCTGCAGGGATGGAGAGAGGTCAGAGCAGGGTGTCCTGCAGGGATGGGGAGAGGTCAGAGCAGGGTGCCCTGCAGGGATGGGGAGAGGTCAGAGCAGGGTGCCCTGCAGGGATGGGGAGAGGTCAGAGCAGGGTGCCCTGCAGGGATGGAGAGAGGTCAGAGCAGGGTGTCCTGCAGGGATGGGGAGAGGTCAGAGCGGGGTGCCCTGCAGGGATGGGGAAAGGTCAGAGCAGGGTGCCAGCAGGTGGGAGAGGTCAGAGCGGGGTGTCCTGCAGGGATGGGGAGAGGTCAGAGCGGGGTGCCCTGCAGGGATGATTAACCTGAGCACGGCAGCTCAGGGCTGAAACTTTCCCCAGAGCCGGGGATTAGTCTGGGGTGAGGATCCCAGGAAGTGGGTCAGCCTCAGCTCCCAGGGCTCTGCACCAGGCTGGCCCTGCTGGCCAAACCTCAGAGCAGCACCTGCATTTCCAAGGGCAGGGCCCTGGCCTGGACAAGCTGGAGAAGCCCCTGGGGCAGGTCAGGCTGCAGACCCTGCCATGAGAGGGGCACTGGGACACCTCACCATGGGGACAGGGAGGGCTGGCAGGAGACAAGGAGGGTGAGCGGGACAGGGACAGGTCCCAGAGCACAGACCTCTGTTGGAATGTTTGGGGACACAAGACAGGTGATGCACTTTGGACCTGGTTAGCATAAGAGATTTCATAACAGGATGCCTTGGCAAAAGCAAACGGAACTTTGAAAATTAGACCTAGATTGTAAGAAGATTAAATCAGACAGGTTTACCAGAAAAAGAAAATCCCATTAAACTCTGCAAGCAAGAGATGCTGTAATATGCATAAGTTTGTGTGTGTGATTTTAGCCTAACTATTGCAGTACACATTACTAATCTCCCTGAAATAGTATATAAGTGTTTGTATCCCACAATGAAATCGGATTCTGATCACAGAGTCAGTCTCCCTGTCTCTCTCCATCACTGACAGACCCCCATCAGCAGGAGGTTCCTGCCCTGCCATCCCAGTCACTGGGCTCCACCACAGACCATCCTCACCCCAAAGGCTGCGGGAGATCCTGGGACTCTGCTCAAAGCACCACAGCCCTGAATCCCAGAACAGTTTGGGTTGGGAGGGACCTTAAAACCTTTTCATCCCTGTTCCTGCCATGGCAGGGACACCTCCCACTGTCCCCAGTGTCCAGCCTGGCCTTGGGCACTGCCAGGGATGCAGGGGCAGCCCCAGCTGCTCTGGGCACCCTGTGCCAGGGCCTGCCCACCCTGCCAGGGAACAATTCCTCATTGCCCAGATCCCATCCAGCCCTGCCCTCTGGCACTGGGAAGCCATTCCCCTTGTCCAGGCACTCCATTCTTTGTCCCCAGTCCTTCTCCAGCCCATAGCTGGACACAATACCCATCATCACCATCCTGCTGTGCAGGAAAAGCCAACACATTACTGTCCTGCTGATACAGCCCAGTACAGGGAGTGTTCCCACTGCAACAGCACCACCTTGCTGGCTCCTGCATTTCAGTGCTCTCCACTTAACCCCTGGTGCCTCCTCCAGATTCTAGGATGAAACAGCAGCTGCAGACCAGCACTGGCACTTGTGTTCCTCGGAGATGAGACCATATGGGGGAAGAGAATTTCCCAGTCTGTCATGGCCAGGTTCTGGATACATGGATTTATCCTGAACAACTCTGATTCTGTTTCCAGGAGCTGTCAGAGGGTTGGAGCCCCTCTGCTCTGAAGCCAGGCTGGGAGAGCTGGGGTGCTCACCTGGAGAGGAGAAACTCCAGGGAGAGCTCAGAGCCCCTGGCAGGGCCTGAGGGGCTCCAGGAGAGCTGCAGAGGGACTGGGGACAAGGATGCAGGGACAGCACCCAGGGAATGGCTGCCAGTGCCAGAGGGCAGGGCTGGGTGGGATCTGGGCAATGAGGAATTGTTCCCTGGCAGGGTGGGCAGGCCCTGGCACAGGGTGCCCAGAGCAGCTGGGGCTGCCCCTGCATCCCTGGCAGTGCCCAAGGCCAGGCTGGACACTGGGGACAGTGGGAGGTGTCCCTGCCATGGCAGGGGTGGCACTGGGTGGGCTCTGAGGTCCCTTCCCAATGCAAACCAGTCTGGCATTCTATGATTCTATGAAATTTTGCCCAGAAACTCCTGGCGAGTGTACGTGAAGGCAGCTGGAGCAGAGCCAGCTCAGAGCCCAGCCCTGCTGTGGGGATGGAGGGGAAGCAGGATGAGCTCTGACCCACCTCAGCCCTGGATCAGGCCTGGGCACAGGGGTGGTACCAGGTGCCAAGGCCTGGTCCAGGCTCCATCCCCAACCTGAACCCAGGGCTTCAACCAAGCATCAGCAACCAAGAGCTGTGGGAAAAGCAGGACTATTTGCATGCCATGCACCTTTCATTCCTCTATAACCACTAACTCCAATGGACTCCCTGGGGGCTTTTCACTGTTTTCTCTCCCAGCTGCAGGGAGAGGGGTGGGCAGGGGGTGACACCTACCATAGTTTTCGGTGGAGGACACGTAGGTGAGGATGAGGAGGGCGAAGTTCTCGATGAGGTTGAGCAGCAGGGTGACGTGGCACAGGCGCAGGTAGCGGGGGTGGGGGCAGTGGCAGCTCTGGTAGTGGTTCCAGTAGGCCACGGCCACGAGCAGGCGCGGCGCCGAGTGCAGGCCGATGCACAGGCGCCACACGTAGCGCTGCGGGGTCTCGCCCCCGATGGCCGCGCTGATGGACGGCAGGTAGTTGGGCACCTGCGGGGACACGGGCCCGTGGGGACAGGCACACACGGTCAGCCCTTCCACACACTGAAACTGTCCTTTCTGTAATGCTCAACGAGTAATTCCCAGCCCCAAAGCCAGGGGATGTATCGTGGCAGTGTCCCGGTCCATCCCAAGGGGTTGTGGATCCCACAGCCCTGCTGGGGCAGTCCTGGGGTGCTGGGGGGCCCTGCCCAGGTACCTGCTCAGGCTTCTCGCTTTTCCTCTCCTGATTGTCCAGAGAATCCCAGAATAGTTTTGGTTGGAAGGACCTTAAGGCCCAGGGACACCTCCCACTGTCCCCAGTGCCCAACCTGGCCTAGGGCACTGCCAGGGATGCAGGGGCAGCCCCAGCTGCTCTGGGCACCCTGTGCCAGAGCCTGCCCACCCTGCCAGGGAACAATTCCTCATTGCCAAGATCCCATCCAGCCCTGCCCTCTGGCACTGGGAAGCCATTCCCCCTTGTCCTGGCACTCCAGGCCCTGCTGAAGCTCTCCTGCTGGAGTGAGATGTCTCCTGCCCTCCATCCCCAGCTCGTGTCCAGCTGCTCATCCAGCAGCCTGAAAGCCCTGAGCCCAATCCCATCCCACATGGAGCTCCAGGCCCTCCCTCCCTGTCGCCTGTGGCTCCTCCGAACTCCAGCAGACCTGGGGCAGCAGCTCTGCACCAACCCCTCCCCAGGACAGTGTATTTCCCTTCAGCTTCCCCACCTTTATTCCTCACTGCAATAACCCCCAGCGTGCCCAGTCCAGACACCAGCCTGACCACTCTGTGCTGCCTTCAGTCCCAGCACAAAGCCAAACCTGCTGCTGCCGGTCCTGAGGCATCACAAGGACAATGAAACAACGCAGCTTGCTCTGGATTCTGGAACACTTTCGTGGGAAAGCCCAAGAGAGGAGCCCAGAAGGAGACAGAGGAGGAGAGAGGAATATAGAAGGTAGATAGGAGCCCAGGAGCAGAAGGGAGCCCAGAGGGAGGGAGAGGAGGCCAGGAGAGGAGACAGAAGAGCCCAGGAGGAGAGAGAGGAGCCCAGGAGGACACAGGAGCTCTGTCACCCCCCAGGAACACAGGTTTCCCCCACACAGTCTCTCACCCCACAGTGGGTCGCAGTCGTCTCACGGAAGTTGAAGAGCAGAGACCAGATGACACAGAAGAGGAAGCCAAAGAGGGGGCAGAACACAGTGCCGAGGGCCAGCGTGGTGAAACGCAGCCGGAACAGGATCCCGTCCCGATCCAGCGGCAGCGGGACCTGCAGCATCTTGGAAACCTGGAAATCAACAAACCAGTGTCTGACCGGGGTGCTCTGTCCTGCTCTGGGCAGGGTGACAGGGTGGGGATCAGTCACAGGCGGGGCTGTGACCCCACAGACACAGCTCAGCCCCTCACACCCCGAGTGACCCCACAGACACAGCTCACCCCTTACACCCTGAGTGACCCCACAGACACAGCTCAGCCCCTCACACCCTGAGTGACCCCACACACACAGCTCACCCCTCACACCCTGAGTGACCCCACAGACACAGCTCACCCCTCACACCCTGAGTGACCCCACAGACACACAGCTCAGCCCTCACACCCTGAGTGACCCCACAGACACAGCTCACCCCTCACACCCTGAGTGACCCCACAGACACAGCACAGCCCCTCACACCCCGAGTGACCCCACAGACACACAGCTCAGCCCCTCACACCCCGAGTGACCCCACACACACACAGCTCACCCCACACCCTGAGTGACCCCACAGACACAGCTCACCCCTCACACCTGAGTGACCCCACAGACACACAGCTCAGCCCTCACACCCCGAGTGACCCACAGCCACAGCTCACCCCTCACACCCCGAGTGACCCCACAGACACAGCTCACCCCTCACACCCTGAGTGACCCCACAGACACAGCTCAGCCCCTCACACCCCGAGTGACCCCACACACACACAGCTCACCCCTCACACCCTGAGTGACCCCACAGACACAGCTCAGCCCTCACACCCTGAGTGACCCCACAGACACAGCTCACCCCTCACACCCTGAGTGACCCCACAGACACAGCTCAACCCCTCACACCCTGAGTGACCCCACAGACACAGGATGGGCAGCCAAAAAATCCCGTCGTGTGGACACAGGCACCTCGAGACTCACGGAGAACAGGGAGCAGGGCAGAGCAGGGCAGAGCAGAGCAGGGCCGTTCCCTGCAACCCTCCAGAGGGATCTGGCAGGAAGGGCACGTGAACCCTGTCCCGTGGCATCCATCCAGACCATTCCCTGTGCTCGGGGCAGCGCTGACACAGCCGGGCCACCGCTGTCAGTCCCGCCGGGAGCTGCAGCTCCTCCGGCACAGCCCCGGCTCCAGAGCCCAGCTTCCCCGGCTCCGGCTCCCACAGCCCCGGCTCCCACAGCCCGTGTTCGCCCCGCCGCACCCGGCCCTGCACAGACAGCGCTGCCTGGAGCTGGGCCAGGGCAGGGTTAGGCTGGATATTGTGAAAGGTTCTTCCTATCTTCCTGGCACTGCCCAGGCTGCCCAGGGAATGGGCACGGCCCCGAGGCTGCTACAGCTCCAGGAGCCTTTGGCCAGCGCTGCCAGGGATGCCCAGGCTGGGCTTGGTGGGCTCTGGGCAGGGCAGGGCTGGCACTGGGGGGTCCCTGGGGGTCCCTTCCCTCAGGACATTCCATAGCTCCGCACAATCCCGGCTGCAGGGTCAGGGCAGCACAAGCCCCACACAGGTCGGGAACGCGGGGACAGGCACAGCGATCCCCAGCCCCAAGGAATCCCCTCAGCCCCAAGGGATCAGGCTGGGATGGATCCCGGCTGCGGGACAAATCGGATTTATAGACAATCCCTGAGCCGTCTGGGCAGTGCCACGGCCACTGCACCCGCACCAAAAGCCCCCCACAACGGGGTACCGAGCCCCAGGGAAGGCACCGACCCCAAGCAGCGAGGGGCCACAGAACGAACGCACAGCTCAGCCGCACCCGCGCTGCTGGGCACGGACTGAGGGAATTATTTGAGGAAAAAAGCCAAGAGAAAGGGAAGCTCCAAAGGGCCGGGTGTGGAAGGGGGTCCCCAGCTGGCCCAGGCTCCCCTCCCCGGGATCACCCGAGGGCTCCCCACAGCCCGGGGCGGCGGATGGAGCCTCCCAAACCCTGCTCCTCCCTCGGGGGGCTCGGCCACAGCTCCCTGTGCCGTGGGACACCCCGGGGACCCCACAGCAGGAGCCCCACAGCCCCTGCCCTCCCTCCCCGCGGGGGTCTCGCCCAAAGAGGGCAAACAAAAGGCAAACCTTTTGTACCGCGTGTTGAATGGCCGCGACCTGTCCTGCAGGAGAGGGGCAGCAGCACCCCGAGAGCTGTCCCGGGTACCGCACACCGTTTTAGACCCCTCTCCGGGCACCCCCGGCTCCCCCGGGGTCCCCGCAGGCGCCCCCTGCCCCAGGACCCCCAGCGAGTGACCCCTCGGGGCACCCCACATTCCCCCAGAGACCCTCCCTGGGACCCTTCCCCAACACCCCCATGCCCTCGCTCACCGCTCAGCCCCCGTGGCGCTGCCCCATGGCCCGGCCCGGCAGCCCCACCACGCCTCCTCCGCCTTTTCCGCCTCCTCCTCTTCCTCCCTTTCTCCCACCTCTTCCTCTCCTTCCCCCGCCCCAAAAACCCGCTGCGGCCCCTTTAAGAGGCGGGGCCCAGCTCCCGCGCGCCGCCACGCACGATTGGTCCTCGCGGCAGAAGCCCCGCCCCCTCTAAACGCCCCGGATGTCAGGGTGGCGCCGCGACACGGGCCGTTCTGGACCCTTCCGCGGCGCCGAGCCCCGCCCTCTCCGCCGCCCGTTCGACCAATGGGCGCTCAGTGCGCGGCCCAGCTTCGCCCAATCAGCGTTGAGCTCGGGGCGAGAGCGGGGGGGCGCGGCCAATGGGAGGCGGAAGCGGGGCGGGGCCGAGGCGGCGCGCGGGGGAGGCCGGGAGTGCGCGCGCGGGCTGTGACGCAGCTGCGGCCCCGTGAGGCGGCGGCGGCGGCACCGCGGGCCCGACCCGGCCCGGCCGCTCCGAGCGGCGCTTCCCGGCACCCGCGGTGAGCACCGGGGCCTGCGGGCGCTGCCCCGCCCGCCCCCCGCGCCGAGCGACGCGGCCCGGCCGCCCTGCCCTCCCGGCGTGGTTGTGGCGCCGCCGCCAGGCCTTTTGTGCCGGGAGACCGGGCAGTCCCGGAGGGGGGGGGCGCGGGGAGGCCCCGGGACGGAGGGAGGGCCGGAGGGAGGCGGGGAGGCCGTGAGCGGCTGGGATTTCCCGGCAGCCGTGCCGCGGCTCTCTCCGCAGTACTTGGCCGCTTTGGGGGATTTTTAGGCCTTTTTGGCTGTCCCGGTGCGGGTCCGGTGGGAGATTCCGGGTGTTTTCCACGGGGGATACGCGACTCTGGATGCGGGTAACGGCCCGGCGCTCCCCGGGGCCGGGAGTTATTTACTGTCGTGTTAAATAGTCGTAGTTTAAAGTTAGGTTGGTTACATGTGACTTGAAGTTGTGTTGGTGATGTGGGTGTGTTTGGGTGGTTCTGGGGAATTTTCTGCTGTTGCTGTTAAACTTCAATTAGAGCTTTTTGGGGCGTGGGGTCCCTCTTCAGCTGGGGCTGCAGCGAGTGGGAGGGGGATCCTGTGTAAAATCCTCGAGTTTTACTAATTCTGCTCCAGCTCTTGGCTTCACTGAATCCCCAAATCCCTGGGGCTGGCACAGCCCTGCCAGCCCATGCAGTGCCAGCTGTGCCCACCTTGTGCCCAGCCCAGAGCACTCAGTGCCACCTCCAGGGCACACCTGCAGGGATGGGCACTGCAAAGCTCCCTGGGCAGCCCCTGCCAAGGCCTGAGCTCCCTTTCCATGGGCAAATTGCTGCTGCTGTCCCAGCTGAGCCTGCCCTGGCCCAGCCTGAGGCCGCTCCCTCTGCTCCTGTCCCTGTTCCCTGCGAGCAGAGCCCGACCCCCCCGGCTGTGCCCTCCTGGCAGGGCCTTGTGCAGAGCCACGAGGGCCCCTGAGCCTCCTTTGCTCCAGCCCCAGCCCCTTCCAGCTCCTCAGGGATTCTGCAGCCCCTTCCAGCTCCCTCAGGGATTCTGCAGCCCCTTCCAGCTCCTCAGGGATTCTGCAGCCCCTTCCAGCTCCTCAGGGATTCTGCAGCCCCTTCCAGCTCCATTCCCTGCCCTGGACACGCTCCAGCCCCTCCAGGGCTCTCTTTCTCTCAGGAGCCCAGAACTGGACACAGCCCTCGAGGTGCAGGGGAGGATGGTTGGGTTTGAGGTAGAACAAAATGCTTGCTGTGGGAGGGGGAAATCTTTCCATAACAACCCTAATACATTTTCTCTTAAAATATGATTTTTTAGTTTTCTTCTTAGGTAGAGTTTGGCGTTTAGTGATCTCAGGACAATGTGAGAGCAGTGACTTAGAGGAGCCACAGAAAATGAGTGACTTGTGAGTTTGCAGATAAAGCTGAGAGTCACAACATCGGACAGCAGGAAAGTGCAGGTGATTTTTATCTGGCCTGAAAGAGAAACTTGGACTGGCACAAGGGGAGGTGCCTGAAAATATTCAGTAGGAATGAAGAGGTGTCTTTGGGAGCAGATTCTGGTGGAGAAGGACCTGGGGGGTCAGCCTGGAGAAAAGCATGTGCAGAGTGGACTTTTCCACTCTCCTAACTCCCTGACAGGAGGCTCAGCTTGGACAGCAGCAGCAATTTGCCCATGGAAAGGGAGCTCAGGCCTTGGCAGGGGCTGCCCAGGGAGCTTTGCAGTGCCCATCCCTGCAGGTGTGCCCTGGAGGTGGCACTGAGTGCTCTGGGCTGGGCACAAGGTGCCCATGGGGCACAGCTGGCACTGCATGGGCTGGCAGGGCTGTGCCAGCCCCAGGGATCCCATGGGAGAAGGTGAGGAGGGCTCAGGGTGCTGTGTTACCCTCTCCCAGGAGCTCCTCTCAGCTTGGGGAGCTCTGAGAGTTTGTCAGAGCAGCTTTTCCTGGCTTTTACCAGGATCCTTCCCCTGAAATTCCTCTTCCTGGGACAAATGAAGCCTGTAAGGCTTTGCCTGTGGATGTGTGGAGACCCTTAACACTCCAGAATTGTGTGGTGTGTCTGTTGGAGGTGACACTAAAAATCATCCTTTTATTTCTCCTGCCTGGGCTGGTTCTTCTGGGCTGCTCAGGGATGGGGGGAGCCTGTGGCTGCTCCCAGTCTGGATTTGGCCATTTCCAGAAAGTGCTGCTGGTGTTAGGGAAACAAGCACTTGAGTTTCAAGGCTGGGCACATGGATGTAGCAGTTGCCCTGGGGGAGGCTGTGCTGGGCAGTGCCCAGTCCCTCTGTGCTTGCCTTGGGCACAGGGAAAGGGCAGCTTGGGCTTTAGCTGGAATTGTTTGCCTTGGGAATATTCCTGGTGTGGGCCATCGTTGCACTGCTGATGGTCTGCAGAGCTGAGTGTGGCTGCTGCTGCCAGGAGTACCTGGGAATGTGGGGGAATTCCTCATTTCCTGCTGAATCTGGAGGGGTGGGGCAGTACTAGCTTTTTTTTTTTGTTATTGGACATTATTTTAGTAATGTGTATTTCTTCTGGTTAGTTGTCATTTTCTTCTGGCTAATATGGCTTTTGATGAATCATTACACCCATTATTTTTGGTTAGCATGGCACTTTTGGGGGTAATGCTGACTTTTTTAACTTTGGCTTTTTCTTGCTAATATGGCTTTTTTTGGGTTAGCATGGCATTTTGTTTTTCTAGTTCTAGCTTTTTTTTGTTGTTGTTACCAGTACTGCTGTTTTGGGGACAATATGAGCATTATTTGGGGCAGCACTGGCTTTTTTTATTAATCTGGCATGTTTTTGGCTAATCTGGAGCTTTCAGTGGTGAAGCTGCAGGAAAACACCCCACAGTTCCCCACAGTGTGCCCGAGGAGCTGTGGGGATTATTGTGCTGGGTTTGTTGACAGACTCAGAGAGCTGGAGCAGAGTTTGTGTCTGTTTGAGCTGGGGGAGGAGGCTGGGAGAGGCAGCAGGGAATGCTGTAAAGAAACCGTGGGGGCTGGAGAGGGACCTGGGCCCAGCAAAACTGCCCTGGAACAGCAACTGCTGGGAAGGGGGAGCAGAGGGAGGCCGGGTTCCTGTAATCCTGTGCAGTGCATTCCCCTCTGCCGGGCTTGAGGCAACTGGCAGAGAGGGTGGAACAGGAAAATCATTCCTGGAAAGCCCCAGGATTGCTCTGGGATCGCTGCAGCCCAGACACAGGCTGAGATGGGCAGGAGCTCCAGCTGTAATTAAAGGTCACACCTTAATTTTAGGGACTCTGATGTTTGGTGTCACTGGAATGTTGGTGCCTTTGACCCTCCTGGGGTTGTGGCAGGGTTTGGAACCACACAGTGCCGTGGGGTTGGTGCTGAAGGAGTCTGGTGGGATTGCTGCCCTCGGCAGTGAGGGAGATGGAAAATGAGTTTGTAGGGTGAGCTTTCAATCAAACCTGAATTCTGCTTTCCAGGTCTAGGAAGAAAACCTGATACATCCTGAAAATGTTCAACAAATCCTTTGGAACTCCGTTCGGAGGCAGCACCGGCTTTGGGACAACTTCCACTTTTGGGCAAAGTAAGTGAAATATCCAGGGTGGCTTTAACGAGGTGTCTTTTCCTGGAGGGCAGCTCAGAGAATGCCAGGGAGGTGGTGATCCCTCGTGGGATGGAATTAGGGAGCTGCTGGGTGCTCCAGCTGCCTTGGAAAGGGTTCTCCCTGAGGCTTCACCCCTAAGCAAGCTTTCAGTTTGGGCAGACAACCAGGGCTCCATGTCTGCTGTGGGAATTCCTTCTGTGGGAAGGGAGAGTGGAGAACGCAGTGCTTGGGGAAGGCGGTGTCGCTGGGGTGTTTTGGGGCTGGAACAAATCCATGGTGGGTTGTTGGGAAGGCCTGGAAGGAAGAGCTGTGTGTGCTCTGGGGCTGTTTGTGGAGCTGCAGCCTGAGGGGCTCTCTGGGCTGTGCTCGCAGATGCTGGCTTTGGTACCACCAGCGGAGGAGCCTTCGGGACCTCGGCCTTTGGCTCCAGCAACAACACGGGCAGCCTGTTCGGGAGCACGCAGAGCAAGCCAGGTACTGCCCCAGGGGCTGGGGAGGGAGGGAGGGGAGAAGGGGAGCAGCCTAAACCAAGGAATTGCCAACAAAAATACCCAAAAAGCCCAGGACAGCAAGAACCTGTCCAGGCTCCCAAGCAGAGGAGGTTGTGAAGCATTGACAGCCTGTTTCTGTCTGCAGGAGGGTTGTTTGGGTCCACCACGTTCAACCAACCAGCCACCTCCTCCACCAGCACTGGCTTTGGCTTTGGCACATCCACTGGCACATCAAACAGCCTCTTTGGAACCACCAGCACTGGTGGGAGCCTCTTCTCATCCCAGAACAATGCCTTTGCACAGAACAAACCAGCTGGTTTTGGAAGTGAGTGAGACTGGTGCCCCTCTGCTGATGGGTGGGAGAGCAGTGGGAGCTGGGACAGGGTCAGGGTGGGGCTGGGGGGTTTCTCCTGCAGGATACAAGGACATCCCTCTGCCCACAGCAGCCAGGGTGGAGCCCATGCTCCTGAATCTAGCTGTGATTCCAGCCCTGCATTTTAAAATAAATTGCCAAAGGTTGTTGGTTGGAATTGTTTATCCTGAATACTGTTTTGGTGCTGATTGATTTTAGGTTTTTATCTTGTGGCAGAGCAGTTACAGTTGGGTTTGTGTGGCAGGAGAAGACAGGGAATGCTGTTAAACTCTTCTGTAATTTCATGAGGCAAAAGCAACTGCTGGCAGCCCCTTCTGAAAAAAGAAAAGGAGCCTTGCTGATTTTCTTTATTATAAAGTTACTGTGTTGTTTTTTTCCTGCTTGGAAGAAAGGAAACTGCTGTAGAAGGAAACTGCTGTGGTGTGTGGTGTTTCTGGGGTGCTGAGTTAAGGACACTTCTGCAGCAGGGAACTGCATTAGCAGCACCATCAGCTTCCAGCTTTGCTGTCAGATTCTTTTTCCCAGCAGTTTTTTGTATTTTCAAACCAGTTTTTAATTTGAATAAAGTATTATGGTTTAAGTTTTAAACTTTGGGTTTGTTGTAATACTGATGTTGTTATTTTTTATGCTTTATTCAGACTTTGGTACGAGCACCAGCAGTGGGGGGCTCTTTGGGACCACCAACACCACTTCCAACCCCTTTGGGAGCACATCTGGCTCTCTCTTTGGCCCAACCAGCTTCACTGCTGCTCCAACTGGCACCACTATTAAATTTAATGTAAGTTCAGCTCTTTCTTCTTGCTCCAGCCTGTTTACTATGGGAAGTATTCAGTTTTGCAGCAGTTTGTGTGATGTCTTGGTCACTGAGGTGAAAAAATGATTTTATGTCAAGTGTTCTGAACTGATTTGAAAACATCCTTCTCAAACACTGAAGAATTCCAGGCTTGCTGGGTTTAGAGGCAACACTGAAGGAGTGAAGGAGCTCCTAAAGCTGAGCCTTCCCAGCAAGTGCTGTGGAATTCAGGGTGATCCATGGCAAATGCTGGCAGCAGTAGGGGTTAGAGGCATCTGGGGATGGGTGAGAATCAGCACAGCTCTGCTGAGCCAGCCTGGCTCTGGGAATGGGACCTGGAGGGAGAGCAGTGCTGTCCTTCCTGCCTCCTCTGGACGAGTCCCCTTTAAGACAGGATTCAGTAACTGCTACAAAGTTCCGTGGCAGTTGGGCCTGGAGGGTGGCCCAGCAGAGAGGCCTGGAGGAACTGGGCTCCCTGGGCCTGCTGCAGCAGGGACTCTGTTCCCCAAAAACTTGCTCGTGCAGATCCCAGCCCTCTTCATTTCCAGACTGAGCTGGTGTAAGGCTGAGGCTTTGGGGGCAGAGCTGCGCTGCTGCCTGGGCTCTTGCAGTGCTGCTGATTTGTACTTCCATAGCACTGCTAAAAAGGGGGGGGATACTGGAATTCATGCAGAGCTCCAGGGTTTGAGGCAGAGGCTGAGGTAAACTGCTTTAAAAGTGAAACTGAAAGCAGAATTGCTGGGAGTTGTTTTGAGTGTTCCTGTGACTAATTCCACTGTTGATCATCATTAAACACACCTGGGTGGGGCCTCAGCTGTACAAATAATGATGGAATCATAAAACCATGCAATCACACAAGGTTTGGGCTGGAAGGACCCTAAATCCCACCCAGTGCCACCCCTGCCATGGCAGGGACACCTCCCACTGTCCCCAGTGTCCAGCCTGGCCTTGGGCACTGCCAGGGATGCAGGGGCAGCCCCAGCTGCTCTGGGAATTCCATCCCAGCCCCTGCCCACCCTGCCAGGGAGCAATTTCTCATTCCCAAGATGCCATCAAATCCTACTTTGAAGCCATTCCCTGGGTGCTGTCCCTGCATCCTTGTCCCCAGTCCCTCTGCAGCTCTCCTGGAGCCCCTCAGGCCCTGCCAGGGGCTCTGAGCTCTCCCTGCAGCTTCTCCTCTCCAGGTGAGCACCCCCAGCCTGGCTGCAGAGGGGCTCCAGCCCTGGAGCAGCCCCCTGGCTCCTCTGGGCTGGCTCCTGGAGCCCCACATCCTCCTGCTCTTGGGCCCCAGGGCTGGGGCAGCTCTGCAGGTGGGGTCTTGGCCGAGCAGAGCAGTCACACAGAGCCCCAGGTCTGTGCTGGGTGTGGGATTTCCCAGGATCTGCAGGGAGTTGTGGCTGTGTTCCCCCAAGTGTGACTGGGTTTTAACCTGTCCCTTCCTCCCTTCCCTGCAGCCCCCAACCGGCACGGACACCATGGTGAAATCCGGCGTCAGCACCAACATCAACACCAAGCACCAGTGCATCACTGCCATGAAGGAGTACGAGAGCAAGTCCCTGGAGGTCAGTGCAGGGGCACACAGCCCTGCTCGGGCCTTGCTGGGCCTCAGCTGCTGCCTGTGCTCATTAGTGCAGGAATATGAATGAACCTGCAATATCTGCATCACGCACCAGAGGTGTTGTCAAGTAAAACAATTAATGCAATGCCATGTTAATTGCAGTTGGCTTTAGGTGCTTGATGCAGGTCTGGAGAAGCTGAAATTCCATCTTGTGAGAAGGACATGAGGTCCTGTTGGGAGCAGCCCTGCTCTGCTGAGATAGCAGCAGGATCCCAGGCAGAGCTCAGTTGTTTGATATAAACTAATATTCCCAAGGATTTAACCTGAGGCCTTCCCATTTGGGCTGGTGTGTTTGACCCTTCAAAACAGATCATTTATAAAATACATGAAAAGGCTCTGGGATGTTAAATTGAGGTAAAAACATGAATCTAAGTTCAGGTCCCATTTTTATTGTTCTTATTTTTAAAAATGTGGGCGTTGCAGTTTTTCTTGAGCCTTCACCCTGGTGAAGATGGGGTGCAGTGTGAGTGTGGTAAGGACATTTGCCTGCCCTTGTCCTGGGTAAAAAGAGCTGGATTTTCCTCTAGGAACTCCGTTTGGAAGACTACCAGGCAAATAGGAAAGGGCCCACGAATCCTGTGGGAGCAGGAGCAACTGCTGGCTTGTTTGGCTCTTCCACTGCCACGTCCAGCACTGCCACAGGACTTTTTGGCTCTTCCACTACCAATACAGGCTTCTCCTATGGGCAGAATAAAACTGCTTTTGGAACCAGTAAGTACTGCCTGGCCCTGGTGTTCCTGTGAGTGCATGTGCAAATATTCTGTTAAACCATTTGGAATTCTGTCGTGCAAAATGCTGAAACCCTGCTGTGAGCTCAGAGTTGTGCTGGTTGTATTGCCAGCATTCACTGCTGCAGCTCCTTGCCATAGGAGTCTGTTTTCTTACTTTCCCTTGGAAAAATTGAAACAGCTGTTGGATTTTTATTAGATTTTGGGGCAAATTGAAAAGTAAATAGATCATAGAATCCCAGAATGGTTTGGGTTGGGAGGGGGCCTTGAAGCTCACCCAGTGCAACCCCTGCCATGGCAGGGACAGCTCCCACTGTCCCAGGCTGCTCCAGTCCCAGTGTCCAGCCTGGCCTTGGGCACTGCCAGGGATGCAGGGGCAGCCCCAGCTGCTCTGGGCACCCTGTGCCAGGGCCTGCCCACCCTCAAAGGGAAGAGTTTTTTCCTAGTACTGGATATTTGTGTTTGTGGAATTTGACTGTAAACAGATCCAAATCCTCCAGGCTGTAGGAATGGAGGTGGTTGTTGGATGAGCAGAGACAGGACCCAGGGAACACCTGGAGCTGGCCCAGGGGAGGGATTTAGGTTGGATTTTAGGGACAGGTTCTTGCCCAGAGGGTGCTGGCACTGCCCAGGGAATGGGCACGGCCCCGAGGCTGCCACAGCTCCAGGAGCCTTTGGCCAGCGCTGCCAGGGATGCCCAGGCTGGGCTTGGTGGGCTCTGGGCAGGGCAGGGCTGGCACTGGGGGGTCCCTGGGGGTCCCTTTCCACTCAGGATATTCTGTGACCCTTTTTGCTGGGGTGTGGATGTGCTGGGTTGGCTCTCTAACTGCCCTTGGTGTCCCAGGTACGACCGGCTTTGGCACGGGCACCACCGGGGGGCTCTTTGGGCAGCAGTCCCAGACCACGAGCCTGTTCAACAAACCCTTTGGCCAGGCCACCACCACGCAGAACACCGGCTTCTCCTTCGGGGGCACCAGCACCCTGGGCCAGCCCAACACCAACACCATGGTAAGAGGGGCTGCAGCATTGGGGTGTGCCTCACATTCCAGTGCCATGGGCTAAAGGCAGGGTGCCAAGCTCTGGAGGCTGCGGGGCAGTGAGGAACCTCCTGGCAGTCAGCTTTGTTCTGACAATTGGAGAACAGCCAGCTGTTCACAAATCCTGTACCCACTCACCTCCTCGAGCAGCTGCTCTCTAGCAACTCCTGTGCTTCTGATCATTTTCACACAGATAATGTCATTCCATTGTCAACCTTCTTTGGGAATTCAATCTTGGGCTTTCTGGTGATAAATGAGCAACATTTGGGGGCTTTTGTGACAGAAAGATTCTATGTAGTTGTAACTTGTATGACTAGAGGCTTTGGCTCCAGATATCCTGTGTTCTTTGTGAATTTGTTGTGACTTCTCATAGAAAACCCTGTGAAATGTTTCTTTTCCATCTCCCTTGCTCAAAGCGATGAGGAAATTCCAATATCCTTTAAATCTTGTAGCATAAATTTTTGGGGTTTTTCAATTTCCTTTTAGTAACTAATTTTTTGGAGGAGGACTAAAGCTTCTGGAATGCTCTTCACCTGTCCTGTTCCCCCAGCACGAGGGCAAATGCAGCATTGTTTTATTGCCTGATTCTGTATGCTGGATCTGTCGTTGTCAGTGCTGGACTTGGAAAAGCCTGGGAGCGTTACCTTAACCTGGTTCCTTTTTGTAGGGTCTCTTTGGGGTCACCCAGCCCTCGCAGCCTGGAGGCCTTTTTGGGACAGCTGCCAATACAAATGCTGGGACTGGATTTGGAACGGGAACTGGCCTTTTTGGACAAGCCAACACGGGATTTGGTGTTGGTGGTTCGGTATGTCTGTGCCTCTGTAACAAAGAGAGAAAACCAAGCAGAGCCCTGTTCTGGGGTGCTGACTGCACAGAAGTTGTGTCAGCTTAGGAGTTAGGATGTCTGAGATACAAAAGTCAGGTGGTTTGCTGGAAACTGGAGGATAAACAGGTGTAGTAGAGCCATTTTTTTAACAAGTGATGTGTGGAGTGATAAAAGCAGCAGGAGATACTGAGGTTCTCAGTGGCTGGGGTGCCTCAGCATAGGGTTGTAAGTTGTGATGGACCAGAACCAACCTTGGTTTTTGATACTCAGTCATTTTGGTTCTGGTGGAGCAAAACTCACAGGATCACTGAGATTGGAAAAGTCCCTTTAGCCCCTCGGGTCTGACCCTAGCAGCTGCTTTTGGGGATCTTGCAGGTGGCTTGGGATAACCCCACTCACGGGAGGGTGGGCTGGGGGGCTCAGCTGTGCTTGCCTTTAGTTCTGCTTCCCTGCCTGCAGCCAGACACCCATACAATTCCTGTGGTGTCAGCTTCCAGGTTTCCACATTGCTGTTGTTTTCCTTTCAGACCCTGTTTGGGAACAAGCCTGCTGGATTTGGAGCCACCACGACCAGCGCTCCCTCGTTCGGTACCACCACGGGCGGGGGCCTCTTCGGTAACAAACCTGCTCTGAGTTTGGGAGCCCTGCAAACCCTTCCAGTCTGGAGACAGGGGAAAAAATGTGGCTTCAGTCATTTAAATCTGTGCTGTGTGCACCACACGCTGCAGAGGGCACATGCTGGGGACTGTAGTGTTGGAATTGTCAGGTGAACGATGCCCTGGCACAGTGCTGGGTGCTGGGTTGTGCCTCTCTCTTGGTGGGGCTCCCTGACTCGGGAAGTAGATGGTCAGATGTCACCGTTTTGGTGAGTCCTCAAGGGAATTTTCAGCCTGGGTTGGCCAGGAGAGCCCCTGGATCCAGGGGAGCTTTGGGGAGGGCATTCCCAGCAGGTCAGGGAGGGGATCCTGCTCCTCTGCTGAGCTCCAGGGAGGCTCATCTGGAGTGTCCTGTTCAGTTCTGGGCTCCACAGCTCAAGGAGGACCAGGAGCTACTGGAGAGGGTCCAGGGAAGGGCACAGAGATGGTTTGGGGTCTGGAGCATCTCTGGTGAGGAGAGGCTGTGGGAGCTGAGCCTGGTCAGTCTGGAGAGGGGAAGGGTGAGAGGGGATCCATCCATCCACCCAAATACCCCATCCATCCACCCAAATACCCCATCCATCCATCCATCCATCCATCCATCCATCCATCCATCCATCCATCCATCCATCCATCCCCATCCATCCATCCCCATCCATCCATCCATCCATCCATCCATCCATCCATCCATCCACCCAAATACCCCATCCATCCATCCATCCATCCATCCATCCATCCATCCATCCATCCATCCATCCATCCATCATCCACCCAAATACCCCATCCATCCATCCACTCAAATACCCCATCCATCCATCCATCCATCCATCCATCCATCCATCCATCCATCCATCCATCCATCCATCCATCCATCCATCCACCCAAATACCCCATCCATCCATCCATCCATCCATCCGCCCAAATACCCCATCCATCCATCCATCCATCCATCCATCCATCCATCCATCCATCCATCATCCATCCATCCATCCATCCATCCATCCGCCCAAATACCCCGTCCATCCATCCATCCATCCATCCATCCATCCATCCATCCATCCATCCATCCATCCATCCAGGTGTCAGGATGGTGCCAGACTCTGCTCAGTGGTGCCAGTGGCAGGATGAGCAGCAATGGCCAGGAACTAAAACACAACAATTCCAGCCCAGCCTGAGGCAGAGCTTCCTTCCCTGGAGGGGCAGAGCCCTGGAACAGCTGCCCAGGGAGGGGCTGGAGTCTCTGGAGACATCCCAAACCCCCTGGGCACGTTCCTGTGTCCCTGCTGCAGTGACCCTGCCTGGGCAGGGCTGGGCTGGGTGGACCCTTGCAGCTCCAACCATCTGTAATTCTGTGGTTGAAAACTCCTGAAATGGAGGATTCAGGGGGCAGAGGTGTTTTAGGAGGCTGTGAACACCCTGTGTTGGCAGAGCAACACTGGGAGAATTGGGGTAAGACCTGGGCTTGGGCAGGTGTCAGGGGATCCTGCACTGCAGTGAAGGTGAACTGAGTCAGCTCCAGTTCAGCTGGTGGCTGTTGTTGTCCTGGGTGATGGGAAGGACCAAAGTCCTGAGGAGCTGCTGGTGTGTTCCTGGTGGCTCTGATGTGAGAGCTGATGTTGGCTGGGTGTGACTGAGCAGGAGGAATGTGTAGGGATGGCTGAAGGGACCGGCACCTTCTTTCAGGGGTCTCTGAAATCTCTCCTGCCTTTTTAATTCTGGATTTCAGAGCAACAGAGCAGTGTCTCTGAGAGTGAGTAGGAGGGGGCTGGACCCTGCCATCCCTGTCCTGCAGTGCTGTTTTGTGTTGGTTGTTTAAAGGCAGTGGGGCCTGCCATGCCTTTAGCTGCTGTGCCAGCCTGCCCATTTAGACAGGGAAGAACTCAAGGCTGATCTTTTAGGTCCTGCCCAAATCAGGCTCTGTGCAGGGCAGCCCCTTGGCAAGCAGGGTTGGACTGTGGTGAGCAGTCCTGGGCAAACCTGCCAGGGGTGTGAAAGGTGCTTTGAGTTCTTGTTCTGCTGCTCAGGAACTCCATGGCCCCACAGAGTGTTGGCACTGTTTGGTGGAGATCAGCCTTTGCAGTGTGTGGTTTTGGTTTGCCTGTGTAGCAATTTATAGGAGGAATGGAGCTGGATTCCAAGGGGTTGGTGCACACCTGCACTTTTTCAGTTTAATCCTGGCTTTGTGTACTAACCAAGCATGGGATGGGGTCAGCATCTGCAGTAGAACTGAGCTGATTTGGGGTAGAACTGGGAGATTTGGGGTGGCCTTGTTGCAGCTACAGCTGTGCCCTTGAACTGTGCAGATCTGAGTTCCCACCTGCCCTGTGGTGAGGGTCAGAGAAATGGGTGTGTGATATAAACAGGATGGATTGAGGTTTGTTCCCTCCAGGCACTCAAAAAACCCCAGCACGTTTTACTCCATTGCCAGCTAGAGCAGCATCATGTCAGCTCTGCCTTTCTGGGAAACTCTGAAGTTTGTAACAAACTGAAAAGCCTAAGAAGGCAGACCCACATTTTTCTGTGCTGCTTTAATGCTATATTTATAACTAAAATGTGTTTATTACCAGTAAAGTGCCTTCTTGCTGATTGCCAGTTTAACCTGCGTTGCTGGAAACAGTGAGAAATTTGGCTTTGGCAGGGCTCTTGGACCCTGTGAGGCTTATTTATTTAAATACATGGTTTTAATTTCATCTCTAATGAGCTGCTCATTCTGTTGTTGAAGGTTTTGGTGCCAACACTGCTGGAAATAGCTTGTTTGGAAATAAGCCTGCGACTGGGACTCTGGGCACTGGACTTGGAACAGGGTTTGGAACAGGTAAGCAGTTTGCCAGCTCATTCCTGGGCAGCTCCAGCCCTCAGGCTGCAGTCAGTCCAGCCTGGGCATTGCCTGCAGCTGAGTTAGGAAAGGCTGGGTGTGTTTGAGCTTCAAGGCAGGGTGGCTCAGGGCAGCTCCAAGGGGAGCTTCTCAGCACAGTGCCAAGCGGCCTGGCAGAAACTGGGCATCACTGGTGAGGCCCTCTGTGCCCAGAGCCTCTGCTGCCTGCAGCATCCGTGGGCATGGAGAGTGTTTGCTGCAGTCCAGCAAGGAGTTCTGTGTTGTGCCTGTGAACTTGTCAGTCTGTGGTGACTGTGCCCTCTCTGTCACAGCTCTGGGGGCAGGACAGACGTCCCTGTTCGGGAACACGCAGCCAAAGCTGGGGGGAACGCTGGGAACAGGAGCCTTTGGAGCCCCAGGATTCAACACATCCACAGCCACCCTGGGCTTTGGGGCCCCTCAGCCTGCTGTAGGTGAGTGCCATGAGCCTGAACACAGGAGCACTCCCCTCCCAAAGGGTTTGGAATGACAGAACATCTCCTTGGGGCCACTTCTGGTCTCAGTCACAGTGCAGACTGTTAATGACCCTTGTTTTGCTAGTTAGAGGTGTATTTTAAAAGGAATTCCAAGTTGCTTTACATGCCCAATAATTGCGCCTATTTTAGAGCATTGTCTTGAAGATTAGTAAATTTCCCAAACTGAATTTAGGGCAGCAAGAATAGATGTGCACAATGAAAAGTAAGGGAAGTGCAATGTTGGATTTTTCAGTACTTCCAGATAGGGGAGGCCTAGAGGACCTTTATTAACAGGAATGCTGTGCCTTTGGGACAAAAATCAGACCCAGTTGTCTCCAGCTCTCCTCCTGACTTCCAACAGACCCCGACAATAATAAGCTGTTGTTCTGAGAGTGGTTTTCTTCTTTGGGAGTGCCCACATCCATCCTGATTTTCTTGGAATTAGGATTAAGCTGCTTTTAGTGGCTTGAATGTTTCATGGGGTGGGTGAAGTCTTAGAGCATTTCAATAGGAATCAAAATAAAATGCTTTAAGACAGAGACAAGATTTAGAATCCATTGTAGAGGGGACTCTAGACCTGTATGGTTGTAGTAGCAGTAATGTCAAAATTCTGCATGAAATATTTTCCCCGCACACCCTTTCAGAAGCCAGCTGGATTAGTTGAATATTCTGGCAGGCCAGGCTCTTGCCACTGCTCTGTAGCTCTCTGTGCCCTCAGCTTTTCATCATGGGACCTCAGTGAATATGGTTGGACACTGTGATGGAGGAAGGAGATGTTCTGGGCACTGCTGTGTGCTGCCTGCCCTGGTTCCGTTCCCAGAGCTCTAAAACTGCAATGCTGCTCCTTTTGTAGCTCTGACAGACCCCAACGCCTCTGCAGCCCAGCAAGCTGTCCTCCAGCAGCACCTCAACAGCCTGACCTACTCCCCCTTTGGGGACTCCCCACTCTTCAGAAACCCCATGTCAGACCCGAAGAAGAAGGAGGAGGTGAGTGCCCATCAGCACTGGACTCATTGTATGGGTGACAGCTGGAATTGCTTGGTCTGTGTGCAGTCCTCACTTCAGTGCACACTGAGCAGCCAAGGAAGCTGCCCTCTGTGCTCTCCCAGTGGTGCAGTGGCTTTCTACCCTCTGGGACACAAAGTGCTTGATTTTATCCCAGTGGAAAGTGCCCTGTCCATGGCAGGGGGGTTGGAAGGGCATGATCTTCAAGGTACTTTCCAACCCAAGCCATTCCATGATTTCCTGCTTTTGCCTGCATCACAGCCTTGGCTATGGAGTTCCTGGGCTCCCTGCTGCTGAGTGGGAATAAAGATGGATCATTGTTAATGCTTGGAAAATAATTGTAGTGCTTTGCTTAGGACATCCCTGAGAGTCTTTGAGAAGCCTTTCCTGTTGCTTTGTTCAAGAGATGATAAAACAAACGCTTTCTAGGCTTTGAGACGGTAGGGGAGGTTCTGAGTGTCTGCTGCCCCTGAGCAGATTCCAGGGGCTGGAGGTGAGTCCAGCCTGGCAGCTGGAGCCCAGGGTGCCCATGGAGCCAGGCTGATGGCTGGGGCTGTGCAGGGAGCCCAGGGTACCCATGGGTCCAGGCTGATGGCTGGGGCTGCCCATGGGTCCAGGCTGATGACTGGGGCTGCCCATGGATCCAGGCTGATGGCTGGGGCTGTGCATGGATCCTGGGTACCCATGGGTCCAGGCTGATGGCTGGGGCTGCCCATGGATCCAGGCTGATGGCTGGGCTGTACATGGATCCAAGGCTGCCCATGGGTCCAGGCTGATGGCTGGGGCTGCCCATGGAGCCCATGGATCCAAGCTGATGGCTGGGGCTGTACATGGAGCCCAGGGTGCCCATGGATCCCAGCTGATGACTGGGGCTGCCCATGGATCCAGGCTGATGGCTGGGGCTGCCCATGGATCCAGGCTGATGGCAGGGGCTGCCCATGGGTCCAGGCTGCCCATGGATCCAGGCTGATGGCTGGAGCTGTACATGGATCCAAGGCTGCCCATGGATCCAGGCTGATGGCTGGGGCTGTACATGGAGCCCAGGGTGCCCATGGATCCCAGCTGATGACTGGGGCTGCCCATGGATCCAGGCTGATGGCTGGGCTGTACATGGATCCAAGGCTGCCCACAGATCCAGGCTGATGGCAGGGGCTGTGCAGGGAGCCCCCTAACCTGGGTGCAATTATCGCTTCCCTTTGCTTACCACCCCCTTTGCCTTTCAGGGCCCTTTTTAGGGCTGGAGCACCCTAAAGCTCTGTCCCCATGCCTGAGGTTTCCACCTGTCCCTCTCTCTGTTCCAGAGGCTGAAGCCAACGAACCCAGCAGCCCAGAAGGCCCTGACGACCCCCACCCACTACAAGCTGACCCCCCGCCCCGCCACCAGAGTGCGGCCCAAGGCCCTGCAGTCGGCGGGCTCGGCCAAGTCCCAGCTCTTTGATGGGCTGGACGATGATGAGCCCTCCCTGTCCAATGGAGCCTTCATGCCAAAGTGAGCTGCTCTTTTGTCTCTGTGTGACAATCTTCTGGAAACTCCGGTGTATTACCTTGAATCTCATGATTTTGTGCTCTGGTTCATGTTGGAAAAACAATGACAAGTTGGCTGTAAGGCT
This sequence comes from Zonotrichia leucophrys gambelii, assembly GCF_028769735.1. Lineage (NCBI taxonomy): Eukaryota > Metazoa > Chordata > Aves > Passeriformes > Passerellidae > Zonotrichia > Zonotrichia leucophrys. The sequence goes on from NC_088169.1 coordinate 1,787,391, forward strand.
TCACTAGAACTGTTTTCTGTAGAGGAGGGGAAAAGGTTCAGCTTAGACTCTTAAGGCCAAATAAGCTGTAAAATGAGGTCAGTCCATGATGGGAACAAAGCTCCTATAAAGTCACTGAGGAATTCTAACAAGGAAAGCTTGCACAGGGTAATACTTCCTGCTCCTGAACTGGGAGTGTCAACAGTTTGCTCATGCCCTAAGTATGGAGGCAGATTTCTGGTGGTTTTATCCCAGCCCTAGTGCTGTTTCAAATGCACAGATGTTTCTGTGAGAAATAAATCATGGATCTGCCCAAGTAAAGCTTTGGGTTCAGTTTTTAGATAGAACAATGGCAGTCAAATAGAAAAGGAGTTTTGAAATGTTTGGAGTTGAGTAGAAACAAAGGGCTAAAAGATTAAAGTGACCCTGCTTTAAAATGAACCTGCACCTGTGGGCCAGACCTTCTGTGTTTCTAGAAAGGCTGGGAAACAGGGAGCACTGTGGTTTGCTGAACTTGGGCTTTGAGCTTTTCACTGGCCTGTGCTTTTTACACCTCTGTATAAACCAGAGCCTTGAATGGAATTCCCCAAAACATTTTAGGATCTCTTATGGGAGACTTGAAATGTCCTGGGTGTGGGAACAGGTCTTAGAGCTGGTTCCTGGTCCCTGGAGCATCTGAATTAAGTACAAAGTACACCTGTATGCAGTGGATAGATCCACGTTTCCCTTCCTTGGTGTGTTGTGTGTTTAGGAAGAGCATCAAGAAGCTGGTTCTGAAGAACCTCAACAGCAGCAACCTGTTCTCTCCCGTGAGCCGAGAGAACGAGGACCTGGCGTCGCCGTCGGAGTACCCGGAGAATGGGGACAGGTGAGTGAGTCACCCTGCAGGGCTTGTCCTCACAAGTGCAGACAGGTTCTGCCTGTCCTGAATTGCTGCTGGACAGCAGCCCCTTCTTCTCAGGGATGTCACTTTGCTGTTCATTGAAAGGAGGTGCATTTCCTCCTGCACTAACCATGTGTTCTTGCTGTGTGGGCACTGCCAGGTCACCCCACCCAAAATCCAGGTCAGGGAGCAGGAACTTAGGTTCTGGATGAGTCTCTCTTCCTTGCCTGTAGCAAGAAACCAGGATATTCCTTGGGGGAAGTGCTAAACCTGACTCTGAGGGGAGAAGAACCTCTGCTGGTCAGTCCTCAGTGATGTGGGAATTGCAAGGGAGCTACACTGATCTTCATGTCTCATATTTCTATTTTCTGTATATGTCTTTTGTACAGATTACAGTGAGGAGCCTCTAAGGCTGTATCCTCCCCCACCAAAATCCAGAAATTCCAACCTCCTCTAAAAAACCTGTGGCCATATTTCAGTTGAACTCTTGATTTTTGCCTTGGTTTTCTTTTACTCAGAGTCTGGAAAAAACCTGCCCAACCCACCATGTTGATTTTATTGAAAGCTATAAAATAGGAGCTGTTGTGGGAGTGAGGTCACCCTGGCGCTGTGGGCAGAGGGTTTGGAGCTGTGGGGTTGCTGTTACACTGCCTTTTGAGGCTTCTCTCCATCCTGAGCTCCTGTTCCACTCACTAAGGGCACGTGCCTTAGTCCCCAGCCTGGGGGGCCTGTCCCAGTCTCACCACAGCCCTTGCTGTAGTGGGAGCCTCAGTGGCAGTCAAGCAGGAGCAGAGGGAAGGGGAATAATCACCGACACTGCAGTTGGTGTGGTCCTGTTTGCTCTTTGTGTGGAAAGAGCAGAATTTTAATCATAGAATCAGAGTGTCCTGAGCACGGAGGGACCCACAGGGGTCACCGAGTCCAGCTCCTGGCCTGCCCAGGAACGCTGGTGTAAGTCCCTGGGAATGAAATAATTCACATTATCCTTCCTCTGCCCAGGTTCTTCCTGTCAGTGCCTCCCGAGGAGAACCACAGGCAGGACGGGGAGCGAGAGGAGGAGGAGGAGGCCCACGAGGTGACCAGGTTTTACACCAACCCCATTGCCAAGCCCATTCCCCAGAGCCTGGAGGGCAGCGGGCACAAGCCCCACTCGGGCGTGGACGACACCATCGTGGCGCTGAACATGCGCGCGGCGCTGCGCAACGGCCTGGAGGGCAGCAGCGAGGACGCCTCCTTCCAGGAGGATTCCCTGCAGGAGGAGTGGGACAAGGAGATGGAGCCTGGCCTCCAGCAGCATCCTGCAGGTGAGGCTGCCGGGGGCAGCACTGCGTGCAGAGTTTGCTGCTCTTGGACACCCCCGGCTTTTGCTCTTTTACCCCCTCCTTCCGCCAGAATACAAATGCTGCTTTTCTTACCTAGCGCAGAAATTTTATCTGCTGAGTCAGCGGGCATTTAAATTTTATCCTCCAATTTTATATCACGTGTGTCAGAGTTTTTTAAACTTGAGAAGGTAAAGGGAAAAGATTTGTTAATACTCCCAGCTAATACTTACGTGGCATGTAATGAAACCGGCAGGTGATGTGTGCAAAAGAAATGTCTCTGGACATTTTGTAGATGCAAAATGCTTTTGGGAAATAGGAAGATCATTAGACAGATTATTAGATGAAGAAGAATTGGAGCCTGTTAAATGTAGAAGAAGCTGCAGTTTGGTCAGCAGTGCCTGAGGCCCCAGGCTACTAAAGCTGGGAGAGTGTTTCCTTCAAGTGTTGATACATTTGCAGTTTTTCTTCTCCCTGCGCTCCTTCTTCCCTTTCTGTTTGCACACCTGCTGCTCCCTGGCAGGTGCCTGGGCAGAACCTGCCAGGGCACTTGGTTTAAATGTGCTCTGGAGGCTGTGGAATGAAGGTGTTGTGGTGTCTGTTGGCTTTGGGTGCCCTGATTCTCAGTTCCTCTGAGGCTTACAGCTGTTCAGGCTGGCAAAAGAAATGGGATGCCTTGCTGCCAGCCCTGTTCTCAGGGAATGTTGTGTTGCAGGGATTGTCCTGACACGAGCTGGCTACTACACCATCCCGACCCTGGAGGAGCTGGCCCGGCTGACCAACGACAGGAAGGAATGTATCGTGACAGACTTCACCATCGGCCGCACGGGTGAGCGCCCCAGCCTGCCCAGGGATCCCAAAGCTGCAGGGCCTCGGTTCCCAGCCCTCAGTCTCACTGCCACCAGTGCCCTTGCTTTGGCAGCAGTTGGCATCAATGTTTTGTAGGATTTTAGGATAAAATAAATCCCAGTATCACAGACTGATTTGGTTTGGGAAGGTCATTAAAGCTCATCCCATTCCATGGGCAGGGACACCTTCCACCATCCCAGGGTGCTCCAAACCCTTTCCAACCTGGCCTTGGACATTTCTAGGGATGCAGGAGCAGCCCCAGCTGCTCTGGGGCCTGCCCACCCTGCCAGGGAACAATTCCTCATTGCCCAGATCCCACCCAGCCCTGCCCTCTGGCACTGGCAGCCATTCCCTGGGTGCTGTCCCTGCAGGCCTTGTCCCCAGTCCCTCTGCAGCTCTCCTGAGCCCCTTTAGGCCCTGGCAGGAGCCTTCCCTTCTCCAGGTTGAACATTGCCAGCTCTCCCAGCCATTTGATATTGGTGTCAAAGTTGATAATGCTCCTCCAGAGTTTTCTCAGGGGGAAGGATGTGTCACTTTGTCTGGGAGACAGACAGGGCTAGGTGGGGACAGAGGGAGCACAGCAGGAACGTGAGCTCTCTGGCATATTACTTTTCACAGTTTTAATTGTGACTTTTCACAATGTAATTGACCTTTTCACAATTTTAATTGTGACCTTTTGGGTTGTTGTGCAGGTTATGGATCGATTTACTTTGAAGGAGAAGTAAATCTAACAAACTTAAACCTGGATGAGATTGTACATATCCGGAGAAAAGAAGTTATTGTTTACCCTGACGACGAAAAGAAACCTCCCATTGGGGAAGGGTTAAATAGGTAAGTAAGGATGAATTTTAGAGCCCTGACAGTCTGCTGTGCTTGCAGGCTGCAACCAGGAGGCAAACCCAAATGGTGCATTCGGTTTAGAGTGTCAGTGAGTTCCTTCAGGTTTCTGAGCCACACATTGGGTTTGAGAGCCGATAGGAGTTTCCCCACAGCGTGGGGCTGTGCCCTGCTCCCTGGGCAGGCTGCCAGCCCCTGGCTGTGAGCCCGTTGTCCTTCGGCAGGCGGGCTGAGGTGACCCTGGACGGGGTGTGGCCCACGGACAAGACGTCGCGGTGCCTGATCAAGAGCCCCGAGCGGCTGGCAGAGATGGACTACGAGGGCCGGCTGGAGGCCGTGTCCCGCCGGCAGGGGGCGCGCTTCAAGGAGTACCGCCCCGAGACCGGCTCCTGGGTCTTCAAGGTGAGCCACCTGCAGCCCCACATCAAGGCAGTTCTGGCTCATTTCTGGCTTTGGACAGCGCTCCAGAGTCCCTGGGCTCTGGTGAGAAGCGTCCTCATTCCTGGGAGCGTTCAAGGTTGGATGTGGCTTGGACCAACAGACCAACCTGCACTAGTGGAACATGCTCCTGCCCATGGAATGAGTGAGCTTTAAGGTCTCTCCCAGTCCAAACCAGTCTGCAGTTCTGTGATAAAAACTGGCCCCAGACCTGCCTAGAGCAGGTGGTTTTGTACTACACATAATCAATAACACATGCAAAATGGATGGGGCTTGAACCAACAGACCAGCCTGCACTAGTGGAACATGCTCCTGCCCATGGAATGAGTGAGCTTTAAGGTCTCTCCCAGTCCAAACCAGTCTGCAGTTCTGTGGTGAAAGCTATGGCCCCAGCCCTGCCTAGAGCAGGTGGTTTTGTAATACATATAATCATTAACACATATGAAATCATACAATTTCCAAGCACTACAGCACTGAACTGTCATCCCAGAGTCTGTGACAGCTGATAAATTTTAAAACAGCAGCCTCTGTAGAGAGGCTGAATTTGTTGCAGGTGTCCCAAGAGTTGTGTGTTAGGACGCCTGTATAGGGCACAATTACACCTGCCCAGTGTTGAGGCCTTCCAGAAATTTCACTTCCAAGCTGTGACACGTTTGTCCTCCTCCTTAACACAGGTAGCACACTTTTCCAAGTATGGCTTGCAAGATTCTGACGAGGAGGAGGAAGATCGTCCTTTAAAAGTGGACACCAAGAAGTTAAAGACCACCCCTGTGCCACCCCCAGGGCACCTGCCACCCCAGCAGATGGCCCTGAACGGCAAGCCAGCGCCCCCGGCTCAGGTAGAAGGAGAGCAGTGCCTAAAGGGGGTTGATGACACGGAATTTGGAGGATAGCTGTGCCTGGGAAGGGGGTGGTTGGAGTAACGTGCAATCTGGAGAGCGAAGCCTCACAGAAACTCTTCTGAGCTCTGCCTGAGTGGCTGCGTGTTGTTTTCCTTTGAGACACTTGACATTGCAGACTAAGGATGGGGCGGGGAGGCTTTCAACCCTTGTTTCTTGTTTGAATTCTAGTCTGAGTTTGGCAGATTTGCACCTCTTCTGGAAGAACCCTTGTTTTTGTGACTATTAAATGCACGCCCGTAATGCCACCGCCGTGTGCTGCCTGCCTGGACAGTGATGCTGTGCACTCAGTTGCCTTTACCACCATTAGTGTGCAAGACTGTCTGCTTTCCATTTTAAGAATGTGCTCTATTTTTATTAAAATAATACTTTTTGTAGGGCTGGCTATATGCTGGCTTCGTAAACATACTTGTGTTGGATGTGACTGCTTTAAACCTTTGCAAAACATCCTCAGTGCTGGGCCCATCTTACACAGCAATGTTTGATCCACAGGCACTCTTTGATCTGGTTCACTGGGAATAGCAGGAGCCCAGGTGGGCAAGAGGCCAGTGGCCCCTGTCCCTGGGCTGTCCCAGCCATGGTGTGGGCACAGCCCCAGGGCAGGGACTGTCCCCCGTGCTGAGCACTGTGTGACACCTCAAAAGAGAGTGTCCAGTTCTGGGAAAGAGAGCCCTGGAGGGGCTGGAGCGTGTCCAGGGCTGGGAATGGAGCTGGGAAGGGGCTGGAGCCCCAGGAGGGGTTGAGGGAGCTGGGGAAGGGGCTCAGCTTCACAGGGGGCTCAGGGGGAATCTTGTGGCTCTGCACAGCTCCTGACAGGAGGGTGGAGCAGGAAATGGCCTTGGGTTGTGCCTGGGGAGGTTTAGGTTGGATATTGGGGAAATTTCCTCCTGAAAAGGGCTGTCCAGCCCTGGCACAGGTTGCCCAGGGCAGTGGTGAAGTCACCTCCCTGAGGGGCTCCACAGCCTGTGGATGTGGCACTTGGGATGGAGTCACTGGTGGTCCTGGTGGTGCTGGGCCATGGTTGGGCTTGGGGGGCTCAGAGGCTTTTCCCACCTCAGCAGTTGTGTGTTTGTAACACAGAACTCCTCCCTGGTACCCAGTGCGAGTCTCTGCTGCCCATTTGTGTGCTCAGAGCTCTCCAGGCAGGGGAGAGAGCCCTCAGGACCCTGCTCCCTGTTCAGCAATTCCAAAGCACCATCTGCTGCTGGGGCAGGCTGGGGCTGCCAGCTCTGCTGGCTTCTGCATGGAGACTCCCAGAGCAGTGGCCAGCTGCTGCTCCAGCTCTCACAGCTCCTCAGCTAATTAACACCCACTCATCCATCCCTCTGCTCGAGTGGCTCCTTAATTATTTGCATTTTGAGCTGCACACGTGGCTGCCCAACAGCATCACTTCAGCTCCCCTCCCTGCTTCGTGTTCAGAATGGGGGACCAGAGCTGAGCTTTTAAACACTCAGCAACACTGGAAATATCACTGATATATTCAAATATTCTTGTACAATCCAGTGTACTTAGCAAAAACTCCTCCAGGTTCATTAACCTCTCTGACTTGCATAACATTGACTTAGGTTTTAATTTCTGAAATTAGGAAAAACATCAGTTTCCCTAAGCCCTAAGGAACATCATAGCATCACTTAAAACGTCCCAAACTCTTGGCGTAGAACACATCTGGTAATACTGTTGTTTGGGCTGTAAGAAGCATTTAGTATCTAGACTTGGTTTTTGCTTTGTCCTCCCTCACTAAGTTAAATATTAATGAATTTATTAATATTGCAAGGGAGCTTGCTGCATTAAAGCCCAATGAAGGGAGCAGTGAAACTTGTGTGTTTGTAACCATATTTTGACTTGTAAATCTGTTCCACACGTGGGGCCAGGCTCAGATTCTGCATCTGCCACTCAGTTCTATCCTTACAGCCCCCCACAGGGGATTTTATCTCAGCTGAGACCCTTCACCCCATCCTGGCTGGTTCTACAGAGCTAAGCACAGCCTTGTGAACATGCTCCTTAATTCCTGAGCAGGATTCCCAGGACACTCCCTGCCTAGGCCTCCTCACTCCTGTTTTTGCATCACTTCAGTTCTCTTTACTGTGTTTTTTCTGGGAAGCTGGAAGCATGAGGCTTTCACAGGACACAAAGCTGAGTCACGGGATGGTTGAACTGGAACCAAACCAGTACAAGGGAGCTCAGGTCCCACAGAGCCAGCTGGGCAAAAGTACAGCCCGTGTGAGCAGTTAGCCATGGAATCATGGAAGGGTTTGGGTTAGAGGGACCTCAAATCCCACCCAGGGCCACCCCTGCCATGGCAGGGACACCTCCCACTGTCCCCAGTGTCCAGCCTGGCCTTGGGCACTGCCAGGGATGCAGGGGCAGCCCCAGCTGCTCTGGGCACCCTGTGCCAGGGCCTGCCCACTGCAGTATCCATGAGAAATGCAGATCTTGGTGGAATGTAGGCTCTGTGGCTGGAGTCTGTACCACATGGGATGGATCTGGGAGGCAGGCAGGGCACACAGAGCTCTCCCTCGCTGGGCATGTGAGAACCACTGCTGAAGAACAGTTCCCTGAACTGAATGGCAGAACTGGGAAAACTCCAGGAGGGCACCGCTGCTCTGGGACTGCTCCTTCCCTGGCATGGCACACCCTGAAGGTTCTGTGTGTCCATCCCTGCCCTTGGTGCGCAGCCTTGGCAGAGCCCTCCTGGGAGCCGTGGCTGTGCTGGCTGAGCTGTGCTCTGTGGGTGTGACCTGGCCTCTGTATCCGCAGCCCCTGGAGCTGGAGCAGCTGGGCAGGCTGGTGGAGCTGGACAGTGACATGGCAGACGTCACCCAGGAGCCAGCCCAGGAGCCCTTGGCAGAGGATGCCCTGGCCGAGGAGCAGGAGGCAGTGCCAGCGTCCACGCACATCGCGTCCACCCAGGGCATCAACCCCTACGTGCTGCAGGTCAGTGTCCTGCCCTGCTCCTCTTGGGAAGTGAGGGGAGCACTCCTCAAGGGTGCTTTTGTGTCCCCAGGGAGGCAGGTCAGTGTCCTGCCCTGCTCCTCTTGGGAAATGAGGGGAGCACTCCTCAAGGGTGCTTTTGCCTCCCGAGGGTGGTCACACACCAGCCTGTAATGATCAGGGCATCCCATGGAGTGGGACTGAGCTCACACCATACCTCTGTTGTGGGGAAGCCCCACATGTGGAGACATGGAACACCCTAAAGCCAGAGCTCAGTTTCCAGAACTCTGCCCTGTGGGCACTGGGATAAGCTGAACTGATACCAGAGCAGCTACCTTGGTCCCCTTCTGCCTTGGTAGATAAAAACATTTTGGGGTAATGGGTCTTGACTTGGGGCTTGGTATTGGTGCTTTTATTTCACAATATCACAGAAGATTTGGGTTGAGAATAATCATAAAGCCCATCCCACCCCTGCCATGGCAGGGACACCTCCCACTGTCCCCAGTGCCCAGCCTGGCCTTGGGCACTGCCAGGGATGCAGGGGCAGCCCCAGCTGCTCTGGGCACCCTGTGCCAGGGCCTGCCCACCCTGCCAGGGAACAATTCCTCATTGCCCAGATCCCACCCAGCCCTGCCCTCTGGCACTGGCAGCCATTCCTTGGCTCCCTTCTCCTCTCCAGCTTTGTAATTTTTGTGGAAGAACAGAACCTTGAACACTTCTGGGCTTCTCCCTGTAATAGACCAGAAGTTACTCCTTAAGCTAACAAACAGCAGACAGAGCTGAGATCTAAGAAATGAGGATTATTGTGGGATGTCACCTGTGCACTGATGTAACAGGTGTTTGTAAATCCCCCTCCATCAGGCAGCAAGCCTGAGCTGTGCCTCCACTGTTCCTTGGAATGTTTGCAGCGTGGCTGTGTTTGGTCATGTGCTGCATGTAGGAGTTTTTTTGGGTGGGAAGAGCTATTTTGATGAGCTTAGTGAGCTGCAGCTGTGGGAGGGATTGCTGATGTTCTGGCTTGGCTTCCCACATCCTCAGATCATGAAAGCTTCCTTGCTTGCTGATGATGACGACCTGGATTTGATCCTGGATTATCCTGGGAAGCAACCTGTCAAGATGGACACTTCCCAAGAGATCTGCTCCCCAAGGCTTCCCATTTCAAAATCACAAGGACACAAAAGACACTCAGGTATGGTGAGAAACCACAGGTTGTGTGAAGAAGGGTGAATTTTAACATGAACAGGCAAAACCATGGGCTCTGCAGCTGTTCCTTCCTGCCACTCCTTCCTCCTCTGCTCATTCCCTGCTCCAGCACAAGCCCTGCCCTGAATGCTCCAGTGCCTGGAGCACCTCCTCACCTCCTCTGATGCTTGCACTGATCTTTTAACTTCTTTTTTTCTTTTCTTTTTTTTCCTGCTTGTCTGGATTTTTTCCCCCTTTTAAGATCTCCCAGAGGCACCAACTTTGCAGGTGGTTTGGAGGTGGCCTGTGGTGGCTCTGCTGTGGTGGGCACCAGCTGTGCCCTGCACAGGGCAGCCCCTACCAGATTCCCCCACTGCCCAAACCTTGCCCCTTGCACCCAGTGCACCCACTGAGTGGTGCTTTCCATGGGAGTATTGAGGAATACCCCTGGGAGCGAGCAGGATGGTGCTCCCTGATGGAGGAAACCCATTAATTCAGATCTGTTAGTCAGTTCAAAGCCCACATGACTGGCAGGGCAGCCCTGAGGTGTGTGTGAGCCCTGCTGATCCGTGTGCCACCCCACTTCTGTGCTGATGTCCCGATTCTGACATTAAATCAGAGACCCCTTTGGGAATGGCCCAGTTTGGGCTGGGGCTGTGCCTTTCCCTTCCTGGGAGCACCCCTTGTGTTCCTGTGGGCAGGGCTGGAGGGTCAGTGGGGCTCAGCACTGCACACACTCACACTTGGCTCCGTGTTCCCATCACACCATCCAGACCTTTGTCTCTGGCTGTTCTGGGAATTCCTGAAATCCCTTCAAAGCCCAGCAACGCCCTCTGGAACACGGCTGCCCTTCCACTGACCGTTCTTGCTGCTTCTCCCCACCAGCTGCTGGGCTGCTGCAATCCAAGTTTGCCAGCGTCCTTTCCCAGGCACCGAGCGCTGCCGTGGCAGATGCCAAGGGCCCCAGGACTTTGGACAGTGCCCCCTCTGCCGCCCTGTGGTCGCCGCTGGCCTCGGCCTTCGCGGTGCCCGCGGCCGTGCCCGAGGTGCAGGTGAAGACGGTGGGGGCGCGCAGGCAGCGCGGGCTCGTCCCCCTGGAGAGATCCATCACCTACGGGAAGGGGAAGCTCCTGATGGACATGGGACTCTTCATGGGCCGCTCCTTCCGCGTGGGCTGGGGCCCCAACTGGACGCTGGCCAACTGTGGAGATCAGCTGAGCGGCTGCAGTGAAACAGAGGATGCGCAGCTGGAGCCCGTGGAGTACGGATTCCTGCCCACCCCCGTGGCTCCCAAATCGTGAGTAGTGCTTCCCTTCAGGATGGATGGGACAGGCTCGCTCTCCATGGCTGGCAGAATCCACTGTTCCTTCTGACGTGCAGGAGTGGTGCAGGATGGGGTTAGCCATGGAGATCTTCTTCATTCACCTTCTCCACAAAAATATCGCTGTCAAATCCTGGAATAACTACCCCAGGTTGTTCAGGGTCCCAAAGCCTGTGAGTAGTGCTTCCCTTCAGGATGGATGGGACAGGCTCACTCTGCATGGCTGGCAGAATCCTGGTTGCAGGTCACTGTTCCTTCTGACATGCAGGAGTGGTGCAAGATGGGGTTAGCCATGGAGGTCTCCTTCATGGCCCTTCTCCACAAAAATATCGCTGTCAAATCCTGGAATAGCATAGTAAGAGGATTTGGTTTTTCTTTTTTATCAAACAAATAGCACTGTCACCCAGCACAAGGTTTAAGAGAAGTTGTTGTCAAGAAACTTCCAATCTCTTGGTTCCCCCTGAGGACATCTGCCCTACCTGAGGAAGTCCTAGTTCAGCTTCTCAGCTCCCAGACACCTTCATACTGCCTGTGCATCCAGCAGTGCATGGGCCTTTAGGGTCTCCATACCTGAACCAGACTGGAATATAGCCCAGTCCCACCACTGAAGTGCTCCAGAAAGCTTGTGTGGATGTTCTCCAGCATATGTGAAGTGCTGAGGAATGAGCTGGGGTGAAGGTGTGCTTGCTGCCTCTGCACAGTTCAGTGAGTCACAGTTTACTTACCAAATCACAGAAGGTTTGGGTTCTGACACTTAAAGACCATCCTGTTCAAACCCACTGCTGTGGCCAGGGACACCTTCCACTACCCCAGGTTGTTCCAGGTCTCAAAGCCTGGCTCCAAATCCCAGACTCTCACCAGGATCTTCATGCCTTGGGTCATGTTTTACTGTTGTGTTAATTAGGACAAGCTGCAGGATGAGCTGCTCCACTTGCATGGAGAACATGCAGAACTTTTGCTACTTGGTCTATCTCCCCTTTTTCTCCAGACTCACAGAATCCCCTTTCAAAGTTCACGTGGAAAAGTTGAGCCTGGAACAGTGGAGATTGGACAGAGACAAGGAGCTGTATCTCACCCCTCTGGAGATAAAGCTGAAGCACACCACTGTCCATATGGATGAGCCCTGTCCTCTCCTGGCCCCCAACCCTGGAGTCTCTGCTATCCATGACTATGCTGACTGGGCCAGGAAAGCATCCGAGGATCCTGCTGTGGCAGAGAGTGAGTACAGAATGATCCTTCTCACTGAATGGTTTGGGCAGTGCCAGCTGTGCCCCGTGGGCACCTTGTGCCCAGCCCAGAGCACTCAGTGCCACCTCCAGGGCACACCTGCAGGGATGGGCACTGCAAAGCTCCCTGGGCAGCCCCTGCCAAACACACTGGGGACAGTGAACCCTCCAGGGTGGGGACAGTGAGCCCTCCAGGGTGGGGACAGTGAACCCTCCAGGGTGGGGACAGGGAACCCTCCAGGGTGGGGACAGTGAGCCCTCCAGGGTGGGGACAGAGAACCCTCCAGGGTGGGGGACAGTGAACCCTCCAGGCTGAGGACAGTGAACCCTCCAGGGTGGGGGACAGTGAACCCTCCAGGTGAGGACAGTGAACCCTCCAGGGTGGGGACAGTGAACCCTCCAGGCTGAGGACAGTGAACCCTCCAGGGTGGGGGACAGTGAACCCTCCAGGATGGGGGACAGTGAACCCTCCAGGGTGAGGGACAGTGAACCCTCCTGGGTGGGGGACAGTGAGCCCTCCAGGGTGAGGGACAGTGAACCCTCCAGGGTGGGGACAGTGAATCCCTCCAGGGTGGGGGACAGTGAGCCCTCTGGAGTGGGGACAGGGAACCCTCCAGGGTGGGGACAGGGAACCCTCCAGGGTGGGGACAGTGAACCCTCCAGGGTGGGGGACAGTGAACCCTCCAGGGTGGGGGACAGTGAGCCCTCCAGGGTGAGGGACAGTGAACCCTCCAGGGTGGGGACAGGGAACCCTCCAGGGTGGGGACAGGGAACCCTCCAGGGTGGGGGACAGGGAACCCTCCAGGGTGGGGGACAGGGAACCCTCCAGGGTGGGGACAGGGAACCCTCCAGGGTGAGGGACAGTGAGCCCTCCAGGGTGGGGGACAGTGAACCCTCCAAAGTGGGGGACAGGGAACCCTCCAGGGTGGGGACAGTGAACCCTCCAGGGTGGGGACAGTGAACCCTCCAGGGTGAGGGACAGTGAACCCTCCAGGCTGAGGGACACTGAACCCTCCAGGGTGGGGACACAGAACCCTCCAGGATGGGGGACAGGGAACCCTCCAGAGTTACCCTCACATGAGCCCCTCTGAGTTGTGTGCTCGCACTGCTGACGCTGGTGTGTGTCCTCACAGGCGTTGTGAAGCACTGGTGCCTGGCGTGGACGCTGTGTGAGGCCATCTGGGGCAAGCTGAAGGAGCTGGAGGCCAGCCTGGAGGAGCCCAGCGAGTACGTGCTGGCGCTGGAGCGGCGCCGCGCCTTCTCGCGCTGGCTCTCGGAGACGGCGGCCGCGCGCATCGAGGAGGAGGTGGCGCTGGCCCGGCACGGCAGCCACGTCGAGGCCGTGTTCAGCTGCCTCACGGGCAGGAGGATCGGCGAGGCCTGCAGGCTGGCACAGCAGGCAGGTGAGCACCCCGGGCTGCTGGGCACTGCCCAGGCAATGGGCACGGCCCCGAGGCTGCCGCAGCTCCAGGAGCCTTTGGCCAGCGCTGCCAGGGATGCCCAGGCTGGGCTTGGTGGGCTCTGGGCAGGGCTGGCACTGGGGGGTCCCTGGGGGTCAGTCCCACTCAGGATATTCTGGGATTCTGTAAGGTTCCTAAATCACAGCTTTTGTGTAGAGGAGAAGGGACATGCACAAAGAGAGATTAAACTTAGAGAGCTCATAGTCACTGGCTGCTCTGCATGTGAAATGTTCCTTTGTCAGTGGCCACAAAATCATGGAATGGGCTGGACTGGAAGGGACTTTTAAGCCCATCCAGTCCCACCCCTGCCACAGGCAGGGACTCCTTTATCCCTGGTTGCTCCAAGCCCTGTCCAGCCTGGCCTTGAAGATTGAGTAGGAGCTGCTGCTGGACTCCCTGGTCCCCTTCACTCTGGCTCTGTCCACAACCCCCAGTGAGAAAGGGCTGCTGGGGTGCATTTGGAGCTGGGAGTTTTCATAGTCACTCCTTTGAATATTTGATGATCTTTTTAATTGAGCTTCTGTTCAGACATTTTCTGTTTGGGTTAAAAGCATGTATTTTCAGAGCCTTATGGCAGGTTTTATCCCTGTCTGTTATACCAGGTGTTTATGGAGTGGTTTATTTTGTAAGAAATACTGGAGTTGTGGCCTCCCCATTCCATCCCCCAGTGGATGGGCCTTGGAGCAGCTGACCTAGTGGAAGGTGTCCCTGGCATGGGCAGGGGCTGGAAGGGGATGAGTTTTAGGCTCCCTCCCACCCAAAGCCTTGTTGGGGGGCTCTAAGGTGTGCAGCTGAGGGGTGTCCCTGCAGGTGACCACCGCCTGGCGCTGCTGCTGTCCCAGCTGGCCGGCAGCCAGCCCGTGAGGGACCTGCTGACCCTGCAGCTGGTGGACTGGCACCGCCTGCACAGCGACCGCTTCATCCAGGAGGAGCGGCTGCGCCTCTTCGCCCTGCTGGCGGGCAAGCCGGTAAGGACAGACCGCTGGGGACAGCCCTGCTGGGGACAGCAACACTGGGGACAGCCCCAGTAAGGACAGACCCCTGGGGACAGCCCTGCTGGGGGCAGCAACACTGGGACAGCCACACTGGGGACAGACCCACAGATCCCCTGGGGACAGCCCCGGTAAGGACAGACCCCTGGGGACAGCCCTGCTGGGGACAGCCCCACAGCCCCCTGGGGACAGCCACACAGCCACACTGGGGACAGCAACACTGGGGACAGCCCCAGTAAGGACAGACCCCTGGGGACAGCCCTGCTGGGGACAGCCACACTGGGGACAGCCCTGCTGGGGACAGCCCCACAGCCACACTGGGGACAGCCCCACAGCCACACTGGGGACAGCCCCGGTAAGGACAGCCCTGCTGGGGACAGCCCCACAGCCCCCTGGGGACAGCCACACTGGGGACAGCCCCACAGCCCCACTGGGGACAGCCACACTGGGGACAGCCCCACAGCCACACTGGGGACAGCAACACTGGGAACAGACCCACAGATCCCCTGGGAACAGCCCCGGTAAGGACAGACCCCTGGGGACAGCCCTGCTGGGGGCAGCCCCACAGCCACACTGGGGACAGCAACACTGGGGACAGCCCTGCTGGGGACAGACCCACAGCCCACTAGGAACAGCCCCAGTAAGGACAGCCCTGGTAAGGACAGCAACACTGGGGACAGCCCCACTAAGGACAGCCTCCTTTCTTTCCCTCCCAGTCACCCCCCCTCTGGTGAGCCACTCAGCCATGGGCACTGCAGGGAGGGGCTCCTCTCCCTGAGCCACCTCCTGCTGCTGCACAGCTGGCCCCAGATGTGACTGAGCAGGGTTTATGCTCCAGATGTGACTGAGCAGGGTGTGTGCCCCAGGTGTGGCTGAGCAGGGTGTGTACCCCAGGTGTGGCTGAACAGGGTGTATGGCTGAGCAGGGTGTGTGGCTCCAGGTGTGGCTGAGCAGGGTGTGTGCCCCAGGTGTGGCTGAGCAGGGTGTGTGCTCCAGGTGTGGCTGAGCAGGGTCTGTGCTCCAGGTGTGGCTGAGCAGGGTCTGTGCTCCAGGTGTGGCTGAGCAGGATGTGTGGCTGAGCAGGGTTTGTGGCTGAGCAGGGTGTGTGACTCCAGATGTGACTGAGCAGGGTGTGTGCCCCAGGTGTGGCTGAGCAGGGTGTGTGCTCCAGGTGTGGCTGAGCAGGGTGTGTGCCCCAGGTGTGGCTGAGCAGGGTGTGTGCTCCAGGTGTGGCTGAGCAGGGTGTGTGCTCCAGGTGTGGCTGAGCAGGGTGTGTGTTCATGTGTGGCTGAGCAGGTGTGTGTTCAGTGTGGCTGAGCAGGGTGTGTGGCTCCAGGTGTGGCTGAGCAGGGTTTGTACTCCAGGGCTGACTGAGCAGGGTCTGTGCTCCAGTGCTGTCTGATCAGGGTCTGTGCTCCAGGTGTGGCTGAGCAGGGTGTGTGCTCAGGTGTGGCTGAGCAGGGTGTGTGCTCCAGGCTGTCTGATCAGGGTCTGTGCTCCAGGGCTGTCTGATCAGGGTGTGTGCTCCAGGCTGTCTGATCAGGTTTTGTGGCTCCAGGTGTGGCAGCTCTCCGAGAGGATCAGTGTCAACGTGTGCTCGCTGCTGGACTGGAAGCGCTGCGTGGCCGTGCACCTCTGGTACCTGCTGCCCCCCACGGCCTCCATCTCCAGGGCTCTGGCCATGTATGAGTCAGCCTTTCAGGTGGGTCACTGCCTCCTGCCCTAAAGGAGCCCTTCAGGGTGCTCCTGCCTGCTGCTGCTGCACAGAGGCTCCAGGAGCAGCCAGGAGTTGCTGAACGTGGGATTGAGTGTAGGATATGGGGGGAATGGATTCCCACTGCCAGAGGGCAGGGTTAGGTGGGATACTGGGGAGGAATTCCTCCCTGGCAGGGTGGGCAGGCCCTGGCACAGGGTGCCCAGAGCAGCTGGGGCTGCCCCTGCATCCCTAAAAGCATCCCAGGCCAGGGTGGACAGGGCTTGGAGCAGCCTGGGACAGTGGAAGGTGTCCCTATGGTAGGGAGTGGAACTGGATGATCTTTAAGGTGCTTTACAACCCAAACCATTCTGTCATTCTATAGAACCATAAGTTCTGTGGAGAAAACCCATTTATGGAGTGTTTCCAAGTTTTGTCCAGCTGTTCCTCCTAGGAAGAGGATCAGTGGCCAACAGCAGAGAAGCCCTTTTGAGGCAGACAGCCTGTTCTCCCACTGGGGTCATTAATCCTCACATGCCTTGTCCAGCAGCTCATGGTGCCTCACAGCCTGTGTGTGCCCCCCAGCCCCTGTCCCACCCCCCTGTGGCTCCATGCATTATGCAGAGCCCTGTGTCTTGCTGCAGAGCTCTCAGCTCTGTGTGCAGCAGGACAAAGGGTTCTGCTGAAAAACATGTTTAATCATTTAACTAAAGCCAGCTCAGCCCTCCATCCTCAAGCACAGCAGCAAGTCTGGAAACATGTCACTGATGTTTGCTTCAATATCCAGTGTTGGGCACTTCTGAATACCCAGCTGAAGTGCAAGTTCTTAGCTGATTGTTCTGACTGACTCAGTGTGTCCTGTGCTGTTGTGGCTGCCCAGACCCTGCTTGGCTACAGAGAGAAGGCTCCCTGGGATGCACCCACCTCATTCCACCAAGGCCCACGTGGTTTTCCAGCTACAAAAGCCTTTGGGAATCCAGGCTGTGTGTGAGAGCTGGCTGTACCTCCAGGCAGTGGTTTGTCAGAGCTCAGTGTGAGACATGAACCCGCCCGAGCATTTTGGGTTCAGGTTTTTCATGTTGGTCCATAGTTCTGGGGAGGTTCCACCTGCAGGTGCAGAAAGAATCTCCTGAGCCTGCTGAGCTGGGGAATTCAGTTTTGTTCAGAGTATGGTCTTCAAACTTACTGTTGAAACTATCTCCCTAGAACACCTCAGAGTGTGAAAAATACGCCTGCTGTCCTCTGCCTCCTTACCTGGAGGATTCTGGGTATGTCATTGAGGAAGACGACAATGGAGGAAGGCCCCTGAGAGATGTCTGCTTCCATTTGTTAAAGCTCTACAGTGACAGGTAAGTGGGCAAAGAGTTCAGTAAGTATTTAGAAAAGTCATGATCAGTCAGTGACTGCCTCACCAAGCAGGGGGATGAAATCAGCCTGAACCTCTTGAAATCAGCCCCACATGTATCCCTGACAGAAGGTGGTGTCACCTGGGGATGGTAGAGTTGGGAACCTTGAGCTTTGGGGGAGATTTGTGGGGTTTTAGGTGCTTTCTGTGTCTGAAGAGTGCAGGAAGGCTTCTCTGTAGCTGCCTTTGTGGAAGGCAGTGAGAAATCTGCAGGGGAGCACACACAAAGGAAAAGGGGTGACAGTCTGGGTGCAGACTCATTAGATTTTAGCAGTAAAGACTGTTAATTTTCTTCTTAAAAAAGAAAACCAAACCGCCATAACTGCTGTAAATCACACACGTGGAGGTGGGTGAAGGGAGGGGACTGGGTGTGATTCTGTGGGCACAACCAGCTCTCCCAGTTACCAGCTCTCCTCTGCAGGTCCTACGAGCTTGACCAGCTGCTGGACCCCAGGAGTGTCACCTCTGACCCGCTGGATTTCCGCCTCAGCTGGCACCTGTGGGAGGTGCTCAGGGCCCTCAACTACTGCCACCTGTCCCAGCAGAGCTGGGGGGTGCTCAACACCAGCTATGCTGCCCAGCTGGAGAGCGAGGGGCTCTGGGAGTGGGCTGTGTTCGTGATGCTGCACGAGCCTGACGCGCAGTGAGTGACCCTGGGGGGCTGTGCTGGGCCTGGACACACAGTGACAGTGACCCTGGGGGCTGTGCTGGGCCTGGACACACAGTGACAGTGACCCTGGGGGGCTGTGCTGGGCTGGACACACAGTGACAGTGACCCTGGGGGCTGTGCTGGGCTGGACAGGCTGTGACAGTGACCCTGGGGGGCTGTGCTGGGCCTGGACAGTGACAGTGACCCTGGGGGGCTGTGCTGGGCCTGGTACACATCCTGAGTGACCCTGGGGGGCTGTGCTGGGCCTGGACACACAGTGACAGTGACCCTGGGGGCTGTGCTGGGCCTGGACACACAGTGACAGTGACCCTGGGGGCTGTGCTGGGCTGGACACACAGTGACAGTGACCCTGGGGGCTGTGCTGGGCCTGGACACACAGTGACAGTGACCCTGGGGGCTGTGCTGGGCCTGGACACACAGTGACAGTGACCCTGGGGGCTGTGCTGGGCCTGGACACACAGTGACAGTGACCCTGGGGGCTGTGCTGGGCTGGACACACAGTGACAGTGACCCTGGGGGGCTGTGCTGGGCCTGGACACACAGTGACAGTGACCCTGGGGGGCTGTGCTGGGCCTGGACACACAGTGACAGTGACCCTGGGGGGCTGTGCTGGGCCTGGACACACAGTGACAGTGACCCTGGGGGCTGTGCTGGGCTTGGACAGGCTGTGACAGTGACCCTGGGGAGCTGTGCTGGGCTGGACACACAGTGACAGTGACCCTGGGGGCTGTGCTGGGCTGGACACACAGTGACAGTGACCCTGGGGGCTGTGCTGGGCCTGGACACACAGTGACAGTGACCCTGGGGGCTGTGCTGGGCCTGGACACACAGTGACAGTGACCCTGGGGGCTGTGCTGGGCCTGGACACACAGTGACAGTGACCCTGGGGGGCTGTGCTGGGCCTGGACACACAGTGACAGTGACCCTGGGGGGCTGTGCTGGGCTTGGACAGGCTGTGACAGTGACCCTGGGGAGCTGTGCTGGGCTGGACACACAGTGACAGTGACCCTGGGGGGCTGTGCTGGGCCTGGACACACAGTGACAGTGACCCTGGGGAGCTGTGCTGGGCCTGGACACACAGTGACAGTGACCCTGGGGGGCTGTGCTGGGCCTGGACACATCCTGAGTGACCCTGGGGGCTGTGCTGGGCCTGGACACACAGTGACAGTGACCCTGGGGGGCTGTGCTGGGCCTGGACACATCCTGAGTGACCCTGGGTGGCTGTGCTGGGCTGGACAGGCTGTGAGTGACCCTGTGTGACTGTCCTGGGATGGACATGCAGTGAGTGACCCTGTATGACTGTCCTGGGATGGACAGGCTGTGACAGACCCTGTATGACTGTCCTGGGCTGGACAGGCTATGAGTGTGACCCTGTGTGACTGTCCTGGGCTGGACAGGCTGTGACAGACCCTGTGTGACTGTTCCAGGCCTTGCAATAACTTGGGGTCAGTCCTAAAGACCTGTGGTTGCAGTGGTTTCTTCCACATGGAGCTGTGTACACCGAGGGCTTTGTGCCACCTGGGAAAATCCCAGAATCCCAGACTGGTGTGAGGTGGGAGGGTCCTGAAGGCCATGTTGTCCTGCAGTGCCTGCTCCTGTGTGGGTGGCAGGAGCAGAGCAGTGACACTGCCCTGTGCCCGCAGTGTGGGTGGGTGGCAGGAGCAGAGCAGTGACACTGCCCTGTGCCCGCAGTGTGGGTGGGTGGCAGGAGCAGTGACACTGCCCTGTGCCCGCAGTGCCCTGCTCCTGTGAGGTGGCAGGAGCAGTGACGCTGCCCTGTGCCCGCAGTGTGGGTGGGTGGCAGGAGCAGAGCAGTGACGCTGCCCTGTGCCCGCAGTGTGGGTGGGTGGCAGTCACGCCTACACTGCCCTGTGCCCGCAGTGTGGGTGGGTGGCAGTCACGCCTACACTGCCCTGTGCCCGCAGTGTGGGTGGGTGGCAGGAGCAGTGACACTGCCCTGTGCCCGCAGTGTGGGTGGGTGGCAGGAGCAGAGCAGTGACAGCTGCCGTGTGCCCGCAGTGTGAGTGGGTGGCAGGAGCAGTGAGACTGCCTTGTGCCCGCAGTGTGAGTGGGTGGCAGGAGCAGAGCAGTGACGCTGCCCTGTGCCCGCAGTGTGGGTGGGTGGCAGTCACGCCTACACTGCCCTGTGCCCGCAGTGTGGGTGGGTGGCAGTCACGCCTACACTGCCCTGTGCCCGCAGTGTGGGTGGGTGGCAGGAGCACTGACACTGCCCTGTGCCCGCAGTGTGGGTGGGTGGCAGGAGCAGAGCAGTGACACTGCCCTGTGCCCGCAGTGTGGGTGGGTGGCAGTCACACCTACACTGCCCTGTGCCCGCAGTGTGGGTGGGTGGCAGGAGCAGAGCAGTGACGCTGCCCTGTGCCCGCAGTGTGGGTGGGTGGCAGGAGCAGTGACACTGCCCTGTGCCCGCAGTGTGGGTGGGTGGCAGGAGCACTGACGCTGCCCTGTGCCCGCAGTGTGGGTGGGTGGCAGTCACACCTACACTGCCCTGTGCCCGCAGTGCGGGTGGGTGGCAGTCACACCTACACTGCCCTGTGCCGCAGTGTCCTGCTCCCTGTGAGGTGGCAGGAGCAGAGCAGTGACACTGCCCTGTGCCCGCAGTGTGGGTGGGTGGCAGGAGCACTGACGCTGCCCTGTGCCCGCAGTGCCCTGCTCCCTGTGAGGTGGCAGGAGCAGAGCAGTGACGCTGCCCTGTGCCCGCAGTGTGGGTGGGTGGCAGGAGCACTGACGCTGCCCTGTGCCCGCAGTGCGGGTGGGTGGCAGGAGCAGAGCAGTGACGCTGCCCTGTGCCCGCAGTGCCCGAGAGAAGGCCGTGCGCGAGCTGCTGGGCCGGCACTGCGCGCTGGCCGAGGGCCCCGAGGGCTGGGCCAAGGAGACCTTCCTGACGCAGCGCCTGTGCGTGCCCCCGCGCTGGATCCACGAGGCCAAGGCTGTCCGCGCCAGGATGGAGGGAGACAAGCACAAGGAGGCCCTGTTCCTCTTCAAGGCTGGCCACTGGAACCAGTGCCACAAGCTGGTCGTCAGGCACTTGGCCTCAGGTGGGTCTTGCTGCTCCTCCTGCGTCCTGAGCTTTGAGCAGCACACAAAGGCATGGTGGGAGTGGGATCCCCTCTGCTCTGCAGCCAGGCTGGGAGAGCTGGGGGGGCTCACCTGGACAGGAGAAGCTCCAGGGAGAGCTCAGAGCCCCTGGCAGGGCCTGGAGGGGCTCCAGGAGAGCTGCAGAGGGACTGGGGACAAGTGGAAAGGGGTGGGACTGAATAATATTTGAGATCCCTCCCAGCGCAAACCAGTGAGTGACTCCATGATTCCAAGCCATGGGGCGGCCAGTGAAGGGACCAGGCTGGGTTTGGAGCAGCAGAGTCAGCACAGAGGGCCTGGCAGTTCCAAACCAGCTCTCCCTGGATACCTGGCATGGTGCTTTTCCTGGGCAAACAGGGAAGCAGGGCAGTGCTTTCCCTGCTGCACAGCCCCACCTTCCTGGGGCACAGGGGCCTCTGGGGACAAGGGCAGCAGCGGCCTTCTGTTCCCTGCTCTGTGGGAGACGGGATGGGCTCTGTTCCTAACTGCAGCTCTCTGCAGATGCAATTATCAACGAGAACTACAAGTACCTGAAGGGGTTCCTGGAGGACCTGGCGCCGCCGGAGCGCAGCGCGCTCATCCAGGACTGGGAGCTGGCGGGGCTGGTCTACCTCGACTACATCCGTGTCAACGAGATGCTGGACAGGATTCAGCAGGTGGGGATTCACAGCTCCCACGGGGCTGCACTGGAGTGCTCACTGGCTGCTGAGGGGGAGTGTGATGGTGTTCACAGGGGTCCCAGGATGAGGGAAGAGACGAGGATCTGACTCCATGTTTCAGAAGACTGATTTATTATTTTATGATATAATATGTATCATATATCATACATTAAAACTATACTAAAAGAATAGAAAAAAAGATTTCATCAGAAGGCTAGCTAAGAATAGAAAAGATGGAATGATGACAAAGGTTTGTGTCTTGGACAGAGAGTCTGAGCCAGCTGACTGTGATTGGCCATTAATCAGAAACAACCACATGAGACCAATCCCAGATGCACCTGTTGCATCCCACAGCAGCAGATAACCATTGTTTGCATTTTGTTCCTGAGGCCTCCCAGCTTCTCAGGAGAAAAACTCTTAAGGAAAGGATTTTTCAGAAAATATCATTGCTACAGGGGGGATTGGTGCTTCTCTTTGGCAGGCACTTCAGTGAGAATGTGGGGCATCTCTAAAACTGGGCTTTGCTGTCTGCTGTCACAGCAAGGGGTGGGCTGTGCCCTGTGCGAGTGTGACAGTGACAAGTGAAAGGGATGGGACAAACCCAGCAATCTCCACGTTCATTCCCCCGAATTCCTGCCCAGGCTTCCCCTTTGCCTGCTCTGGTGTGAATTGAGGCAGGTTTTGGTGTGTGTGTGTTTGGCCTTGGAGCTGACCCGTGTTTGCTTCCAGCTGGATGTGTCCACCTACGAGCTGGAGCGGTTACACACCAAAGTGACGTCCCTGTGCAACAGGATAGAGCAGCTGCAGTGCCACACGGCCAAGGACCGCCTGGCTCAGTCAGGTATGCTGACACCCTGTCCTGCAGCTCCCTGGGACACCTGGGCAGCACCTGTGTCCCCTGCTCACAGAACCAGTTAGGTTGGAAGAGACCCTTCAGATTGAGCCCAGCCATTCCCCAGCACTGCCAAGGCCACCACTGACCTGTGTCCCTAAGTGTCACATCCACAGGGCTGTGAAATCCTCCAGGGATGGGCATTCCAAACCTCCCTGGGTAGCTGTGCCAGGGCTGCACAGCCCTATCTGGGAAGGAGTTGTCCTAATATCCAACCAGCCTGAGGCCGTTCCCTCTGCTCCTGTCCCTGTTCCCTGGGAGCAGAGCCTGATCCCCCCGTCCTGCCAAGGAGTTGAGGAGTGTGGGAAGGTCCCTACTTGGGCTCCTTTTCTGCAGGCTGAGTCTCCTCAGCCCTTTTGGGGAAGAATTTTTCCCCAGTATCCAACCTAAACCCCCCCTGGC